>NW_011889076.1:74916-75891 GCF_000151845.1 Pteropus vampyrus
GCCAGCGTCCGAGCCCAACGCCGCGCCTGCGCGCGCCGCCCCCTTCCTGCCTGGGAGCTGCTGGCCCAGCGGCCACTTCACTCCGGCCCCCGCCGGCACCTGCGGCTCTGCCTCGCTCCGCCCAGGCCGAAGGTCCCTGCGGCAGTAGGTGTCACTGCAGGCAGCAAGAACTGCTCCGAGGGTCCCTAAGGAAAGGGGACTCGTCCCAAGTCCAGACGCCAGGATGTCACGAAACCGGCGCAGCGGGACGGGACGTTTCCTCGCGCGTCGTCCTGCGCGTGGGGTCCGCAGTCCCCGACCCCGGGGATTAAAGGCGCCCTCGCCAGGGGGCTCCAGCCTGGTGTGGGCGCAGTGGGTCCCGCCTTCGCCCTGGAGCAGCCACGCTGTCCCCCGCACCCCCGGCGCCCCAGGACGCCTGCGCCCCGAAGCCGTGACTCTAACCCGGCCTTTGTTGGGCGCTTCAGCGTGCCCACAGGGGCGCGGCTACAAGTCTCCCCAGAAACTTCTCAGAAAGAAGGAAAACTCCTCCTCTGGGGATGCGCAGCCTCGGGCGGGACACGGTGGCAAAGGCCCGGCCTGGCTTAGCGCCGCGCGCCCGGTCGTCCCTGCAAAGTGCCGGCGAGGAGCCCTGGACCGCTGCTTGACCCCGAGGCGCAGGCGACGCCCAGACAATCCCGCAGGGCAAAGCCCCGCAGGTCCCCAGCCGCCCGTGGTCCTCCTGGGCAGCGGGGTCCGCCGGAGGCAGTCGGGTCTAGTCTAACGGCCTTGGGCCGTTAACTTTTAGGGTAACCTGTGCAGAAGGAACGGAATTTGGTCAGAGGTTGATTTGCCTTAGATAGAGGTGCTGCTTGTTCAAAAATAGTAAGAAATGCATAATTTGTCCTCGATCAGGCAGGTACCACTTCGAAATGGCCCACAATTCCTCATAAACGAAAACTCTGAACCTGCTGTGTATTAGACCATATCGAAACCGGT
>NW_011889076.1:77000-78794 GCF_000151845.1 Pteropus vampyrus
ATGTTTTTCCATCTGCTATTGTAGCAGTCGCAAATATTAGTGCTAATAGGACTAATGCAGAATTTCACAATGCTGACGATCGCATCGTTCACATTACTGTGCGCTCTGTGCACACGCAGCTGCAAACACGTGGGGTTGGCACGAGAGCTTCTCAGCGGGGTTTCTAGGGTCTTTGCTATGGACTGTGGGACTGTTTTTCTCAACTCGGGACCGCTGCATCCACTGTGCCAGTCAGACCCGCCTCTGCAGCCACCAGAATGTCATCGTGCTCCGCCCCTGCTCTCCCATGTTCGTTTTATGAAGGAGCCTTACTATGCTCAACCACGCTATTTCCTTTAAAAACGTCGTGCTAAGTGATAACGCTTTCAGCTGTTAAAATTGTGTTTGTAACCAGCACAACCACGCCTGGAAGCGCGATGATCAGAGTTCTCTGGTGGCTCCACGCTGCCATGTGGGGACAGAAGCCACGCCATCCTAGGTATACGTTTTGCCGTGGATGAAGGAACGGACGATCCTAAGTCTTTATTATCTGAATATCAACACGCGAAGATTTTAAAATCCCAAATTTAGAATTGGAGGTAAATGTGTATTTATGAGCCCGTTGGAAAAAAATATAGTATTGGAATTTTCCTTCTAACGCATCAATATTTAGACATACACATGAAAAAGCACAACTTCTTAAACCGACATGGCTGGCGTGATACCCGACACGGCTCGTGTTTATTTCCCAGCACCGAGGCTGGCGAGCAGAGAAAGGGGTTCGTCCCAAGTGGAAAAATTGGTTTTCTGTGCAAATTGGCCCCAAAGGGAAGTTTTCCAGGTCCGTTTCTTGTTACTCGACATGATCCGGTCAAAATCATATTTGTCCCCGTGTCACGTTACTTGAGCGGGGCGAGCCAGGGAACAGGTGCCTGTGCATTGATCAGCCATCCCGGCGCAAGGCTCTGATTAGATGCTGGCGGTCCCGCGGAGGCTGAGGGATGACGAGCCCGGCCCGGTTATTGATGATGGCAATAACCGGGCCGCGGGCCCCGCGCAGGCCGAGCAGCGCCAGGCAGGGAGCAGAATGGATGTGTGGAGGGAAGGGACAACATGAAGAAGCATGGGGCACAGCTTCTCACCTGGCAGACTTATTAAAGTTCGCGGAGGAAGATGAACTGTTTCAATATGTTAAACACTCGAGGCTGTTAGGAGAGAGTTGCTGTCACTGGGACACCATTGTTTGGGGAGCTTTCCTCGGCTTTTTCTTTTTTTATTTCCTCCTTTTGGAAATTTGAGTCTTTCTTCCCTAGCAACGCCTCTGCCTCCCAGCTCCCCGCGCAGCCTTTGCGACGCAGAGACACGGCCGCTTGCCATGAACTTGGGGGGCTTCTAATCTGCGAAAGCTGCTCATCAATTTGGGAGGCAGCAAAGAAGTGAGGCTTATCTGTGCTGAATACCCTTTGGGGGTTAATTTACCCCACCGTTCACTGGAGCGGCCAGCCCAGCTAGACTGGCAGGTTATGGGGGGGCAGGGGGGGTGGGCGGGGCTGGTGCCCAGCCTCGGGCGCTGCGTGTGCAGTGCGAAGTGGAGGGTCACCCCCAGAATGCGCAGTCAGAACACGCGATTTAAATCACTCCCACGTAATGAATTTGGGAGCCAGGAAAGTTAAGAAAATAATGCTACATTTTGCTGCATCACAGAGAGCTCTAAATTAAGAGACAGGTGACACTCAATATAAATTTTGCTTCAGGGTTAAAACCTTCTTCCTCGGCTGAAAGGTCACGGCTTGATTCAATGTTTTTAATCCTACT
>NW_011889076.1:79386-82797 GCF_000151845.1 Pteropus vampyrus
CGCCCTAGCATGGTTCGAGTCCAACCAAACTCTTCACTTTGGGCCTTTTCTGGTGGACTTTCTTGACATTTTGTCCTGCGTGTACTGTGACGTTGTCACTAAACCCCTGTGCAGGTCGCACGCTCTCACCAAGTGTGTCATTCAGAGTGCGGATGTTAGCGTAGGCTACAAACGCTGTCTGAGCATGGGGAGGGACCCCGGAGTTGTGACACGGCCTGCCCGTGCGGCTTCCTCCCCACCCTGCTGCCATCCGTCACCGCTCGGGCCTGGACCTAGGACTTTGGTCATGGCCGAACTGCTTTCAAAATCTGCGGGAGGCAACCTCGCAAACTTAAGGCCGTCTCACAAGAATTTCACAGCCAGACAGCAATGCTTTTCCCGCTTAGTTGTGACTCACCTAACTTTCTTGGGGAAAACAATGGTGGACTGCCTCTCTACAGCGATTTGTATAAAATATCATATTTTTGGACGAAGCTGACACGGCTTCGTCCGGTTGGCCATATTTACTGCTTGTCTCAGTTCACACTCATGCAGGCACATGCATGCACACACACAATTTGTTCTTACACGTGCCTTCCCAATTCACATTTTATCTGGAGCATTTACTGCATGTTTCCTAAGAATCCCACATGTTTTAATGTTCAACAACTTAGTAAGACTTAAGTTTCCATCAACGCCATTAAACTGTCACCGCACCTTTCTTACGGATGTTGCTCGTTGTTCGATGAGGACACGCTGCTCTGTCTTGGATGCTCTGACTGTTCACAGAAGTGGCTTCAGAGGCTAGAATGAAAGCCACCAGGGTCAAAGCGTGGCCCCAGCCCACGCGTGGGCCCTGGGCGTAGCAGGTGGAAGTTCCTGGAGCTGGGCGTCCAGGGGGAGCAGCCGGCCAGGGGCCTGGACATGCTGCCTGCCGCCTGGGGATTGTAAGCCGCCCACCCTGGCCAAGGAGCTGCAAACGGACTCCGCTGGCGGAAACCATCCCCAGGGGCCGTCGTTGCTGAGGAACGAAACCAGCAGGTCAGAATGCTGACCAGCTCCCAAGCAATACCTGCACCCGCGACTCTAACCAAACGTGGTCATTCAGCTCCCTGGCGGCAAAATACATCTTTTTATGTTTCCCGGTATCCACGACGTCATACCTCCGTCACTTCAGTAGCTCTAACGCTTCCTCTAAGTCAACGGGATGTCATCGGATCCCTAATTAAACAGGAAACACCTGTTCTCTGCGGTGTGGCTTCTCCTGTGCTCACTGCAAAAGGGTTGCGACTCTGGTTACAACGTCAGGAATTCCGAGGTGGAAATGGTTCCTTCAAGGAGAGGAGGGGGGAGGGCAAAGGGAGATGTGAAGGAGAAAGCAGAAACCGAACCCGGATGTTTACATGGCTACAGTGGACCACCCTCGGAAGGAGCCAGCGCCTGCTGTGTGTGGCCTGGCTGGGGCCTGGCGCGGGGCCCACCTCCGGCCTCCTGCGTTGGGCACTCTGGCCCAGGGCGGAGCGGCCCGGGAGTGGCCCTACCACCCCGCGGGTGGTGGGGGCCGGGGGGGGGTCTGGCTCCGGTGCGTTTCTCCGGGGCAGCGGCCCAGCTTCAGACGCTGGCTTGTAGTCAGCGGCGTTTCGCTCCCAGGCGCCCCGAATGCTTGGGCCTGTGCCCGAGGTCTTGCTTTCTGTTTCTAATCAGCACGCGGATGGGCGCTGAACTGTGGGCGGCAGAGTCAGTGATGGTCAAGAGTGACAGGCCGCTTCTCCAGAAGGCGGACCCCGGCCTCCGGCCGCGCCCGCTGAGGTCCGCGCGCAAGGTGCTCAGCTGCGCCTTTCCCAGCGCGCGCTCACGAGCCGCCCCGGCTAACGCCAGGTTTGGGACGCCGCCCGCACTGTCGTCTGATGCGCGTCCATCGAGGGCCACGAGGACCGGACACCGTGCTGGTCATCACACACGGCTCTCGGCCGGGACCCGCTTGTGGCGCGGGCGGCAGGGCTCCCGGACACCCGAATCACAGAACGCTGTCCAGGCAACTTACGGCAAAGTGGCGCCTTACCCGACAGTTCCTGGGAGCTGCCTCCACGTGACTGGCTTGTCTGCACGTGCGTGTTAACCACGAATCATCCTGAGAATAATAAACGCTCCGGGCCCTTCCTAAGAGCACGTGTGCCCCCCACACAGCGCAGCAGCCAGCGGGCGGCTTCGGGGCCTCGGCCGCCTGCGCGGGACGGTCATCGTCTTGTCGCACGTGCAGGACCCGTCCCTGCCCGCGTCTGGAAAGCATTTCGGTGGCCTTAACACCGTCAGGACCCAGAAACACAAACGCCTACGAGCCCGCAGGGCGCTCGTGTTGTCCTCCGGTCCCTTCGCCCTTCTCCCGGCGCTGCCCACGAGGGGCCCTCGAGTGCTCCCGGCTGCGGCCAGGCGCCGCTGCCCCCCAGGGCCTGCGCCCTGCTCCGGGAACTCCTCCTCCCGACACCCGCATCCGGCTGCGGGGACCCATCCGCCCCTCCCTCCAGAACTCGCCTCTTCTGTGCAGTAGATTGAATTTCCTTTTTCTTTTCCTATTATTTTTTTGTGGAGGGACTCGACACGGAGGAGGAAGAGGAGGCGTGCGTGTATCCGTTTCGGGGAGCTGTGAGCTGAGCGGTGCCGAGGATGCGGGGTTCTCGCTGCCGCCACGAGGGGGCCCGTTTTAACCTGCGTTTCAAGGGTTCTGAAATTTAACAAGAAATGAAAAATAATCGAGTTCCAGGCGCCACGGGCATCAGGGACAGGCCCGTCACTGAGCACTGACTAGGGCCCCGCTGTGCTAAGGACACAGGAAGAGCCAGAAACAAGAGAAGCTGGGGGCGCGGCGGGGGGCGTGGGGAGCGGCTCTGCGTGCGGCCATCGCGGGGGTCGGTGCGTTTCGCAGGCGCCTGGGCCCCAACGCGGGCTGCGTTTACGGTGTTGGTGTTGAGGGCTTTGCCTCCTTCCTGTCACCGAGGTGAAAGCTGCAGTTCCAGGATGGAGCCCGTGACGGGTGAGGCTGGCTCTCACTCGTGGTCCCCGACGTTGAAGACCGCACCCCTCGCTGAAACAGAGAAGCCACGCCCAGCCTCCGCCCCCGCTGCCTCGTCATTGTGACAGGTGTGACAAACGGGTGCCCAGTGTCCTCTGAGCGATGCGTGCATCCCCTTGGCCACGAGGACGACAGGACTGCGCGCAGGCGCTGCTGGCCTTCCACGGGATCCACGCGCAAACCCGGGTCTTTCCGCCCCGCTTCTTACAGCGCTCCGTCATTCATTCGTCCGTCATTCACTCATCCACCTGTCATTCACTCACTCATTCATTCATTCATTCATTCATTCGCCGTCTGTCACTTCCTCCCGAGCCAGCCCTGCCCTCCCAGGCGCTCTGAGGAAGAAGGGGTCTGAAAACTAA
>NW_011889076.1:82847-85615 GCF_000151845.1 Pteropus vampyrus
CCGCAGGGCGCTCGTGTTGTCCTCCGGTCCCTTCGCCCTTCTCCCGGCGCTGCCCACGAGGGGCCCTCGAGTGCTCCCGGCTGCGGCCAGGCGCCGCTGCCCCCCAGGGCCTGCGCCCTGCTCCGGGAACTCCTCCTCCCGACACCCGCATCCGGCTGCGGGGACCCATCCGCCCCTCCCTCCAGAACTCGCCTCTTCTGTGCAGTAGATTGAATTTCCTTTTTCTTTTCCTATTATTTTTTTGTGGAGGGACTCGACACGGAGGAGGAAGAGGAGGCGTGCGTGTATCCGTTTCGGGGAGCTGTGAGCTGAGCGGTGCCGAGGATGCGGGGTTCTCGCTGCCGCCACGAGGGGGCCCGTTTTAACCTGCGTTTCAAGGGTTCTGAAATTTAACAAGAAATGAAAAATAATCGAGTTCCAGGCGCCACGGGCATCAGGGACAGGCCCGTCACTGAGCACTGACTAGGGCCCCGCTGTGCTAAGGACACAGGAAGAGCCAGAAACAAGAGAAGCTGGGGGCGCGGCGGGGGGCGTGGGGAGCGGCTCTGCGTGCGGCCATCGCGGGGGTCGGTGCGTTTCGCAGGCGCCTGGGCCCCAACGCGGGCTGCGTTTACGGTGTTGGTGTTGAGGGCTTTGCCTCCTTCCTGTCACCGAGGTGAAAGCTGCAGTTCCAGGATGGAGCCCGTGACGGGTGAGGCTGGCTCTCACTCGTGGTCCCCGACGTTGAAGACCGCACCCCTCGCTGAAACAGAGAAGCCACGCCCAGCCTCCGCCCCCGCTGCCTCGTCATTGTGACAGGTGTGACAAACGGGTGCCCAGTGTCCTCTGAGCGATGCGTGCATCCCCTTGGCCACGAGGACGACAGGACTGCGCGCAGGCGCTGCTGGCCTTCCACGGGATCCACGCGCAAACCCGGGTCTTTCCGCCCCGCTTCTTACAGCGCTCCGTCATTCATTCGTCCGTCATTCACTCATCCACCTGTCATTCACTCACTCATTCATTCATTCATTCATTCATTCGCCGTCTGTCACTTCCTCCCGAGCCAGCCCTGCCCTCCCAGGCGCTCTGAGGAAGAAGGGGTCTGAAAACTAATTCCCGATGAGGCGTTAATTACTAATAGGTACCTAATGTGTTAGCTCCTCTGGGCTTTTGCATTTTAATAGGCACAATTCCAGAACGCAAGGAACAGAATTTCTGATGGTGGCCGCCGCAGGGCAAGAAGTGGGGTGGGGGTGAGGGGTGGGGTGGGTGTGTCCAGTGATTTCTGTGCATGCGGAAGACGAGTTTACAATTCAGGGCCATCTTAACAAAGGTGTCATCCGCTCTCACCCGTAGCCAGTACACTGAGTCCCCGCTCTCTGCCACACGGATGACAGAGGAGCCGTCTTAGGCGAGGGGTGGCAGATGTGCTTGTAGTCAGTCGGTGAGGCACTTTACAAACACGTGATGCGGGTCATCGCAGAGCAGGAGAAGGGACCAGGGGACTGCGTGCACAGAGCCACCGTGTGCAGCCCAGGACCTGGAGACGTGGGCCATCCCGGCGGGCCTGTGACCGCCCCTCAGGCACAGCGCGGCCTTTGGCCAGCAGGCGATCTGGCTCCTTCTCCTTTGGAGGGCGATCTGGGCACAGGACCCCCCATCAGGCGGTGCTCCCTCCTCCGTGACACCGTGTCACTTCGTTGCACACCGCCTGTGACACTGCGGCCACCTCTCTCCCACTGAGCTGTCCCACGGAGCAGAGCCCCCCGGCCAGCAGACCACGCTCATCTTGATAGGGCTCCGGCCTGACCCCAGAGCCGCCCTGTGACAGAGGTGAGGTCACCGCTTCGCCGTGACCCGCATCAGCACACGGGTCCTCCTCTTGGCAAATCGAGGTGACACGTGTGGTGTGCTGGACACTGGCTGGAGCCCCTACTGGCCTTCGGCACCCGCACCACGGCCACCGCGCCTGTCGCCTGTCGGCGCTCCGCCCCCTTCCTCCGGCTTCGACGGTGCTCTGCGCCCCGCCCCGGAGGTCACGGCAGTGCCATGTGGTCCCTGGGGCTCCTCCAGGCGCTTGGCACAGCGCTGAGGACGGCGGTGGCCTCGGGCGACAAACTGGGAGAGGCGTGGCGAGGCATGGCTGAGGCCGTGGGGCTCAGAAGTCACGCGCAAAGCGGGGAGGGGGCGAGGGGAGACCCGTGGCGGGGTTCGGCGAGCGTCTGCGGCCTGCGGCCGCCTCCGATCCTGGGCAGACACCCGTCCTTCCCTGCCGAGTTCCTCGGGGGCGACACTCGCTTCACGTTCCGGAGAGAGAGGAGAACAGAGTCCTTCACGCTTTAAAATGGGGGGCGTTATACATCACTCCCCCGAATATCTCAAGCCTTCACAGCAAAAGTCGATACCACGTCTAATCTTTATACGACACAGCAAATAACTTTATATCAAAACGTGTCCCCAAGTACGGTTCGTGTCCTTTAGTCACAAGACGAATCCATCTGTTACTCCGGAAAAAAGTGAAAAATAATCGCGCGGTGCTGGGGGGCCCCGCGCTGTTGGATCCCGGTCTGGCGTACTCATCCTAACGTTGTCAGATGAACATTCGGCGCCCCGACTTTGAATTTAGGGGACTCAGCCTCGGAACGGGGCCGGAGCTTGGCAGCGACTCTAACGCCTAGAAACGGGGCTGATGCGGAATGAAACGGCAAGTCTGCAGCGGGGTGCGGGGGCTGTGGGGGGGACGTGGGCTGTCGGCCGGTCTCGGTGTGCACCCCTCCAGCACCGTCGTC
>NW_011889076.1:87150-88713 GCF_000151845.1 Pteropus vampyrus
ACAATTAAAAAAAGAAAGAAAAAAAACAATGTTTGCAGCCTCTGGTAGGGAGGGAAAACACAGACATACTTCGAACATCCAAATAAAGTTTAGGTTTCTAAGCAGTTTAATTGAATTTTGAAGGTTTCTCATTTCTATTATCACCTAAATGAGCTTTTAAAGAAATATGCTTGTATAAGACACTCTGAAATGACAGGTCGTAGGCCCAAGCATCCTGCCATTCAGCGCTCTGCTCGTCCGTCGTCAGGTGACTGACACTCAGGTGCGGTGTCGGCCGGCGGCACTGCTTTCAAAGAGGGACTTCGCCGCTGAACCGGCAGATGGGGCGGTTCGAAGCCTCCTCGATTTCCTCGCGGTTCCCATCGTCGATTCCCCAGGCCCCACCCCATTTGCATGTGCTGTGAATTAAGGATTCACACTATAGTGAGGGGAACTCGGGCACGTCCACGCCCAAAGGCGCGGGCGTGCTGTCCCGTTCTGCTCAGGAGGGAGACAACGAAGCAGGTGCTCGAGCTGGGCGAGGACCGGTCCCCGTGGAGGAAGTTTGCGCAGGGAGCACCTGTTGCATCAGGCCGGGTCAGCCTGCCCTGGCTCCAGGCCGCTGTGCGGGAAGGAGGACGGTCTCTGACCTGGACGGCGTGCGCCAGGCTCCGGGGCCGAGCGCAGGACGCAGGCGCCGGGATGTGCGAGCGGCCGTGGCCTTGAGTCCCCGGGGAGGGTCCAGCACGGGGACACGGGGACGCGCCGGCCAGGGTTGCTGTGCTCTCCCCGGTATGGCTCTACCGGCCAGAGAGGGTGACAAGACCAGGAGGACAGCCCCAGCCCCGCGGGACCTGCTGGCCGGCCGCGCATTTACAGACGGCACAGAAGGTACCTGCAGTGCTGGCATCGCAGGCCACACAGCTGCCTGACGGGTCTTGGCGACAGGCGCAGAGGCTTGGACCCAACGCCTCCGCCGCGGGCCTCGGTCTCTGCTGCAGTCGGGGCTGGGAGCGCCTGGCACCTCGTCATCACGTCACAGCCGATTCTTCAGCGTCTCCCTCACGCACTCGCGCGGGCCAGAGGGATGCGGCTGCAGCAGCGCGCAGCTGGAACCGAGTCGGTGCCGCCCACGGCTGTGACCAGTGCTCAAGGACGCAGAGCCTGTGGACACACAGCGGTGAGTGTCGGCGCTGGGGTGTCCGTGGGTGGCTGGTGAGAACAGGGCTCTCTAGGCAAGTGGGGTGAGGTGGTGGGGTTCAGAGGGGCCTCGGGGGAGGTAGGGCTTCTACTCTAGAGCAGATGACAAGGTTCGTGAAGAAGCAGCCGTAGGTGCACGGCTGCCCAGGCCACCACTAATCTGCTTCTTGTTACTACCAGCTCTCCCTTCCTGGGCACTCTGTGCCACTGGGGTCACACGAGACGAGGTCCCTGTGCCCAGCGTCTTTTGCTCAGCTTGCAAGGCGCCTCCAGGAAGGACCACGAGTCACACTTCGTTCCGTTCTGTGGAGAATAACGTTGCATCGTTGAAGGCACCACAATTTGTTTTCATACTTTGACGAACATTTGGGTGGACTCTAATTT
>NW_011889076.1:89973-90462 GCF_000151845.1 Pteropus vampyrus
GTCACACTTCGTTCCGTTCTGTGGAGAATAACGTTGCATCGTTGAAGGCACCACAATTTGTTTTCATACTTTGACGAACATTTGGGTGGACTCTATTTTGGGGACACTGTGATAGTCCAGTCCCTACCAACTCTGTACCCGAGGTGGGAACCAAACCTTCGGGAACAAGATGGTCCTGGGAGGAAGCGGGGGCAGGCGTGGGCTCGGCCAGATGGCCCGTCTAAACAGTGTGCCCGCACGCTCGCTGGCGCCCCAGAGATGACGTCGCCATCCGTGTGTGTATACATGTGCACATCTGGCACACACAGGTGCACATGCACACGCTCACGCAACCCATGTATGTATACACACAGCACATGTGCACGCCTGGCACACACAAGCGCACACACGGATGTATACACACATAGCACATGCAAGCGCACACACATGCACACACATTCATGTGCGTACATATGTGCACACCTGGCACACACGCACGTGCACACACAC
>NW_011889076.1:90512-96695 GCF_000151845.1 Pteropus vampyrus
GTCACACTTCGTTCCGTTCTGTGGAGAATAACGTTGCATCGTTGAAGGCACCACAATTTGTTTTCATACTTTGACGAACATTTGGGTGGACTCTAATTTGGGGACACGGTGATAGTCCAGTCCCTACTAACTCTGTGACCCGAGGTGGGAACCAAACCTTCGGGAACAAGATGGTCCTGGGAGGAAGCGGGGGCAGGCGTGGGCTCGGCCAGATGGCCCGTCCAAACAGTGTGCCCGCACGCTCGCTGGCGCCCCAGAGATGACATCGCCGTCCATGTGTGTATACATGTGCACATCTGGCACACACAGGTGCACATGCACACGCTCACGCAACCCATGTATGTATACACACAGCACATGTGCACACCTGGCACACACAAGCGCACACGGATATATACACACATAGCACATGCAAGCGCACACACATGCACACACATTCATGTGCGTACATATGTGCACACCTGGCACACACGCACGTGCACACACACCTATTGTTTCTCCGCCTATGAAGACGAAGTCAGTTCTCCAGCAGGAACTTACATCCAGCAAAATCCCCGTCAGTGGCTTTCTGCCTCCTGACACCAAGCTCCGCACCCCTCCTTGTCCACGCAGACCGGGCGTGGAGAGAGGACGCAGATCCGTCGCTGTTGGAAGCACTTGGCCGTGCTGGCGAGGACGGGAGCCTCTGGCACGGGCAGCGCCGGGCAGCACCAGGCAGCGCCAGCCAGCACCGGCTCGCTGCCTGGGGCCGCCGGTCCGGGGGCTTCGCTCGCACGAGCGTACCTTAGACAGCATGACGGAAGTACTTCAGGTAATGGATTTATCAAATACCTTATTTCATGCTTTCTGCTTCTGATTTATGAATTTTGATCCTGGAGACAAGAACCCTGTGCGTATTGATTGTGGGAAATGTCAAACGAACAGAAGTTAATTTCACTTGTGCATGTGGAAGCCTCTGATTCTCTGACAGCGCTGTCTGCAGAGGATCCGCTGTCAGGCGCTCAGTGACACGGTGCTGTCACCACGTGCTGTCACCTCGGTGCTGTCACCACGGGCGCCGTCCCACCGGCAGACCTGGGCCGCACGGTTATATGGATTGGAGCAGCACAGAAGTGTGTCTGTGGAAGCAGGCGCCGGCGAGCCTCTGGTTGCGGGAGGTTCGGGGGCTGGGGGTGCCACACAGAGAAGGGGACCCTGCCCTTTGAGGCTTCACGCTTTTGATTGCAATATGCCTGACAGGATAATGGACTGTCATTCTGCCAGCTCCCGAGCTGGTTAGGGACAGCTTATTTATTGATTGAGTTTCTTCGTCAATTATCAATCTTTTCCATGCCCCAGTCAACGCGTCATTACTTATGCAATAATATACTAATGTGATGTCGCACGGCAGACGCATCCGTAACCTGGGTCTCGTGTGACACCGAGCCCGCCTCGCTAGGGACGAAATGGGTGTCCGAGCTGCGGACTTAGGACTCCCCGTGGGCTGGCCCGCGAGACGGTGATGTCTGGGCCACATCTCACAGCGCGGCGCAGCGTGCGGCCAACTTCACGCCGTTGGCGCACGTAACCGTGCGTTAGCGGGACGAGCGCAGACACGTCCTGAAGCTGAGGGGCAGGGAACGCGGGGCAGAAGCAGGCGCAACGACCGCACGGCGTGGTTTCCTGTGGCCGTGATGGGGAGGCTCCTCAGATCCTAACTGTACTATAATCGCTTAGTCGATAGCTTTTTATTCTTGGCAAAAAGTATGTAAACCCAAAGGTCGACTATTAGAGAGTCTGACTAAGCGTTCAGTGGTGCCGCCACCTCGCCGTCGGCGTCTAAAGGAACACTGACTGGTCGTTAGTGCGACTAGTTTTTTGAGTTCGCAGCAACACTGAGAAGGGGCCACAGAGACTGCCACCCGCCCCGGCCCCACACAGCGTGGCCTCCCCGGTTGTCACCACCCCCAGAGAGCGCGGTGTTCATCACAGTGGATGAGCCTCCGATGACGTGTCACCTCCCAGCATTCACGGTTTACTCTGGGGTCACTCCTGGTGTTGCACAATCTGTGGGTTTGCACAAAGGCATAATGACGCGTGTCCACCGCCATAGGGTCACTGCCCCCCAGGCCCCCCGTCTCCCCCTCCTAATCCCTGGAAACCATGACCGTTTCCCCGTCTGCCTAGTGTGGGCTTTTCTGGAACGTGGCGTAGCTGGAGTCGCACGCAGCCTTTCGGATCGGCTCCCTTCACTGAGTCAGATGCATCTAAGGGGCTTTCACGTCTTTTCGTGATTTTGCAGCTCATTTCTTTCTAGAGCTAAAAAATATTCCAGCGTCTGAACGGATCACAGCGCATCCGCTCCTCTTCCGAAGGCCGACCTGGGCGTTTGCGAGTTCGGGTCATGATAATGAAACCTCCGCAAACATCCAAGGGCAGGTTTTTGTGCGGATCTACAATTTCTGGTCCTTCGAACAGATTCGAGGAGAGCGAGGCCGGGGTCACGCGGCACAGGCCGTCACGCCGTCTGAGGAACCGCCGGGCTCCCTTCCGCGTGCGTCCCAGGGACCGGACGCCCCGTGGCTCCCCGTCCTCACGGCACGGGCGTCGTTGCTGGATTTCACACACACAAGGCCGTGTCGCCTGCAGACGAAGACAGCCTTCCCGCAGCTTCCTGCCCCGGACCCCGTTCATTTCCTCTGCCCGGGCGGCTGCGCCCACTCGGGTCTCCAGCACCAAGCCGAACGCGGCCGCGGAGAGCGGCTTCCTGTGTCATTCCCGCCCGGTGGCAACGCGTCGTGTGCGTCACGCTTGACTACGGCGTCAGCTGGACGCTGTCGGAACGCCCCTTACCCGGTGAAGGACGTCCCCGTTCCCTCCTGGGTGGCCAAGAGCGTTTGTCGGGTACAGATGCTGCGTTGTGTCAGGTGATCTTTCTAGGAATAATAACACAGTTTTCTTTGCTTTCATTTTGTAATTGATTGACGTTCAAATGTTAACTCAACCGCACATTAACTCAAGCGCCACTTGATCCTGACATGGCATCTTACATCTTCAGGTGGGGTGTGCTAACATCTTGTTCAGAAGGTTTAGAAGGTTTGCCTGTGTAACCATGAGGGCACCGGTTTGCGGACTTCTGGTGATATCTTTTTCTGGTTTTGGTGTCAGAGTAAAACTGGCTTCAAAGAATTAGTTGGGGAGTATTCTCTCTTCTTCCGTTTTCTGGAAAAGTTTGTGCAGAAGCAGCATTAATTTTTCCTAAAGCGTTTTCTCAGAGTTCCCCAGTGAAGCCATCTAACACTGGAATTTTCTTTACGGAAAACTCTCTTTTTTTTTTTTTTTAATAAATTCAATTACTTTAAGAAGCATAGAGCTACTAAGGTTTCCTATTTCTTCTTAAGTGAATTTTGGTAATAATGTGTCTTCCATGAAATTGCCGGTCTTCGTCATTGCCTAGGTTTCAAAAATTTATTGGCATAAAATCATTCACAACAACATTATTTTTATAATTCTTTTCAATATTTGCAGAAACTTTAGTGATGTCAACTCTCTTGAAATGGGTAAATTGCTCTGCTTTCTCTCAACCATTCTGTCTAGAGGTTTAACAGTTTTATTGATCTCAAAAACACAGTTTTGGTTCCTCTGATTTTCTCTATTTTATCTGTTTTCCGTTGCATTGGCGTCTGTTCTAATTTTTAATGTTTCTTGTCTTCTGCTCACTTTGAATTTAATTTGCTCTTCTCCCTTTATTTTCTTAAGGCGGGAGCTGAGGTCGATGCGTTGAGAACATTCTATCTCCTGCCACACGTGCACTCAATGCTGCGCACGTCACCCGAACTATCGCCTTAGCAGCATCTCGTTCTTAGAGGCATCTGGCAATTCTCCTTTTCCTTCTGGTTTCTTCTTTGACCCATGGCCTTGTCAGAAATGTGTCAGTTCACGTTCAAGTATTTGGTAATTCTCCAGACTTCTTTCTGTTACTAAGCTCTAATTTAATTTTACTGTCGCCAGAGAGCTAACCTGTCCGACTGCACCCTTTGAAATACCTGCAGGCTTTTCTTTATGCCTGGCACGGAGTCTGTCTTAACCAGTTCTCTCTGTGTCCTTGAAAAGAATATGTGTCGGCTGCTGTTGAGTGGAACGTTCTGTTCACAGTACAGAGATCAAGTTGGACAAGCGTCAGTCAGTTCCTCTATACCCTGGCTGGTTTTCTGCCTAACTCTTCCAGAAAACACCGAGACGGGGTGAGGACATCTCTCACATCGACTGTCGATTCGTCTGCTTCCCCGCAGTCGTCCGCGGCCTCGCGGCATGCATTCTGAAGCGCTGTTCTTTGGCGCATCAGTGTTTACAATTGTTATGTCTCCCTGCTCAGGTGAGCTTGATCCTTATGAAACGAGCTTCGTTTGCTCTGATGACATTCTGTTCTCTGAAATCTACTTCTATGTTTGCATCGGCCCTTCCCTAATTAATGCTAGCCTAGTATGTGTTCAGTGCGTGTCTCCGAATCAAACCGCGGTGGCGGGAGGGTTTTTTTATAATCCCGTCTGAAGTCTCAATGTTCTCGTTATGTCATTGAGAAAGTCACGTCCCCCGGGGTCGCTCATCTCGCGAAGGTTCCTCTGACCTCGCCGCTTCTTCTCCACGTCCCCCTTCTCTGCTCCACGTTCATTTCTTCTGGTTTCTGTTGTATTAAATCAGTGTATTTGATGATTTGCTTTTGGTTTTTTTTGGACCGATCAGCTGTAACTCTCTGTTCTGTTATTTCCGCGGTTGCTTTAGGCTTTGCGGGGCATGCGGTAAACCGGATACCGTTCTCCCAATCGTGTCCGTGGTGTAATCCCCCGAACCTGATGTTTTATGCTACATAGCAAAGCAGAATTAAGGTGAGATTGAGGACTTTGATCAGAGGAATTCATGATTGGAAGATTATCCTGGATTTTCTCCTGGCCCGATGTCATCACGAGACCTTAAATGTCGAGGGGAGAGAAGGTCAGTTTTAGAGCAGTCGGGAGACTCGACTGGCCACTTCTGGCTTTGGAAGTGGAAGGGGCCGTGAGACGGGGAATGTGGGCGGCCTTTACCTGCTGGAAAAGACAAGAAAATGCATCTCCCCCCAGAACCTCCAGATCCAAGGCAGCCCTGCTGCTGACACCTCGATTTTACCCCAATGAGACCTATTTCCGACTAACGACGTCCATAAATATACGATGCTAGATTTGTGTCGTTTGAAGACATTGAGGGCTTTCTGTAATTTGTTCTAGTGACAACAAGATGAAGGTCCTGAACTCGCCCGTCTGTCCTCCATCAACGGTCGTTATTCCGTCCAGGCTTCCACGACAGTTTCCCTTCCTCTGCTCTCCTCCAAGCCGACGAGCCGTCCGTGCCGCTCGTTTTGTGCACACGTACGATGTAAACCCGGCATCACGTTGATATTATTTTTGCTTCAACAAAGAGATTTCTATAAGAAAGACAAAAGCTCATCCACTCGACTAGGAAAAAATATTGAATTAAAATTCAGGAAAAAATGGAATACATTGGCAGGAGGTTCTGCAAATAAGTTTATTTTGGGGTAAAATAGAAAGTTCATACATTTATAGCAGTTATCAATAACACGACAAAATTTAAACTGAAGTCCGACATAACATTTACACTCAGTAAAAGGTCCACAAAACACATATTTATTTGTAAAATCACTTCGAAGAATTTTTGAAGATGTTTTAAGCCACCGACTAAATCAACACTAGCACACCAGGAATTATTTAAATAATTTCTATTGGGTTTTCTATAACATACTAGTTACCATCCTTCCTGCCGACTTAATCAGAAGTAGAGGAGGAATCGAAGTGTGTGCGCCTATCCTCTGTCTTAAGACCAAGGTTGTAAATATTAAGGTAGGAACTCACGCAATGAGCCGCGTCGATGACGAGCGAGGTGGCGACCACCGCGTGTCAGGCGGGCCCGGCAGACACTCGGCTTCCTCCCGCTGACCGTGATCAGCCACTCAAACTCGTAAAACACTTAGAAAATGGAAATTACAACACAGACTCTAAAGAACGGTGTGGTCAGCCCCCTCCTGCGTGAAGCCATTAGAAGTGCAGGCAACGGGAGGTGGGCATGAGGCTCGATTTTTTTCTCTCTCCATCAATTTTCAAAGGCCTTTTTGGGTGTCACTGAATTTTACACACGTGACTACCAGCCCGC
>NW_011889076.1:97949-101234 GCF_000151845.1 Pteropus vampyrus
CTGCGGCCGCCCCATTCATCAACGCCCATCACGTCTCCTCGCTCATTGTTTGTGAGTTTTATTCAAGAAAATAAAGGCGAACCTGAGATGACTTTTTCTCGTGGCGTGGAGGCCCCAACTCCATCCTAACCCAGGGTGGCCGCTGTCAGGTCCGATAACGGTTTCGGAGTAATCGGTGAAGAAACGGAGACATCTCGCTGTTATCAGAACAGTCGCGTTTGGGAAACTCCGGATTTGGCAGCGTTCGCGAACAGGCCCCGGAGAACGCTTTCCAGATGTGGGACCGGACACCCAGAAACACAGCTCTTCGCGTTTCCGGTGATAAAGAGGTGAACAGGGACGGGAAAGCAACACCGGCCGCCTGGTTCGGACGTGCGGCCGGGCGTGAGAACGTGCGTGCAGATGTGCGCGCGTGTGTGCGCGCGTGTGTGCCCGCGTGCGTGCGTGCAGATGTGCCCGCGTGCGTGCGTGCAGGCCGCCGCGGCTCGAACGTCCACTTCTCTCTCCTGCTTACTTTGGCCAGTCTTCAATACAGAGACCAATCCCTTTTTTTTTTCCCTTCTTTTTTGCTAAACACGCCAAATAGAAAGAAGATGCAAACACGTGTGGGGCCGGCTCCTGCCCGCGGTTCCGCCGACAGCTTGCGCGGTGGGCGCGCTTAACAAGCCCTGCAGCTGGCAGAGCCGCGCACGTAATTGCCCGTGAGTGGCGGGGGAGCGAGACGCAGGGAAGAAATAAAGCAGATAACAAGCGAGGGGGGAGCCGCGCTGCAAACGAGCCGGTCCCTCCCTCCGCCGAGCGGGGCTGCGGGGCCGGAGGCGCTGTCTGTGCAGCTTGACTCCTAATCCGCGTCGCAAACGGCTTCCAGATGCTTCCACTCCCAACCTTCGCGGGAACCCCTGCCCTTCGCAGATGCCTCTCCGTGAGGGGGTCTGTCTCGAAGCAGAGCGGGCGGATTTTTCTAATCACTCACTTCCAATCTCCCTGACGGGCCTTTTATTAATAAACGCGTTTCATCTGCCTCTCGGGGTGGGAAGGACGCGATGGCTCCGCCAGGGGCTGGGGGCGGGGCGGGGCGGGGCGGCTGGCGGTCCCCGTTCGTGGGTGGCTGCGGCTGCGCTCTGCGCACTCTCGCTGTTGCTGGGTGCCGGCCTGGAGGAGCGCGCGTGGCACGCAGCAGCGTGGCACAGAACCTTCCAGTGTGTGTGTGGTGCGGCAGGGAACCGCAGGGCTTGGGGACCGAAGCTGCGCGGTGTGGGAACCAGACCGCGGCGCCCACTTCCGGCTGCCCACATCCGGCGGGGGTGCGGGGACAGCGCCCCAGGGGTGACCCGGGCGCATCCTCCCCCTCCACCAGGCCACCAGGCTGGATCTGCGATAGGCTCTGCCGAGGCCCCATGCTACAGTGAGAAACACGAAGGGAGCCCCGGAAATCACGGGGTTCTCCCCCTTCGAGGTCCGGCCCCCTTTGTTTATGCCGACACGCTGCTCTAAGCCCGCAGGGATAAGAGCTTAGAACGGAGGACGCGGTGGCACAGTGACGTCCCCTGCAGACGGAGGACGCGGTGGCACAGTGACGTCCCCTGCAGGCGGAGGACGCGGTGGCACAGTGACGTCCCCTGCAGAGGACGAGGTGGCATAGTGACGTCCCCTGCAGACGGAGGGGCTCCCAGGGTGAGCTCCACGCACCCCCCCACGCCCCAGGCGAGACGTCCTCTCCTCTCTGTGCCCCGCGCTCCCGGTCCCCGGGCGCCCGCTCCACCCGCTCTCAGACCCGCCTGTGCCTCTGCTCTGCGTGGGCTCCGAGGGGCGGGTGTGACTAGAACCCACGCCTCTGCCGCCCCGGGCCGGAGCGCGGCCCGCCTGATCCCCGGCCTCTCCAGCCGCGGGGCCACGTCCCCCCTCTGCCTGTCCTTCCCTGTGTGCAGACAACGAGATCCCCGCACTTCGCAGCTCATCTCCGGTGGGGACCCCGTCCACCTCCGACCTCGGTCGCCCCGCTGGCCAGGGCCCTGCCCTCTCAGCACGGGGTGCAGAAGCGGCGCTGACTCTCAGTCCGGCCTCTGCTGGGCGAGGCCTTTCCGTGCCCGGCGGGACCCGCGCCGCCGGGAGGCGAGCTGCTCTGTGTCATCACTTCACACGGCCCGTGTCACCTGAAGGGTCAGAGGGCCCCTGAGTCGTCAGCGCCTTGGTGCATGCAGCTCCCGACAAGCACGGTCCCTTCCCATAGGCCGCCCGTGTCCCTGGGGGCTACGCGTGTCGCTCCAGCCCCTGGAGCGGAGAGCGCGCCCTCCCGCTGCCCCGAGACTCTGCGTCTGCGCGCAAGTCACCGCAACGCCCCGTCTCACCTAGACTCGCCCGCCTCTTTCTCCAGCGTCCCTTCCCTGTCCACCTGGGGAAGTCCCCCCAGCAGCCTCCGTCCCCTCCAGGCCGCCGCTCGGGGCCCTCTGTGTCCTCCCTGAGCGCAGACCTCCTGCCTCCCTCCACGCCCTCGGCCACTCCCGCCCAGAACGGCGCGGCCTCAGGGAGCGCGGCCTGTGTGCCTGCTCCGGGCAGCTGGCCTCGCTGGCCCCAGGTGCCACCTGTGCCCTCTGCTCGAGCTCACCCCACTGACGGGGGCCGTCACATCACCTCTCTCCTCCAGAGGTCCAGCAACTTGTCGCCGTCTCACGGTTGTTCACTGCTGCGACGGTGGCCCAACCCTCGGAGACAGGAGAAAGCGTTTGCCACGTCTCCGTTGTCCGTCATGGCTTCTGCGCATTCTCTTGTCACGCCGAACTGGCATCGAGCCAGCGTCTTTCACGTTGCCACCTCGTCCCGAGTGATGCTCCAAACCCAAACCGGAGCGTGGAGGCGACACCGTGTGTGGGGTCAGAGGCCGGCCCAGGGGGAGGCGGGGTCACCGGCCTTACTCAGGGCGTGGAGATTGCGGTTTGCCCCCTGGAGCAGAGAAGGACACGCGCCGTCCAGACATTTCAACTAGAGCCAGCGACGCCCCGGAGTCCCCGCAGTCGGCGTCAGTGGCTGGGTTAGCGACGTGTGGCGTGGGCTGTTGGAGTCCTGTGTGACACGGTCTCCGTCCGCCCAGGACGGGCTCCTGGGAGCCGCAGCCACCCGGTCCCCGGGCGCGGTTCTGGGAAGCTCAGCTTAATCATTTCCCTCGCGTCACAGGAGACACTGAAGTGACGCGGGTCCTTCGCGGCGGCTGTTACGCTGCCCCCGGCTGGGCCCACAGGCTGCTCTCCAACTCACAGCCGCCCCTGCCGTTCCAAGTCCTCTTCCTGC
>NW_011889076.1:104049-112633 GCF_000151845.1 Pteropus vampyrus
GCCTTCTCCAAATTCCTAGCCTGTTCTCTTCCAGCCCCAACTGTGAACCGTGTCAGCTCCTGCTTCGGAGCCACTTGCACTTGTATCGAGAGACGTTTTGTTGTCGTTGCTTTTCTCTGTGGCCACATGAGGCCGGGGGTGGGAAGTTTATTATTATCTAATTTGAAAGACAAAGCCGATGGCACCCAGTCACCTGCGGATGGGTCCTTAACGGGACCTCGGCTCAGAAGAGACGCTCGACTGCCTGAGAGTTAAAGCACACACGAAAAGCCACGAGCGGAGGGCGGGCCATGTGCAGCAGGCGGCCCCGGGACGCAGAGCCACCGCGAAAGGCTGTTCGAAGCAATTAGCCCTGATTCGTGCTGGGCGCAAACAAACGCTCACCCATTCGAGTGGGAATTTGTTCCGCTCTCTGCCTCCAGGTCGCTGAAACAAAGTTCTCCACGCTGGGGTGTCTCGGGACACACCTAGGGGACAGCGCTGCCGAGGAGCTGTTTGTCTTGTCCGTCGCCCGAGCCGAGACGACGTGACATTCGTGTCGCTAATTGCTCTCTCTGCACTTGCATTGGCTCCGACTAGACCTCCGAGTGGCTCTCGGACGTGAGCGGGGTCCCTCGCCGCCTGCCGAGCGGCGGCCTGTCTGGGAGTCGCTGCTGTGTGCGTGCTCGGGGGACAGGAAGTCCCCGAGACGCGGACGGAGGGGACGTCTGACCGCCGAAGGGCCCCACCGCCCACCCACCTCCAGTTGTCCGCTTGGGGCCGGCTCCCCTCGGTGTGACGTGGGGCAGGGGCTGTGGCCCCCGGGGAGACACCGGCCTGCATTCCCACCGGGAACCCACATCTTCCCGTGGTGCCCACCAGACGCCCAGGAGGGCAGGGACAAGCCGGGCGTCCGATGGCAATCACACAGGAAGCGCGCTTCCAGCCATGGCTGTGGGACACTGCGTCCCTCCCTGCACTCACAAAGAGGGCCGTCCCCCATCTCCTGCTGTCCCAGGAGGAAACCTGGGTTGCATTTAGCATCGTCTGCGAAGTCGTCCCCCGAAGGCCCAGCCTCGAAGTCACACCTTTATGCTCCAGCGTCACACGTCTACTGCAGCCCAGATATTTGTCCTGGCCTGGGCTGAACTAGAAGTGGCCTGGCCATCCGGCTATTTGTCCCTGTCACAACTAAAGTTGAAGCTCCCGTAAGATGACCTCTGCATTTATTAGGCGCCCGAGGAGAGCTTGCCTCCTGCTGGGCGCCAGAAAATCTGTGACTCTGTTTCCATCTTCTGTATCTTACAGATGAGGCAACAATTGCCCACCTCGCGGACTGTGAAATTTCCAGGAGTATATCACTCCAAAACATGCTTTCCAAATGCTTAGGCTCTAAAAGATTTACTGTGTAAAACAACTTAACAAATAAATATCTAATAAGTATACTTGCAAATCACTTAAAAACCTTCTCGATCATCTGCCGAAGTGAAAAGTGCTAAGCGGCGGTGGCTCCGGCGTATTTGTGTATTCATGATGTTTCACAGAGTGGAAAGACTTGTTTTAATTCTGGTACAAAGGAGATTCGCGTTCTCAGTCAGACTCGTCCTAATGAAATCAGCCTGGATGTAACAGTTTCCTCTGCTAGCATCATCATCATTACCTCTGTCAGGGAATGAGATGGAAGTCAAAGGAATTTCTGTTAAAATATCGAGAAATCGGTCCACTAATTTCAGATATGAAACCGAGGTGGGCGCAGGCGCAAACGACCTGGATCGACATTATCCTCACTGAACGACAGTCCTCGATTTCAGTTTTGGAAAGAGTTCACGGTCTAAGGAAGTTGATTTCCAATTAGATGTGAATTATACTGTTTTCTATGTTATGTTTAATTAAAGAATGAGCAAATAGTTGTGACAACTGGCAAGATGGTTATTTTGTGCCATCTCGGGCTCAGCTAGAGCGACGAAGGGGCCTGCAATCAGCACTTGTCTCTAAAAAGAGCACTTAGTATAAAATGATTAGTTTCATCAATTTAGACCTATTTTCTGAAACAGATAGAATGACTAGAATGGCTTTGCCTGCTCAGACTGGAGGACCTTGTTAGAACCCAAAAGGAGGGACCACCTGTTCTCCTAAGCGGGGGAAACGCCTCTTCTCCCGTGATCGACACTCGTCACACTTCGCACAGCCTTGGGGAAGCCTCTGGTCTGCCAGACACCAGCTCTCCTGATCTTAGCATCTGACTGTAGGAAAACCTTCAATGTTATGCATCTTAATAAAAACGTTGTTTTTAACATCCTATTATAATGATAGTACAATATAACATTGTATCATGATGTCCTGTAATAAATGGGATTTCTTATGATTGGATAAATATTTATATTTATGTAAAGAAACGACTCTTAACCTCGAACGAAGGGGAAGGAATTAATTAGGCTGGTGAGCCTATCTCCAGCTGTACACGTATGTACACACGTGCACGCGCACACCCATGCACGCATCCACACGCGCTTCCCTGACGTGTTTGGGCGCACACAAGGGAATGATTCTTCTTAAAACCTCTGGTCTTCGGGGTGAGGGCCAGCACTTTGATAATCATCATGGAAACTGTGCAGTTCTGTAGAGACGTATACTGTGCACAAAGAGTTAACACAGACATAAGCATTCGGATTTAAACTCAGGAGAAAGAAGATGGCTAGAGCCGAGCCAGACAAATTTCCGGGGGTAAGTGTGAGACAGGCGTGCTACGTACTAGGGGATAACAGGTTGCACTTTAACGTCAAGTAACGTATCACCTCAACTCTAAAAACACAAAGTTACGTACAGACTAAAAAAGCTCTCAGTATTCATTTGAAATATAACTGCACGTTGTGATGTGTGATTTCTAAAAATTTGAGCCAACCTCACAAAGACAGGGTCATGAAATCGATTGCTAAAATCCTTGCATCGCTCACCCATTATTCAATTTATTTTAGGCCGCACAGAGGCCCCTGCGTCACGCAAATACGCACATCCTACGGTAAGTTCCTTCCTAGGGATGGCTGAAGATGGGAGGCTAGATCAACTGCTGCATCGTCAGCAGGACACCTGCCTGCGGACAGGAGAGCAGAAAGCCGATCCGCCTAGATGCTATTGGGAGCCTCGTAGTAATTACGGTTTCTTGGGTTCAGTGTTTTACTATATGGTGTTTTCTCATAATATTAAAATACTTAAAATGGGTAAGGAAAATCTAATTTGTTGGCTTATTACATTAGCAAGATATTCCTTTCCAGCAATCTGAAATTCATAGAGGCTTTTACATTACACGCTTTTAATCAACAGAGCTCGAACTCTTATCAGCGCATTTTGCATTATGATGGAAGGCTTTGATTAAGTTGTGCTTAATGGATTATCAGATATTATCTGCTGTGCAATTTGTAAAGAATTAGGTTAATAATTTTCCAATCTCAAATCCAGAAAATTTGGTTTCTTTAATAAGGGATGATTTATTACTTGTACAGTGATTAGTTTGATAGAGTGCATGGGAATTAAATTTATTTTAGGAAGATTGTTTGGCCATCTAGGAAGAGCAGAGACAAGGCGGGGTGAGTATAATCGGAGGGAAATACTTCCCAGGGGGTAGTTTACTAGTTTTTTATATAAAATAAATGCATTTGAAGTGGGACAGCAATCAGCTATCTTTAGGGAAAAAATAACACTGCTAAAAAGCATCAGATGATGTGTACGAACCCACAGGGATTTCTAAGCAACTCATTACACCCACCTAACGGAGGACTAAGTGTGACGCGAGACAGGCACCGGCTTCTCATTGGGTAGTTTTCTAGAATCGTCTAATCTGGCAGGCTTAAAAAAAATCAAACGCTCCCACTAAAGACAAAAATGGTCACACTAGGCTAGGTGGTGTTTCCTTTCAGAAAAGTATGTTCGAAGGCACTTTTTAATTATGTTTAGAGAAACTTAGAGTTTTAAAAATAGGAGCTATAATGAATATCTCAGCCCTTCAAAGATTCCAATCTATTTTTAATATCAGTTATTGCTTTTATCTCAATTATGTTCCCCCTTAATCCTTCCTCATTTCTTCTAAAATTACCTCTGTGTTCATTGCTTTATAAAGAAATGTCTTTATAAAGGTGCAGCATTTCTATCCTATAATTTTTTAACCAAGTAATTCATTACATTTATTCTTAGCCCACTATTGAAAATTGTGAACATAACTATTCACATTGAAATATCACTGAATACAAGAAAATGTAACATTGGCCACATTAAATGTAACCAACCTTGTAAAGATTAGTAACGTAAGTTACATACCCCAAAAACATCTAGATAAAATAAAAAGTTTAGACGTTCATTTGACAAGATCGGAATCTCAAGGTACAAATGCGTGGCTTTGAAAAGGAAGGACAGTTAAATTTACTTTCCGTCCTCATGTTTCTTACAGTTAATTGCAATCACAGTGCCAGAAATGGTGAGTAGACTGCCTGCTTTGCGTCTACGTTTAATCGGAATAGTGTCATCGGGATTTTTTTTTTTAATCATGGCAGAACACAGAGTGGAATGTGCAGTGAGTGTCCCCGGACACCAGGTAAAGGGTGACCTGTGCACACAACCCTCGTGGAATGGACACTGCGTTTCATCAAAAACCAGGAAGGAGTCGATTACGAGAAGATACTTTCTGGAAGCTGATTTTTTTTTTTGATACTTACATTTCCTGTGACAGTGAAAACAAGTTTTGTTGATGTTCACGTATAAGCGTATAAGCCCTTGGTGTGTTTTCTGGGCTTTTTATGTTTGTATTAGAGCATTTATTTATTTATTTATTTATTTATTTATTTATTTATTTATTTATTTTTAAGGGAAAAGCGAGCTTCTCTTTGAAAGTGTGACACCGCAAGCGATTGATTCTGTTCTAAACATCTGAAACCATACACAAGACAACAGCTGTGTTGGGGTAAATACATCAAATATACACAAAAACATATAAAACTTAATCATGTCATTTATGGTGGGGCTGTTAAGCTGCAAATTGCATTGGAAAACATGTTTGAAAAAAACCCGAGTCACCTCAGCAATCCACCCCCACAGCGTTGTGACGTCAAACAGGAAATGAATGGGCTCTGGCTCACGACCGGTGCTCAGACGCCACAGACGCGGGGCTCACGCGGCACTGGGGACCTCTTGGCCGCAGGCCACCTGGGGCGGCCTCGACCTGAGGACCAGAACAGGCCCCATCAGTTCAGGAGTAAACCGCCACTGAAGCCCCATGGTACAGCAGGCTGCGGGCGGGGACAGCTGGAGCTGGGGCGCTGAGTGGACCCTGGCAGTGCGGCCACAGGGTCTGGCAGGCGAGGGCAGGACGCCGCCCGCGCGGACCAGCATTTCGCGGTCCACGTGCTGAGACTCCCAGCCTGACGAGGCAGGAGCAGACACGCTCGCCTGCCCACATGCCAACGTCTGGACCGGGGGGCCACAGCCACCACTCCCCTGTGTCGGAACCAGGATGTGTGTGTGATCTTTTCGAATCCTTAGACCTTTTCGAATCTCCTTGTCAGGCCAACACGATCCCCAGGGCCTTGTCTCCACTCCCAGAGCCACCCCCATTTCCGGGATGCTCGCTCAGGGAGGCGCGTGGGGTGGGGACGTTTTACCTGGTCCGAAGCTGTGCTTCTGTGTCCAGTTCAGACACCAGGAAGGCCACCGCCACTTCCGGCTGAGCAGGAAGCCGTTGCCCGCACTGGACGCCCTGACCACGTTTGCTGTTTCTGACAAACTGGGGAAGAGCAAAGAGCTGTCTCTCTTTAGCTGGAAATAAATATGACACAGAACCTTTTGGGACCTAACATGTTGGGCCAGGAGGTTTGGGGCAAACCATGAAACACATCTGAGTCCTACAGCACAGCCCTCAACGAGACGCATCTGTAAAACGACTTCTGAAGACCGTACTCTAGTCAAACACTCTAAGTCCCAAAAGGTCAAGTCGAAGATGTGCTTCTTAGTTAAAGATAGACTTGATGATTCCTTGTTTCCTAATGCAAGGATGCGGTGAACACTCATCCATCTTGATTTTTACTTGCTAGAGCAGGAGCTCGCATTTATTGAGGTCTTATTTCGTGCCAGGCCCTGTTTCCAGTGCTTGGCAGGTAGTAAGTACATCGCCTTCCTCCCGCATCTAACTATGAGGAAATAAGCACCAGGGCAGTTAGGGGACTCGCCCAAAGTCACAAACAGTGGTGGACACGCAGCCTCTCCAGATCCAGCCCATCTTCTGTGATGCACGTCACCACGTTCAGGGAGGTCACTCCCGGAGCACCAGGGTGTCCCTTACAAAGTCTGCATGTCCCAAGGAGCCAGGTGCATGTCCTGGAAAACAAAGATGATCAAGTTAGGGCACTGGGATCGCACACGGCCGGAGTACGAAGTGGACGGAAGTGGGTGCACGAGCCAGTCCGCAGGGGCTGCCAGATCCCACGGTGGAAATCCTGGAGCAGCCGCGCTTTCCCAAACGCCCGGCCCCCGCCCCCGCCCCGTCCACATGCCTGCCCTGGGGGAGCCTTGACTCAGGTCTACACGAACGACTGTGGCCGTCGCCCAGGGAGGGTCTACGGGGGCCTTTCTGTCGTATTTTGGGAACCTCCAGCACTTTCTGGGGTTCTCCTTGGAGGCAACCACTGGACTGGGCCCCTCGCATGCACCACGACTGGAGCAGACAGACACCACGGCTGCGTCTGGGGCAGGATGGGGGACGGAAACCAGCCCCGCCCAGAGCTGCCAACGCAGACAGCGCCCGTCATGCAGAAACTGCCTTGGCGTGCGGGTCACCGGTGGTTTCATTTGTAAGTAATGTTCTGATTGTCACAGATTATATGCCGCCCCCTCCCCTGACATTTGTTGTGCGGCGGGATTGATTTTTGCGCTCCAGTATGAAAAGGTCACTTTGATCAATGCCGTGTAATTGGCACTAAATTAGGATCATATCAGGTTATTTTGCTATTTAATGATGAAATATTAACGAAAAGCGTGGGTAGATTGCAAGCACCGGCCTACACTGTAAACCTGCTGGAATGAAGCCTGATTTTGTATGAAAAACGGAGGCAGAAACGGCGGTCATGCGGTCAACGACCGAGCAGATCCGAAGACGGGCGGACGGAAAGCTCCAGACACAGAGCCCACCCCGCGCTCGTCCTGCCCTGCGGGCTGGGAGGCGCCTGCCCTGTGCCCCGCTGATGCCTGGGCACGGTGGAGCGTGAGCCTTCACGTTCTGCATGTGTAAAGGCAGGTGCGCGCCGGTGGCCGCTCATCAGACCAACCTCTGCTTTCGAAAATCTGCAACTTGGTTGCTGCCTCCAGGTCCGCTCGCTCCTCCGCTTCCGGAGGCTGCTTCGAGGCCCTCGCCCGCTGCGCTTCCAGGTTTGCAGCTCGAGCAATTATCAGCATCGTAAAGAGTGTTAAATACCGTGTGTTATTTTCTCCATTGTAAACAGACGCATTCCCCCATTATTCCGAATTGCGTGGCGCCATAAAGAGCCGCCTAAGATTATACTTTTCAGTGCGAATGCTACAGGAAATGCGCGCGCAGGACGCTCTCCGCCCGTGAAGGGCACAATCCAGCTGCAGCGCGGGCTTAAACGGCTGCTAAAGGCTGTTAACCTTTCCAACGGCCAGAGACATGGGCCACGTGCGTTGAGAGGATAATTCGGGGTGTCATCGGGTAGGGAAGCAGGGGGCTTGGCAGCTCAGTGGCAGGACCAGCAGCTCCTGGCCTTGGTGCTGAGGGCCACCAGCCTCCCCAAGGAGCCTTTCAAACAGGACGTCTGTCTGTCTGTCCGTCCGGGGCTTCCAGGTTGCTGAACAGTGACGACGTGCAGAGGACATTTCGCTGTGACCGCTGAACTGTTTTAGCTTCTCTTCTCCAGAAATGAAACAGACAGAAACCATCTCGGGCCAGAGAGGCACTTTTGTTTGTATTAACGTGTTAATGTGTGTTTGGGGTTGAATCGTGTTCCCCCCAAACAGACATGTTGAGGTCCCAAGTCCATGAACAAGGCCTCACTGGGAGACAGGCCCTTCGCAGGTGTTGCCCAGTCAGGACAGGCTCCCAGTGGAGTGGACAGGCCCTGATCCCGCGTCTGGTGTCCTAGTGAGAGAAAGGGGAGGGGCACGTGGACCAGAGACACGGAGGCCACGTGAGGACAAGGACAGAGATTGGAGTGAGGCGTCCACAAGCCCGGGCATGCCCCGGGCATCGGGGAGGCGGGAAGGTCCCGCCCTGGAGCCTGCTGGGGCGCGGCTGTGCGACACCCGCAGAACCCACGGAGGATGGATCCCGCCGCCCGGAGGCCCCCGTGTGCGGCCCCAGGAAACTCATGCAGTGTTATGGGTGCATTGTAGCTGCAAAGGACCACGTCCCCAGGGACCAGTGACCTGAAAGCCACCCCATTGTTTTGCTGTCCTGATGCTGGGTTACTGTTTTCGTTGATAGGGATCTGTTGGAGGGTCTCCTTGAGACGGTGGGCCGAGGACCCCTGAGCCCCAGGGGGGGACAGTGAGGCGTCTCCCCGTGGCGCCATCAGGATTCCGCATGTGTTTATTGAATATCCATCTCTAC
>NW_011889076.1:113295-114706 GCF_000151845.1 Pteropus vampyrus
GGCTCTGCAAATCGGCCCAAGGGACCTGGGAGTCGAGCGCGGCCCGAGCACACGCTGAGCTCTGGGACTTCCCCTGACATGGGACCGGGCACTGGGGCACGGAGCGGTGGCCCCACCGCCGGAGTCGGAGCCCCAGACGCGCGCCGTCTGCGGCGCCTTCGCTTCTCGAGCGGCCAGCGGTGTGGACGCGCGGGCTGTGAGCCCCGATTCCTCTCGCGGGGAGGCCTCGCGCACCCCTGCCTCCAGGGGCCCCGACACAGATACCCAGCCGAAGTAAGGCTGTCACGCCCCACACACGACGCCGTATACCTCTGGAGTAAGTCTTGTGTCGCCTTTTTGCGGGGACAAGGTTATGGCGCTGTGACATGGCGTGAGCCATAACGGGACCCGCCAACCAGGACTGGCGTTTCCAGCTGCTGTGTACAAAGTAGTCCCAGAGGGCTCCGAGCCCTGCGCCTGACACCGACCCGAGTGTCCACGGCCCCCGATGTCCAGGCGCACACAGCGTGGAGGAAGCCCGCGGAAAAGGGCGTTGCATGCTGGCCTGGCGGGGGGACGACTCGCCCAACCACCCACGGTCACTAGGCTGCCATCTGGATGACGCCCGTGACCGAGCCGGACTCGCGTTTCCGGCTTGGGCGAGCTAAGCGGCGCCCCGACGCTGCGCCGCTGCCGCCGGAGCTGGCGCAGCCGCGGCCGAGTCTCGAGGCGCTGAACCCGCCGGGCGCGGGTGTGCGTCCAGCCTCCATCCGTCACCAGCGATGCCACCCTGGCTCGTTCCTTAAGCGCTCAGTTTCATTTGCAAAAAATAGAAGTCACAAGTACACCCTCAAAGGGTGGCGGGCACAGCAGCTGGGACATCGAGGGTCCCCGCGCGCATTCGGCCCCTTCTGTCTCCCCCAGGGAAGCTCTCATCTGGGTCAGGTCTTTGCTCTGGCCGCAAGCTCGGTCGGGTGGCGCTGGCGAGAAGCGTTACACAATCCTGGAGCGGTCTAGGCATTCTGGGCAGACGTGGGGCGCCCTCACACCCCACATTTGTCTTCCGGCTTCTGGGGGCTGCAGACGAGGCCTGCTGGGTACAGCTGGGAGCAGCTGCAGGGGCCTCTGCCCTGCCCGACTGGGCAGCGTGGGGGTGGGGAGGTGGGCATGGCCCGTCCACTCCACTCGTTCAGTGCTTGGTCCCTGTCCCTCTACCCATGGGCTGGCCGGCCCAGCGTCCAAGTAGCCAGCTCCCTGTGTGAGGACAGGCAGCCTCCGTGGTCCGGGCTTCAGACCCCGGGTCGCGGGCATTTGCAAATCCTCCTGCCACGCCCTCGGCTTCCTTTCCCGTGACAGGCAGCCCTTTCGTGACACGTGTTCATGAAACATCCAGGTTTTAAAGACCTTCTGTGTTAACTCCACAAGTCCTTAA
>NW_011889076.1:115996-116730 GCF_000151845.1 Pteropus vampyrus
GCTTCCTTTCCCGTGACAGGCAGCCCTTTCGTGACACGTGTTCATGAAACATCCAGGTTTTAAAGACCTTCTGTGTTAACTCCACAAGTCCTTAACCTTGGGGCTAGGAAATCCTGGCAACCTTTGAGATCCGCTTAGGAAATTACACTCAGACATCACTTTGGTGAACCTGGCAAATGAATGAAAATGGTAAGCGGATAAGGAAGTGGCTTTCGGGATTCGATGCCACCGTCAGCTCTCCTCAGCAGAGCGCCTTGTCGTGCGAGGGGACGGTGACCGGCTCCTTTTTGCTCTTCCCCGAGGGGCCAGCCTCGTTCTCCGTGGTCCGCGGGTTCCCGGGGTGCGGGGTGTTTGCTCTCTCCGCCCCGTGCTGGCCTGAGAGTCCTCCCGGTACAGCGGCCGGTCCCCAGGCCCGCAACGTGCCCCGCTGCCCGTGAAGGCGTCCCCATTCCAGAGGCTCGGCCGCGTGGACACTCTGCTGACCCTTCTATCCTCAGACCCCATATGACGAGAGGGTCTGGGGGCGTTTTGTCGTGGAAAGTGGATTTCCCCCACAGCGGCCGGTGTGTGTCTGGATAGTCGGAATTCTCTGTGGGGTTTCCAAGGTCTTCCACGCCGAGGCAGAGCACTTGAGGAAGTCAGCAGTGCCCCTCTGATGTCAGGGGGACGCAGTACGTGCGCGTCACGGTCGTGGTTCTGAGACACGGCTTCTGAAGCCTCAGCACCGAGGCCGG
>NW_011889076.1:116780-118931 GCF_000151845.1 Pteropus vampyrus
GGTTTATTATTTAGCTCTGTGGTTGGTACTTAAATACTAAAATGGTATCTAGTGGAGTCACTCAGAAGGCATTTTAATTACACACGGACGTACGAAGAGACACCTTGGTTATGCAGAAACCGGCCACGCAAACGGGTGACTGGACCGTGCTCAGTCTGCAGAGACCATTTGTGACCACTCAAAACTTCTCTGCAAGGAAGATGTTAATGATTCCTGTGTCGCTCCTGCCGGCTTGGGATAAGAAGAGATAATCCGACGGCAACACACTGGGTCATCGCCGGGTGTGGAGCGACCCTCCACGTTCCCAGAACTTTAAAAGATGTATCTCTGCTTTTGCTATAAGATTTATGTGTATTTTTAAACATGAAATTATACTAATTATTTAAAAATTAAATAATATCTAAAAGAGCAAAACATGTAAAGCAAGCATATTCCGCAACTCACTTCTCACGTAGAACCACTATTCAGGTTTTGGAGTAAAAATACTCAATACGTTTTTGGCTTATGCCACATATTATTTGGTTCTTTTCATTTTAAAGTGACCTTATTTTTATTAATTAAGATGTGGGCGATTGTAAAATGGCTCCGTGAGGACGGCCTGACCTCGCCCCCTCTCCCAGCCTCCCGCTCCCTGGAGGCACCTCTGGCAACTCTTTTCGTTAACTATGTTACTTCCTGTTGTCCTGACACTGGCTGGTCTCGACTGCCCGGTGTGGGTGGGCACTGCTGGCCCCCAGCCTCGGAGGATGAGGGCCGGCTTCGCCGAACCAGACTCACAGCCTGGCTGTGGGCGGATGCCTTTCCAGTACCTACATTTGTGCAGTAAATTATATTTCATGCAGAGTTTGCTTACAATTGAGCCATGTAATAATATAGTTCTTTTTTGCAAAGCCTTTTTTTTCCCTCCCCACATCACCCAATTAAAAGAACAGAGCAGAAATTCCAACTCTTTTTTTAAATTAACAATCCATAAGGTTAACTGTGTGTGTGCGTGTGTGTGTGCGTGTGTGTGTGCGCAGTTCTTAGTTTCACGTAACCACCAGCACGGTCAAGACACAGAATAGCCCTTTCACCCCCAAATTATCTTCTGTTGCTCCCCCTTGCAGCTGAACCACCTGCCGATTTGTTCCCAGCCCCTACAAACTTCGTTTCTTCCGGAAGGTCATAGAAACGGAATCAGGCCGCGCGTCACCTCTGGCCTCTCTCATCCACCGCGGTGCCCTGAGCTCCCTCCACTGCGCCTCCCACATGGACAGCTGCCTTTTTCTGTCTGCGTAGTGCCCCCGTGCAGGGTTCTGAGCCGCACCGGTTTTTAGTCGCCATGGTTTAAATGATACCTGTCCCCAGTGATGACCGAGGCCGCCGTGCGTGGCTCCCACCCGCGCTGTCCCCCGATGGCCCTCTGCCGCGAGAGAGGGCGAGACCCGGCCGGGCTTCGTGTTGCCACGTGCGGTTTTCCCTGTTTCCAAACATGTGCTGTCTTGATAAGTGTGTAGTGAGACCTCACGGTGGTTTTACCCTGCATTTCCTAAAGGGGGTGTCGGTGAAGATTGTGGCAAACACAGCAACGTGCATCAGGCACGCAGGAAGACTCAGACAGTCACAGACAAAAGCCGACTCCTTAATCGCAAATTATGTCAATGGCAAACTGAGAGAGAATTCGCTAAAGAAGAAATAGGAGTGGCGAATAAAACATTCAAAAAATGTTCTACTTCGCCAGTAATCGTACAACTCCAAATAAAAATGACTTTGAAATTTCATTTGTGCTATGTCGATCTGAAAAGAAAGCCAAAAAAAAATTGGTAACCCCTCCCCTGTGGGTCGGAGGGGGAGGAACACAGCCTCTGATGATCTGGCCGATTGTGTCAAAGCCATCGAATTTAAAATAAGCTCACCTTGAATGGTCGAGTTTGATTCTGAGGTACTATACTCAATGGGAAGAACAGATAAGTCAAAAAAAAAAGTATGAGCACAATCGTGTTCACGACGACATTATTTATATTAGAGGGAATTGGAATCGACCTACATGTTCATCAGAGGAAATCTGTTAAATGAATTAGAGGACATCCACACTACTCAGCTATTAAAAAGAATGATGAAAATCCACATTCGCTGACTTGGAAAAATGTCCACGATCAAACAAAGCCCATG
>NW_011889076.1:118981-124519 GCF_000151845.1 Pteropus vampyrus
TGTGTGTGTGCGTGTGTGTGTGCGCAGTTCTTAGTTTCACGTAACCACCAGCACGGTCAAGACACAGAATAGCCCTTTCACCCCCAAATTATCTTCTGTTGCTCCCCCTTGCAGCTGAACCACCTGCCGATTTGTTCCCAGCCCCTACAAACTTCGTTTCTTCCGGAAGGTCATAGAAACGGAATCAGGCCGCGCGTCACCTCTGGCCTCTCTCATCCACCGCGGTGCCCTGAGCTCCCTCCACTGCGCCTCCCACATGGACAGCTGCCTTTTTCTGTCTGCGTAGTGCCCCCGTGCAGGGTTCTGAGCCGCACCGGTTTTTAGTCGCCATGGTTTAAATGATACCTGTCCCCAGTGATGACCGAGGCCGCCGTGCGTGGCTCCCACCCGCGCTGTCCCCCGATGGCCCTCTGCCGCGAGAGAGGGCGAGACCCGGCCGGGCTTCGTGTTGCCACGTGCGGTTTTCCCTGTTTCCAAACATGTGCTGTCTTGATAAGTGTGTAGTGAGACCTCACGGTGGTTTTACCCTGCATTTCCTAAAGGGGGTGTCGGTGAAGATTGTGGCAAACACAGCAACGTGCATCAGGCACGCAGGAAGACTCAGACAGTCACAGACAAAAGCCGACTCCTTAATCGCAAATTATGTCAATGGCAAACTGAGAGAGAATTCGCTAAAGAAGAAATAGGAGTGGCGAATAAAACATTCAAAAAATGTTCTACTTCGCCAGTAATCGTACAACTCCAAATAAAAATGACTTTGAAATTTCATTTGTGCTATGTCGATCTGAAAAGAAAGCCAAAAAAAAATTGGTAACCCCTCCCCTGTGGGTCGGAGGGGGAGGAACACAGCCTCTGATGATCTGGCCGATTGTGTCAAAGCCATCGAATTTAAAATAAGCTCACCTTGAATGGTCGAGTTTGATTCTGAGGTACTATACTCAATGGGAAGAACAGATAAGTCAAAAAAAAAAGTATGAGCACAATCGTGTTCACGACGACATTATTTATATTAGAGGGAATTGGAATCGACCTACATGTTCATCAGAGGAAATCTGTTAAATGAATTAGAGGACATCCACACTACTCAGCTATTAAAAAGAATGATGAAAATCCACATTCGCTGACTTGGAAAAATGTCCACGATCAAACAAAGCCCATGCGGGATGGCCCGCGGGGCACAGCCACTCGCTCACGCGCTTGCCGCCGAGGGAGAAAAGCGGCACACGGACGCGCCCCAGCGTGGCCCACGCTCGCGCCGGCAGCGGGCAGGGCTTTGCGCCCGGCGCGGGTTCCTTCAACGAACAGGTGCTATCCTCGCTTTCCCGAGCTCGTTGCCAGAACCGGGGAATTCTGAGATAAGCGTATCATATTTCCTTGTGTGGCTGATAGTTCTTGCTTTCTCCTATTTGCAGAAGATACAATATTTAATTTCCGTTTAAACAAATGTGAGCGTGATGCAACCTTGAGTGTAGTTGGCGTGGGGTGTGAAACGCGATCCAACTTCGAGCAAATACAATATTGACACGTCAATTATAATTTCAGTCCTCATCTCGATTACAGACGTGGAAATAAATAGTCTCTTTTCGTATCTTCTATTTTTCTGGTAGGATATTAAACCTGCATCATTTAATGACATCATCTGAAAAGAATTAAACGTGCTCCCTGGGACGCGCATATTTTATGCACTAGAGTGAAATGAGAACCCAGACGTCAGACCCTCGTGGCAGAAACAACAGGACGCTGGCAGTCCCGCGTCCCCGCACTCCGTCTGTGAAGGGGCAGGCGGTCGTGATGCATATTTATAGATTTGCTTGTGCAAACAGAGAAGCATACCGGTCTCCTCATGCAGCAAATCTTATTTCCGATACAAATTTGAAAGTCTGTGAAGCATGATAATATTAACCCTGGGATCTATGCCCTCCCATAAAACCAAGGGGGCTGAGTGGTGCCTTAAAAGGATTCGAATGATGCCTTGGCCGCGCGCGCTGGGTAATGACCGGGGAAGATTTATACGCTCTCTCAAGGTATAATTAGACACCCACAAACCATCTGACCCTGCTGGGGTGAAGTGCTCTTCTGCTTTTTGTCTCAGCGGATGAATCGATACTCACACGTTTTACCACTGTGGAGTGAAATTGAGGAAATGAAAATCGGATCAGTTTGCTCCCTGGGCCGTCCAGACAGAGGACAGCCGTGTTAGCCTTTGACAGGAAGATCTATTTCCAGTTTCTCAAAAGGCTAGTGTCAATTTTGAAACTTCTCCAATTATTGATTTTCAGTTTTGTTAAAAAGGATGCTTTATTAGGAATATTAGTCTCGGCGACCGTGGAAGCTCATGTCTTGCTCACAAGTAGGCGACGTGTGTTTTCGTCCGGGGCCCGGCGGGTTGGAGCCGCGGTGCCCCTCGGGAGATGGTTGTCTGATCCGCGGGGGCGTGGGGGTGGCCAGCGGCCCCCACTGTGCGGGGCCGGTGGGCACCGCCCTGTGTCTCCGCAGATGGACCCGTGTCCAGCCGACGGTGGATTCGTTGCCCTGTTTCTCTCGGCTTCATGTTTTAGAAGTCGTCGGCTGACGTTCTGTGAGTGTCGTTCTGCTTGGCAGGTGGCTGTGACGCTTGCGAGCTTTAAACCTCCGTGACCTCGAAGCAGACGCGTTTTGCTGAACCGCACCGCATGCATGAACACAATTGTGCTCATTCTTTATTTTTGACTTATCTGTTCTTCCCATTGAGTGTATTTTCAGGGAGCACTGCCAGGGTTCGGCTCCGCATTAGCTGGGTAGCAAGCAGCGCCATCCCGATTCCACGACGGCTGGGCGGCCCCTAGTTCTTTGGCCACAGCCCGGCCAGCTGCCCGCGCCCTGCTCACCGCCCTGTGCGGCCACGTTCGCCTCGCTCGGCGCCGCCTCCCCCTACACGCCAAGCTCCCTGAGAGAAGAGGCGTTTTTATTCCCCTCACCCGCCTGGGCCTTGAGGGGCACCTGCGTGGATGGAGAGCTCGGCGTCATCCGCCATGGTAAACGTCCCCTTCGTCGTCCTCCCCATGGCCAGGCACCCGGATTAGACTGGATTTGGGTTAAGAATGAATCTCGTGTGCTTTTCGCTCCTGAGAAATAAAATATCGCAGGATCACGTGAACTCTGAGTAGCCAGCGAGACTGGTCTCATCCTTTTGGGGTTCTGGAAGAAGATTCCCCGGAGGGGGCCCGAGAAGCGGCGGACGGTCCGTTCTCACAGTCGTGGGGCTGGCAGGTGGGGTCAAGGCACCGGCAGCGGCCCAAACTCCCACGAGTCTGGAGACAAGACAAGAAGGTTCGAAACCAGCTTCTGCAGACTTATAGAGAACAAGCGAGAAAAGGGATAAAAGATGTGATACTGGAAGGGAACAAACAAAATTTTCAGTAGGTACAGACACTATCGTATAAATAGAAAATACCGAAAAATGGCTACAGACAATTGTAAGTTTGCAAGTTTACTGCATGTAAGAGTCATACACAAAAATAGAAATAATGCAACAGAATAAGTCACAGATCTCTATACGGAAAACTGTAACATGTTCCCGAGAGAAATGGAGACCGGTTAAATCCAGGCAGGCGCGTGCCGGGGACGCGGTGCCGACTCGCCCGAGGCGGCCACGGAGCCAGGCTCTGCCCCTCAGATCCCGGCCTGCCGCGGCGGCTCATACGCGGATTACGAAACTTATGCACGTTTATATAAACATGGACGTCCATGAAACGCAAAGGACGTTATAGCGAAGCCGCACTGGAGGACGGCGAAGCCGGAGCACGGACACCGGCAGCCCCCACGTCCCCGCAGAAACAGTGTGGCGTGGACACGGCTGCCGGAGAGCAGACCACAGTCACGGAGCGGAGACCCGGGAGAGCAGCCCGCACGTCCACCGCAGCCCAGGTCGGAGCGACGCACTGGACGATGAGGGTCTTCTCTGTTAATGGTGCCGGGTCAACTAGGGATCTGCTTTCTAAAAAATCTTGACACCGGCCTCACACCTGTGCGACATTTAATTGGGGAAAAAAAGAAAAAACAAAAAAATACAGTAAACCTAAAGGTAAATTTTAATCCGTCAGTCTTCTTGAAGAAAGCAGGAAAATATCTTCTCATTCTTGGGATAGGCAGAGATTACTTAGTCACTATATATATATATTTACTTTATTAGATTTTAAAACTTCTGAGCATTAAAGGACACTATGTTGAGAATTAAAAGGCAAGCCACACTCTGGGAGAATATATGTAAAATGCTCTTACTTTCCCAAGACATACCTTTAGAACGTATAAGAGACTCCTACACACTAAGAAGACAAGTTAATTTTGAAAATACGTAAAAGATGGGAGCAGTCAGTTTGCAGAGGGAGCCATCCCAGCCAGCACCGGCACATCCGCTCCTCGTTCGGGAAAGTAAATCCGCAGTGCGACTTTGCTCTCCTATGGCCGGAGGGGGCAGCGTGAGGCGGCCCAACAAGACTCGGGGCTGGCGAGGGCGCGGATCCGTGGCGGGGTCCCAGGCTGCTGGCGGGAGTTTCAGCTCGGGTAACTGCGTGGGAAGCGTTTCCATAGGCTCCGCCCATTGATCGAACGAGTCTTTATCTGGGCATGACTCAACAGCAGTGCACACCGTGTCCACCAGAACGCGCTCGAATGTTCTTCGCAGCGGTGTTTATCACACCCGCAGTGGAGATAATCCAGTGTACGTTAGCAATAGCGGGTAAATGAATCGCGGCCTACGCGCACCAAAAATGAAGCAACGGAAAAGAGCGGTGATGACAGACATTGAGTCGCGCCAGAGCAACCCGAAACAGCACAAGCCGGCGAACGATTCCAGCTACGTGACGTTCAGGGACTGGCGAGACAGGTCTACGGCGACAGGTGACAGGGAGGGAACATTTGGGGAGGGCACTAACTGATTCTGGACGTAGGTCATGTTGGAATAAAGCTCTCTCCATGGACTTCCTGTGCTTTTGTGCATCTTCCTCGCAGAGAGAGTGATGCCTTTGCCCCGGAGCATCTTCTCGAGGCTGTCTGTGTGGCCAACAGTCCTGGGAAGCAGACACGGGGTCTCCCCTGGAGCAGAGGCGGCGTGATGACCGTCCACCGTAAACGACGCAGACCCACCGAGACCACGCTCTCAGCACGGCCCATGGTGAGTGCGGAGCCATCAGGCCTCGCCCCCGCCCGCGGGGATCGGGGCCGGGGAGGGTGCGCGTGCGGACACTGCCCGCGATGCTCCTGCTGTGTGTGACAAACTGCGCTTCATCCCTGACCCAGGAGCCTCGCGTCTTCTGCCGGCATCCGCGAAACGAGCTCACGCGCAGGGTAGAATTTCAAACACTTCACAGTTCCGGCCAGCGGTGGTTCCTGGCTGCATAAATACATACGATTGATGTGTGCATCCTTTACGGGATGCAAAGCATACTCAATTAAGTGCAACTTCTTAAAATGTTGACAACAGACACAGAGCTTAACTATACTCCTTTCTCCTAGAAAACATGGGCTCCTCACCCAAACATAAATGAGGCCCCCCCTAAG
>NW_011889076.1:124569-128450 GCF_000151845.1 Pteropus vampyrus
ATTTACTTTATTAGATTTTAAAACTTCTGAGCATTAAAGGACACTATGTTGAGAATTAAAAGGCAAGCCACACTCTGGGAGAATATATGTAAAATGCTCTTACTTTCCAAAGACATACCTTTAGAACGTATAAGAGACTCCTACACACTAAGAAGACAAGTTAATTTTGAAAATACGTAAAAGACGTGAGCAGTCAGTTTGCAGAGGGAGCCATCCCAGCCGGCACCGGCACATCCGCTCCTCGTTCGGGAAAGTAAATCCGCAGTGCGACTTTGCTCTCCTATGGCCGGAGGGGCCAGCGTGAGGCGGGCCAACAAGACTCGGGGCTGGCGAGGGCGCGGATCGGCGGCGGGGTCCCAGGCTGCTGGCGGGAGTTTCAGCTCGGGTAACTGCGTGGGAAGCGTTTCCATAGGCTCCGCCCAATGATCGAACGAGTCTTTATCTGGGCATGACTCAACAGCAGTGCACACCGTGTCCACCAGAACGTGCTCGAATGTTCTTCGCAGCGGTGTTTATCACACCCACAGTGGAGATAATCCAGTGTACGTTAGCAATCCAGTGTACGGGTAAATGAATCGCGGCCTCCGTGGACCAAAAATGAAGCAACGGAAAAGAGCGGTGACGACAGACATTGAGTCGCGCCAGAGCAACCCGAAACAGCACAAGCCGGCGAACGATTCCAGCTACGTGACGTTCAGGGACTGGCGAGACAGGTGACAGGTGACAGGTGACAGGGAGGGAACATTTGGGGAGGGCAGTAACTGATTCTGGACGTAGGTCGTGTTGGAATAAAGCTCTCTCCATGGACTTCCTGTGCTTTTGTGCATCTTCCTCGCAGAGAGAGTGATGCCTTTGCCCCGGAGCTTCTTCTCGAGGCTGTCTGTGTGGCCAACAGTCCTGGGAAGCAGACACGGGGTCTCCCCTGGAGCAGAGGCGGCGTGATGACCGTCCACCATAAACGACGCAGACCCACCGAGACCACGCTCTCAGCACGGCCCACGGTGAGTGCGGAGCCATCAGGCCTCCCCGTCACCCGCGGGGATCGGGGCCGGGGAGGGGTGCGCGTGCGGACACTGCCCGCGATGCTCCTGCTGTGTGTGACAAACTGCGCTTCATCCCTGACCCAGGAGCCTCGCGTCTTCTGCCAGCATCCGCGAAACGAGCTCACGCGCAGGGTAGAATTTCAAACACTTCACAGTTCCGGCCAGCGGTGGTTTCTGGCTGCATAAATACATACGATTGATGTGTGCATCCTTTACGGGATGCAAAGCATACTCAATTAAGTGCAACTTCTTAAAATGTTGACAACAGACACAGAGCTTAACTATACTCCTTTCTCCTAGAAAACATGGGCTCCTCACCCAAACATAAATGAGGCCCCCCCTAAGTGACTGCGTGGCACCCCACATCCGTCACTGCTGTGTCTGGGAATGGGTGCCACTGCTCTCCGTAGAGAATAGGCTGCAATTAACGCACGTGTGTATACACAATGTAGCAAGTGTCTATTATAACTTATATGTTAATATTTGCATGAATTGAGCCAACGCCAATGTCTACAAAATTCTTTTCTTTTTTAGAGGAAATGATACAATAGCTAACATAGTATTATTACTCTACCGCTGGGGAAAACGTGCGACCTTTACATAAATAGGCAAGAAAGCGATAGTATTATTTTCTCTTATCATCCACAATGTTATTCAGGGAATTAAAATCACAGCAACATTTTCCTTTATTAAACTAATAATTTGAGAAGCTAAGCAAAAGAAAAAATTGCTGTGGAATTATAATGGAAATAATGGTGCCTTTCTTTTTTGACCAGATTAAGGCAGCTTGCAATGAAAAAAAAATGAGATTGTTCGCCAGGGAATACAGCATTAGGGTTCCAATTTCATAATTTGAAAGCTCGGTTTAAACAGATCAATGATTTTAAAGCTTTTTGGCTGTGTTCAGTTTGTCGTCTAAACTACGAAATTCTCGCTCATATGTTTGGGAAATTCACACGGGCACAGCTCTGCTTCGTCTTGCGTTTCGTAAGCCACAAATAGTTCCTCGCCGTGAAAACATGGATCGAATGTCTGCATGTCCTCCTTGGTTTGCAAATGCACACTCAGGAGTCGCTCGGAATAAATTACGAGGCGCTCACAAGCCCTGCGGCAAGCCTTACACACCGTGCCCAGCAACGTGTGATTTGCTTTTCAAACGTCATGAATACCAAGGTTTTCCCAAGCAACATCATTGTGTCTGGAACTCCCTGCTCGACGCAACAAAATGTTTCTACTTCGACATTCTGGTAAAGAGACATTTTAAGATTCCGAAACATAGGAATAGAGGCGAAAGAAACAATTTTATACTTTCTTCAATTACGCAGAATATTAACCCCAATTACGGCAGGTGAACTGTGAGGAGAACCTCACTTTTAAAAGCTCGCGTCCCGCCATCTCCGTTTCATTCACGAGCTCCCGTTACAGCTAAGTGAAGATGAGGGAGGGGACCGTCGCGGGTTCACACACGGGTGCGCTGAGTCTCAGGAACCGCAGCGACGTGTCCCCGGCCGGGCCTGGCCCCCGTGATCCACTCAGAGGCTCCTGCCTGCAATGACCGTGGCTGCTCTGAGGCGTTTTCTGTGCCTCTTGCTCTGCTCCCCACCCTCTAGGTCCCTCCAGGTTGGATGTGCATCCTACCGACAGTCTGCGCGCCCCAGCACCCCGCGGCTCCCTCTTGCTGCAGTTAACTGGAGTCGATTCAACCCAGGGCCCGGGGCAGGGTCTTCGGGGACAGGGTCTTTGGGGGCAGGGTCTTTGGGGGCAGGGTCTTTGGGGGCAGGGTCTTCACAGGCAGGGTCTTCGCGGGCAGGGTCTTCCGGGACACGGACCTGTGCAGTTTCTGCTCAGTGCCCCGTGTCCTCTGCCCTCACTGTCAACATCCTTTCACCTCGAACCTGGACGTCACCTATTCACACAGAGATCGTGCTACGTGTCACCTAGAAATTAAAGAGAAAAGAGCGGAGGTCCCTGTCTCGTGCACAGAGCTGCCCTGTCATCGGCTTAGGTCGAGAAACATCACGGAAAGAAAAGACGATCATGGGAAATGTGTCACTGTTTTTATCTGGGGGATGCTGTCACCTGCATTCTGGATGTCCCCTTGATAGAAGGAGAAGCTTCGTCCTGGCTTCGCGCTGGAAAATGCTGCCAGCGCCTGGCGAGCTTCGAGCCTGCTGACCTCGGGGCGGTCCCGAGCCCGCTGCCCTCCTGCAGACCCCTCCTGTCCCGGTCCCCACAGCGCTGGCCGCCCTGCCCGCCCCCAGGCTGCTGACCCAGCGTCCCCTCAGCAGGACCGAGCAGCCCTCCCTCTCACGTCTCTGTCACCCTGTCCCCTCGCGTCTGTCACCCTGTCCCCTCGACCCGCTGTGCTCGTCGCCCTGGCCCTCTCTGTCCACCCAGGTGGGGACAATGGGCTCCGAGCTTCCTCTTGGCCGTGGTTTGTTGTGTCTGCACCTTGCCAGCCTGGTGATGGACCATCCGCTGGGCACTGAGTGGCACACGTGGCCCTGCGTCCCCAAGTCCCTGCCTATTTCCGACCTACCAAGCACAGTGGCCGTGTCCCCAGGTGTGACCTGTGTGGTCACGGAGAGGCAGGCTTACTTCCCACCTGGGCCGTGGTGGCCGTGGGGGGCTCGGCCATGGGACGCACTGCGAACGCCGCCTCCGCCTCCGCCTGCCCTCAGTGGGAGCGGTCCTTGTGATCGGTCACTTTGTCATGGTCACAGCAGTCACGGTGCTGCCGAGAGGGGGCCCCCTTCTCTGGCTGGGCCGCAGGGTGCCCACATCTCGGGAGACTCGGGGGCAGACGGCGACAGCTCTTTTTATTATAAAAAACACAAA
>NW_011889076.1:133326-137577 GCF_000151845.1 Pteropus vampyrus
TTTGCTTCCAGGTCGCAGACTTCTCATTGTGTCCTTGATGGTGGAGGAGCGGGGGGAGCGGGGGTGCTCCGTGGGGTCCTTACAAGGACACTTCTCCAATGCGCGGGGCTGGGCCCTCATGAGCTAGCCCCACGGCCTCTGTCCCAGCCTCCGCTCCCCACACCGCCAGGCACGCGGCCTGGGAAGGCGCTAGGCAGAACAGTGACCTGGACACTGCATTTGGCCTCAAGCCCACACGGGCCGAGAGTCCTGAACCGTGGGCCCCGGGGGCCAGGCGGGGGTCACGGCCACCGTGGGCGAGCCCGCCGGTGACACCGCCGCCGCAGCCTCTCCCGACAGAGGGTTGTTCTAAGCAAGGCCGCCGGGGACTCTCACGCACGTGGGCTTACTTGGCGTCTTCCCTGGGTGGAAACCTGGGGTGTGAACGGACCGGGCCGCAGTGGGGCTCTCTGTGCCTGGCCCCACCCTGGGGTCTTCCTGGAAAGCTGGCCCGGCCACCTCCACCGCATGTCCCCTCTGGAGCCCCCCGAGACCCTCCGCTGCTCGGCCCGCGTGTGGCTCCCAGCCATAGCGTCGCAGCGGCTGCCTCAGACACGCGTGTCACCTCGGTCCGTCCTCGTCATTTCTCTTCTGCATTTCGGATCCGTCCGCCCCCATCGACGTGCAAACCGCTCAGGCAAACAGAGAGCTAGGCCCGTCCCGGGAGACAGGAGCTGTTTGTCTTCATAAACCGTCCACCCTTAACGCAGCCCGGAGGGGAAGTTCTCACACCTGCCGCGGCGTGCGTGGGGCTGAGGACGTTCGCTGGGTGAGACGGGCCAGGCACAGGACGGATGCCGCGTGGCTCCACCTGCAGCCAGGCTCCAGACGGGTCGGATTCGGAGGCGGGAAACGGGCGACGGTGCCAGGGCTGCGGGTGGCGGGGGTGGGGTCGGGGCGCTCATCAGCGCAGCTCCGGTTTTGCAAGACAGAAGGTCGTTGAGAGCGGTGGCAGTGACGTCACACAGCACTGTAAACGCATTCGGCATGACTGGACCGCACCCTGAACACAGGTCGAGACGGCAAATTTTATGTGACGTGTATTTTACTACAATTACAAATGTTTTAATTCTTCGTAAAATGCAGAACTAACTATTAGGGACAGCAGCCACCCCTTCCAGCCACCTACACGTGCGTCCGTCCAACACCCTCTCGTCGTCAGCTTCGGCCTCAGGCGTGGTCAGGCCTCAGCGCCACGGGGCAGGTAGGAAGCTCGTCCTTCTGCGCCCGCGACACATGTGGTCAATACGAGTCACGACGTCCGAAAACCAGGACGTGCTCCCGCCCGAATCCCAGCCACGAAGGAGCCAGCCGCCGGGGGCTTGAGCCCCCCGAACGCGACGTCGGGAGACGCGGCCTCTGCGTGGCCCGGCCCCTGAGCATCGTCCAGGGCCGGGCCGGGTCGCAGAAGAGCCAACAAACACGGCCTCGCACGGACCCTCACGCTGTCAAGCAAGGACCTCGCCTTCCAGAACGAGGTAACGGCAGTGTCGACGGGCACTCAGAGGTCACGCGCCAAGGTCGACAGCTGTCAGGCCCCATCGTGACACACTGCAGGGCCCCGAACACTCCATCGTGTCATGCTAGGGACACTTGACTGAGAGGTTTTCGAAACACCTGTGCAGGTAGCTGGTGCGATGCATGTGTCTCCAGGCCCCGCTGATGTTTGTGGTGACCTGTGAGCACCTGTCACTCTTAGATGTAAACACTGACAGGAACAAGTCCATTCCCCGGAGCTGGCTGGGGCCTCTGAGGGGACCCCCACCTATGCCCGCATCTTCCTCACGGATGCAGGGCATGGTGGGGGCGTGTTCTGGGGACTTCCCCATCGGCTCAGGCGGGCTGGCCTCTCCCCGATCCCGCCTCCCCGTCCTGCTCCCCAGCCCCGGGCCCACTCAAGACGGGAGCTCCAGCCTCTGTCCCTGTCCCATGGCCCAGGCTGAGACGGGTGCCGCTGGCATCCCGGTGAGCTCTGCGTCCTCGTGGGGACCGAGTGTCCCTGATCAGAAGGACGTCACCTGGGAAAGGCAAGAAGCTGAACCCAGACCAGATGTTGTTAAAGAAACAGCAGCTAGGGAGTGAAGGGGACCCAGGTGCGACAGTTTTGCTCACGGCCCCGGAAGGACAGCGTGCAAGCCGGGGCCGGCCCGTCACAGAGGCCACTGCCCCGTCCTGAGCAAACAGAGGTTCCGTTTACGGAAAGTGGCCTGGGAAGTGCAGGAGCTGGAGCACCCCTTCCCCATCCCCGACCTCTAATTTTTAACCTTTTGCCATTTATTGATCCAATTTTATCTTTTCGCAATCAATGTTTTGGCCCCTCGAGTTCACCGCTTGGACCTAACTAATTTCGCATGACAAACGAGACCGTGATGTCGGCTCGTCACCCTCGGAGGCGGAGGACCCTCGGAGGCGGAGGACCGTTCCTCCTCGTGGGGGGACTGGGAACCTCCATGTGGCGGGCAAGGGTGGGGGGGAGGGGCTGAGCTGAGGCTGTGGGAGTGGGGAGCAGCGACCTCCTGCAGCAAATGAGCAGCACCGGCCGCGCGCGGTCCACCTTTGCGGTGTAAATGGACATGCTCCCCGCGCACCTGCCTGCCGTTGGGGGGAGGGCCCTGGCTCGTTCCCAGCCGCGCAGACTCGTGTCCGATCGGCTCCCTTTCTCTCCTTCAGTCTGCAGCACAAGCGCAGACATTAGGAGGTGGATTAAACAGCAGCGACCCGTCCAGCACACAGGCCCCTCGCTCCGTTGTTGGGTCCTCGTCCTCCACGGTGCTGCTGGCGAGAGACGGAGGCGTGTAAAGGAGCGAACGATGGCGGCGGCTCCTGGTTTGCGCCCCCCGCCCCCAGGAGCCAGGGCCTTCGATCCCGCCCAGCCGGGGTCCAGGCGCAGCCGGCCCGGAAGTCGGCAGAGCCGGCCCTGATGCTGAGGAGCATCCTCGCCCTGTGAGCCACCAAGGCCGGCGCCGCCCGCAACCTCGGAAGCGGTTCGCGGCCCCCGAAACACAGGCGGCTTCGATGGAAGGCCTGGCTGAGGAAGCCGGAGACAGCCCGCCGGCCCCTCCCGCCGCTCTCACGGGCCGCGCTGCGGGTCCCTCCCTGAGGCTGACTCGGCCCCAGGACGCCACTCAGGACCCGGCCTGCTCAAGTCCCGCTAAGGGTCACCGTGAAAAGGCAGCTCCGCCAGCTGCGCGCCTCCCATAACCGCGTCTCCAAGTGGCGGACGAGGGCCCGTCTGCCCCCCGTCTCCAGCGTCCCCGCCTGTGGACTGCCCCGAGGGACGCTGGCCGGGGCTTCCTGCCCTGGCCTCCCCTGTGGCGCTGGCTGGGGCGCGGGTCCCGCTGGCGTTCCCCGTGGCCAGAGGGCACACTCGCGCCCGTGGACTCTGCCCTGTGGACTCGGCGAGGACCCGTTTCCTCTTTCGTGTCCTTTAAGGCCATCCTGATTCCAGACTCCCGGAGGAGGACCCTTGCAGCCGTCCTGACTGCCCAGGCCCCCGTGCCCCTGGGCCCCGGCGTCCTGCAGGGCGTGGCCTCGCTGCCCCCCAGGGCGCCACGTGCCGCAGCACGTGCCCTCGCCACCGCCGGCGCATTCCGGGCCGTTCCCGGAGTTTGTCTGCTGTGTGCAAAGCTCCTCTGAGTACCACGCACGGATTTTCCGCGCACGTACATTTTCACTTCCGTGGGATTGGCGCGCAAGCGTGTGCGGGCGTGGGCTACGACCACGTCAGACAGACATTTAGTTTCCCGAGAAACGGCCACACTGTTTTCCACCGTAGCCGCCTCATTTCCAAGTCCCACCAGCGACTGACAAGTGGTCCAAGGTTGTCGCTCTTTTTTATTTCAGTCATTCTGATGGGGATGGAGTGGTATCTCATCGTGGTTTAATTTGCATTTCCTTAATGGCTAATGATAATGAACATCTTTTCATGTGCTATTTTGCCATCTGTATTTCTTCATGGCAAAATGCCCATTTATATCTTTTGGCGTTTTCTAATTGGATTGTTTATTTTATAGTGTTGAGTTTTGGGAGTTCTTTGTATATAGTTTGGATGATTGTCATTTGTCAAATATGTGGTTTGCAAATATTTCCTCTCCGTCGACCTTGCCTCCCGAACCTGTCGCTTACGCTCCCACCATCTCGGTGTCACGTGCAGAGCAAAGTGTCACATTTTGATGACGTCCAGTTCATAATCTTTTCTCTTACGGATCCTGC
>NW_011889076.1:139117-139508 GCF_000151845.1 Pteropus vampyrus
CCCCCGCCAGCCCCAGCCCCAGCCGCGTCCCCCTCCACTTCCTCGCCACCTGCTCCCGCTCGCGCCCAGGGCGTCTGTCTCGTAATGCGTCCTCGCTGTTGGACTAAGGTGAGGGACCACGTGCAGTCACGGTTGCTGTGGACAAGCGGGCGACCTCACCATCGCGTTGGCGGAGCCCCTCGCGGGGACGCGGGAAGCCTCTTTGCGACCGCGTTTCTTCGGGACGCGGCCGGTGTCTTGTGCGTAGAAACATTCAGGAAGCGTCGCTGCATTTCCGAGACCGTCCGAACTCTGCCGTGCGGCCGGGACAGCGCACTGCCCCAGAGTGGCCGCAGCCCGCGGCCAGGTCTGAAGGGGTGACGGTGGCGTGTGCGCACCCCGCAGACGAACG
>NW_011889076.1:140818-152215 GCF_000151845.1 Pteropus vampyrus
GGCCGCAGCCCGCGGCCAGGTCTGAAGGGGTGACGGTGGCGTGTGCGCACCCCGCAGACGAACGCCTTCGCGCGAGGGACACGGGACTGTCTCCGCGAGCAGAGCCAGGCTCCCCCGGGCGCGGAGCTCGGCGCCAGAGGCCTGCACGGAGGAGGCGGCATCCGCCGGCGGAGGGGCCGGTCCCGAAAGTCCTCTCCCACTTTCTTTTCCTTTCCCTCCATTCCTGCCCCTGCCCCCCACCTCCTTTCCGCTTCTCACTGGGTCATCGCGTGGCCCTGTAACACGCGCTTGGTACTTCGAATCCCCTCGAATCCCCTCGTAGAGAAGCCAAGATCGTAAAAGCCGGTTTTACGAATTCGGGCGGTTCGCATCTTTTGCGTGTCAGCATCAGCCATGCGAAGGCAGCGCAGAACCGAGAGGAGGGGGCTCCCGGGGGAAGGGCCCCCCGTGGGCCCCCATCGCGAGGTCTGTTTAATCACGCAGCTTTGATCCGTGGATCAACGGGAGGCGTAAACGCTTCCTGACGTGCTCCAGCTCCGCCCGGCTTAGACAGCGGATGAACGAAATCGTTCACGTTCTGGACGCGGTTAGAAACGTCCGCCAGGCTATGCGGATTCCCCACCACTGCCGGCGACGTCACTGCGTGCTGCACAGCGGGAAACACGCGGCCCGGCCGAGCCTCCTCGCGAATGTGCCCGCGATCGAGGTCTGCGTGGTAGAAGCCGCGTGCATTCTGGGCCTGCTCCCTGGGCTGACGCTGTGGGCAGGGTGCCCCAGACTCCCCGTCTGCCCGGGCCTCCTGGAAGCTCTGGCATCGCCCCGATGTCGGTGGCTGTCACTGTGCCATGTCCCCGGTGACGGGGAAGAAATGCGGCTCTGAGCTTCCAGGAGCTTCCAGGACCTTCCGCTGACAGCTGGAGACCGGCCAGCCCAGCCTACACACAGGGCTGCGACGGGGTAGCCGGGGCCGCTCAAACGGGGGTGGGGGGGTGGAGGGGGGGGTGGACCTCTAGGGGGGAAGAGGGGAGACGGACAGAGGCCAGAAGCCCAGCAGCGCGGCGCGGGCTGCAAACATCTCTGTTGCACGATGAAGACACCGAGAGATCAACTCTGTAAAATGAGGGCGCCCAGCAGACCCCTGGGCCCTGGGGACACCGGCGCCGAGCCTGGCAGTGCACGGGACCTCGCCGGGACAGACCCCGCGGTGCATGGCGCCCGGCCGCTGTGGCTGCGATGGCGCTGCCCCCTGCTGACCAAGGTGCTTGCACGTGAAGGCGCCTGACACACCCGCCATCAGGGCGGCGTTACAGGCGGGGCTGACGCTCAGAGAGGTCAGTGCACGCGCCCAAAGTTCCCGCGGCTGGCGTGAGATGCCCGCACACCTGCATCCCCGGCCGCGCTTCCCTGCCGTCCCACACTCAGCGGCGGGTCGGCGGGGCGCACTGGGACTCCGGGCCAAACCCCTGGGGTTCTGGCAAACTCTGCGGCTGGAGGGCTGTGAGCACGTTTGCGGGGGACCCCTGCTGTTCATGTGGCCGCGGCTCTCCCCTTACTGTCCTAGAGGCGGCCCTCTCCTCCCTTCTTCTGGGCTTCTGCAGCCTCTCAGGACCCCTCCACCTGGTGTTTCTACCCAAACAGACGAGCAGGCAGCGGGGGACCCTGTCCCCACCAGGCCAGGCATGGGCGCACGGCCAAGGCCTGGGCAGTCACAGTCCCTCAGCTTCACGGCCTGTCCCTGGACGGTTTTGGGCCTAGGACCAGAGCTGGACAGTCGTCCTGGCCTGGGGCTGGATTCACGTTCAAACCCTCTTCCTCTGAGGTGGCTGTCTGGGGCGAATGTCGCAGGGAGCACTGACCTCCCTCCCAGGCTAAGAAGGCCACCTGTCCTGGGGTGGCCGGGAGGCGGGACGCGAAACACAGCACAGCAGAGACGGCAGCTCTGAGAGACGGGTCATCCTACCTCGGTGTCACTGGCCGGCACGTGTCCTCTGCCGTCCTTTTCCTTCTGCTTGGGCTAAGCTGAGTCGGGAGCTTTTTCAGTAGTGAGAGTCCCCTGGGCCAGCAGTTTTACTGAAGCAAAGCCAACGGCAGGAGCAGAAACAAAGTCACCAGGGACGCAGACTCGAGGTCTCGGGCTGGAGGCGAGAGGACACGGGCACACAGCGGCCGCTCGCGCGGGTGTGTGGGGCGTCGCTGGTCCCCAGACTGTAGCTCGCGTCCTGAGCGCTCGGGTCCAGCCCGACCGGGGCGGCAAAAGGCTTTCGGCTGATAATGTCCTTCTGCCCGTCGGGGGACGTCTGGAGTGTGTGTCCAGGATTGCTTCGTCGGGAGACATCTAGGGGGTCCCTGAAGCCACAGAGGACGGAGGCCGGTGTCGCTTGCTCACCCTGCCGTGTCGCTGCTCTGAAGTAAAACGCCGCTCCGCCCGGGGCTTCGCCGGAGGCGGTGGGGTGTTGGGAGTCTCTCCCGCGCTTCTGTGGCTCACTCGCTAAGACGGGCGGAATGTCCTGTCTGTCCCTGGGCACCGGGGCTGCCGGCCGCCGTCCCGGGAGGGGCTTCGGTTCTGCAGGACGCTGCTGAGCGTGGCAGGCATGCCCGGTCCGGCGGGCCAGCCCCCATGTGCTGAGCACATGTGTTTCCCTGAGCGCTTGGCAGGATCCATGTGTCTTTCGGAGAGGGAGAGAAAGAGGCCAGATTCGCGAGACTTTTGATGTTATTGAGGCTGTCATTTGAGTACGTTTTTTCGTATACACATAACATAATAACTGGGTTAATACCAGTATGTTGAAAGATAAACTAATAACCAAATATGTCCCTTAATTTTCTAAAGTGTTTGTAGCACAAACATGGTTGTAATTGAAAACAACCTCACCAAACAGGAAAAAATGATTTTTATGCCCCAAGCGAAACACACACAGACACACAAAAAATAAAAGGCCCGCACACATCTGGTCCACAGCCTCCGCGAGCGGATCTGGGCTGACCTGGAAATTGAGTGTGTCGTGTGTGAGCCGTTGATTAAAACACATTAAAATCTATAGGCCTCATGGAAAGGTAGAGCATTCCTCACGACATAAGGGATTTTATAAGAATATGAGGAAAGTGGAAAAAACTGTTTCTCTGAATTCTGTGATCCGCGATGAGAATAATCCTGAGTTCAGGGTCGGCGGCCCACCCGTGTCCGCCCACCGTCGCAGAGCTGCGCGGCGCTGGAGCTGGCCGCCTCGTGGCAAGCCTTCGGGGTGGGACGTCATTCCCCAGCGAGCTGTTTCTCCCTGCGTGTCTGTGCAGGACCCCGGTTGTGTCCAGTCCTACACTCTTCATTCTGTGCCACTATCTGAATCCTGGGTCGCAGCCCCCACGAAGCCGGCCCCAGGCTTTGACTCAGCTCCTTCTCCCCAAGCAGACCGGCCTCAGCTCCAGGAACCACGGCTCAGTCCAAGAGCTGACAGCACAGACCAAAGAAATCCAAGTTCCCACCGTCTGGACCGCCACATGGAGACACAGCCCCCCGGAGGAGGCCGGTGGCAGCCTCGGCCCCAGGCGGGTGCCCTCGCACACACGTACGGAGGGACCTGAAGAGCAGAGACACACGGGGGAGAGGGGGGTGTCTGAAGCAGCAACAGGAATGGCTCTGGAAGACGCCTTTCTCTGTTGACCTCATTGATGGATACCCAACGGGGCCGAGGTCCCAGGAGACCAGCCGGGAGGGCGTGGAAACGCGCCGGCGTCCTTCGGGCCGGCCTCGTCCTGTCACGTTCATAACTTTCCAGTTCAAAACCCATAGCCTGGCTCCCTGACACCTCGTCTCCGCCCCCCGCCCCGGGGGAATAAAACCCCAGGGCCGATATCCCGTGGCACGGCGTCCCCACCCCCCCACCCACTCCCTCGCACCTCAGGACGCACTGTGAGCCACGGGTCTCGTGTCTTAGCCCCCATTTCATCTGTGTGTCTCAGACCATGGAACTTCGGAGGCCGAAAAGTCCAAAGCCTGACGTGACTTCTGGGGTGCGGGCGGGAGGGCTGCAGCACCAGCCCTGTGTGCGGGAAGGGCTTCCGTCTGGGACCGGCCGGCGACATGCGGCCGCCTCCCGTCTGCCTGCCCGGGGCGAGTGCGACGTAATTTTATTTTTAAGTCCAGGAAATTCGTTCGATGGTCGCAGATAATCTCTGCAACCACTTTGGCAAGAGGGAAACGTTAAAGTGACCAGAACAGCACCCGGCCAGACTCGCCCGCAGCCGCGAGCCATTCCCAGTCCTTTCTCCCGCTGACATCCGGAGATGATTCTAATTAAAGGCCCTTGACAAGGTACCACAGTCATTCAAAATTACTGGCTCGGGAAAATCTCCATAAAGACGCTTTAAAGAGTTCAGAAATCCCAGTCGTTCTGGGCGTCGAGAGGGTGAGCCGTAAAACCGTGAGCGAGAGCGAGGCTGTAAAGTGCCCTTGCTTTTCTGGCTTGACATTTCACGGATTCTGAGTGGGCCCAGCTCAGCGGCGAAGCATAAATCACAGGACGGATCCGAATACCGTAAAACGCGACAGTGGGGGCCTTTGAGGCTACGGAGTTAAATTAATAGTAACCCGTGAGTGTTCGAATAGTATGAGTTACGGCTAACGTGATAATTATAGTGTAAAATAGTAATTTTTAGAGCAGAAGAGCAGCAAAAACTAATTGCCAGATTGAATATAATAGCTGTGAATTAATAGATCCATTGAACTCGTGATGACTATTTTAACAGGGAGACAGAAGCATCTTTTGTGTTAAAACAATGGTCCAAAGGCATAAAACAACACTCTTCTACGATGATGAAGGATAACTCCTTGTGACTCGAAGCTGACTGACAATCTCCCACCCGGGGCGGCTCCGTCCTTCCTCCGACCCGAAGTCGCCTCCTCGTCCTCTCTGCTCCCGCGGCCTCGACCGTGCTGTGCACATTTTGGGTAAACGTCTCTCTCGTACCAGGATCTAGGCACCGGGAAGGTGAGAGCTTTGTTTCATGAAGTCTCGGCACCCTCAGTCTCCCCAAATGCACTGAAGGTCAACGATTGTGACTTGACTTGACCTGAACTCAGTGAGCTGAATGATTGAACCTGCATCAGAGTGAATCTGCAGATGTCGCCGAGATGCGCGAAAGGCTGACGTGGCCGCAGCCAGGACCTCGGACGGGGTGTAGAATAGAAACTAAGAAACTAGAGTTTATGAAATGAACGTGCGAGAGTCATTGACCTCCTTACTGTACAGGGCTCACGCTCACTCAATTCAACTTCATATGATAAAACTCACGGATTTAGAAGTTAACTGTATATCAGTGGCCTGACTGTTATTCTTGTAGAGTTTTCTCTGAAAATAAGCTGGCTTGCCCATGGGGCTGTGTGCCAGCCTCCTGCATATCGGTCACCCAGTCCACGCCCATTCACGGGGACTTTCTGAGACCACCCACTGCGTGAGCATGCATGGCTGTGCACAGCCTTAGCCTGCATTGGGGACCAAGGTCAGGGAAGCTCTGAGAAAACAGTGTTTTTTCACTCTTCCAAAAAATCCATCTGTAAGTAATTTTTTTATTGCATTTACTTTTAAGTTGCGATTTAAGAAATTATCGAGTGACTTTTTTTTTTTGAGGAAAAGCACTCTCCGTTAAGTCAATTATAAATTTGGAAACTTGCTTTCCGAAAACAGTCATTGTCGTTAACCTTAGTAAGTATGGCCTGGAAGCGGACATACCAAGGTGCTTGGTAACAGGGACACTGGTGACTTCGCCGAGCCGAGAGGACGGGGCCGGAGCTCATTGGTAGCGAGTCCCCAGCTCCGCCTCTGGGTTTGGACCTGGAGATGAGAGACACTGACGGCCAGAGGGGAAGTGGGGACGTGGGGATGCTGTCACCTGTCATCCGAGCGTGGGCGTGCCACCTGACGGCATCTGCACACAGCCCCAGCCCCTCCTGGTCTGTCCGCGTGCTGTCCTGTCTGTACCCAAACCATTAGGTCGGAGCAGAGATGAGCCACGTTTCATCTTTAGATCAAAACTGTTTATGTTATGCAAGTGTAAACACACAGGCAGGTCACGCCCCTCCGATGTGACACGCGAGGGCTCATTGCCACTGCTGTTAACACTGGCGCCTCAGGAGCCCAAACCACAGAAGGAGCACGTGAGAAACGGTGCGTTTAGGAGGAGAAGGAACTAAACAGTGAGGCGCGTGGCTCGGCCCCGCCCCAGAGCCACTTTCCTGAGGGACTGTGAAGCCGGCCGCTCAACTGCCTTCCTGTCGAAGGGACCCCTTCACGTTTCTTCCCGAGGCCTGCCACCCTTCCGTGCTTCTTCGCAAGCCTGCAGTGGCACAGCGACATATTCTGAGGGCACCGACTGCGCGCGTCACATCAGAACCTGTGGCTTCCGTCCTGTTGGAGGCGAGCCTTTGTTCCACTCGCGGTCTGGGAGACGTTCCACTGCTCGAGGAGAGACAGCATTTTCCCCGTCGCAGGAAACCTGCGTCCCGCCACCCAGCCCTCGCTTCCCCCAGGCTGCTTAGGGGACAGCGAGGACCCAGGCCCTTCCCTGCATGCCGCCCTCCCTGCCCGGGGCACAGAGCCTGACCGTGGCGCCCACTGAGGCACGGACTAAACTCACCTGCCGTGGAGACGGGAGCAGGTGCGTGACGCCCCGTCCCTGTCCCCTTAGCGAAAGGCGTGGAAAATCAAGGTGTCCAGGACCAGGAGCCCCTTACAGACCCGGAAGCAAACGAATGAAGACAGGTGCTTGACGCTGAGAGCCGCGTGCTGTCTCGGGGTTCACTATCTTGGGGGTTTCTCTATCTTGGGGTTCGCTGTCCAGGGTGTTCACTGTCTCGGGGTTCGCTGTCTTGGGGGTTTGCTGTCCGGGGTGTTTGCTTCCAGGGGTTCGCTGTCTCGGGGTTCGCTGTCTCAGGGTTCACTGTCTTGGGGGTTTCTCTATCTTGGGGTTCGCTGTCCGGGGGGTTCGCTGTCTCGGGGTGTTCGCTGTCTCGGGGTTCACTGTCTCGGGGTTCTCCCGCTCACCGTTGGGCAAAGAGCTGCTCAGGCTGTCGCTCCCCCCTCACAGACACTCTCCGTCCTGCCGGGGGCGACGCTCCGGTTTTCCTCCTGGCGACGAATTTCTCCAAATGTGGTTTAGCATCAAAGACAATTCTTTGTTTTGTTTGTTTGCTTTGTTTGTTTTGTTGAGAGAAATGGAAAAGGCATGAACGTCTCGGGACGAAGGCCCCTCAGCTCGTTGACCTACGTGCGTCCGCGGTCGCTCCATCTCTTCCCAGCTTTCCGCTGATGTTAAGGAAAGCGAGCGTCACGCGTGGCAGCCGGACGCCCAGGCCCCCGCGTCGTCTGCCCTTGATCTGAGGTCACCCTGGAAACAGGCGTGGACAGCCCTACTGTGCGATTCTACCACGAGCCAGTTGTTCAAAACACGCGTTTTTATTTTTATTATTTCAAAACAGGTATTTTTACTCTGTACCTTGGTTGTGTTTCTGTTGTCCTGCTCTTGACACGTTTGGGGTAAAAGTTGAAAGTCTCGCCCGGGCGACCAAAAGTTGAACCAACCAGTCCACGCAGTGAAAACCCCATGAGCAGCAGGTGATTGTAAAACCCATAAGATGCAGTTACCTGAAGGTAAAAATATTAAAGATGCAAAAGCACTTAGCTAAGTGCACAGTCGCAGAGTGCCATCTCAGTATCTTTTGATCCCAAACATACTGCTCAGAATATGAAACCTCGTATTTCTGCCTGAGCGAGACACCTGAAGGACCACCTAGCAACGTATTACAGGTCGTCGATGACATAATCCTGATCGATCAGTGCAGATTATCACAGAGCATGATGGACCTCATAAGCATCCCTCATCCGCGCATTTAGAAAGGATTAACAGCTTATTTAGAAAAATAAAATATTCCGTGGTAACTAAGGACGTTACACACTGCACGTGTAACAAGGCCACTTGTCACTTGCTGGCATTGCACGTAGATGGGATGAAACAGAGGCCAGCTGCCTCCATGAGGCGCCCGCAGGTTTGTGATAAATTCAGACGGTTTTCCAAATGCGTTTGCGGGTTTTCATTTCCCCTCGCCGGAGTAAACCAGACTCGACTTCCGCCCCACAGGTCCTCTCCCATGCCACAGATAAAAGCAAGGAACATGGTGCTCGGGCGCCGTGAGAACATTCTGGAAACCAGGCGATGTCTCATCTTTGAAGCGTGTCTCTGCATTTTCAGTCGTGACCCGTGGGGGGCACGTTAGCAGGGACTCGGGGCACCTCCTCAGCCGTCTCGTTTTATGGTGAGAAGCGGATGGACATGGGTGAAGCCAGCCTGCAGAGTCGGGGGCAACCAAGGGGGCCTGATTTTGAGGTCCCTGTTCGTTCCCTTCACCACGTGGCCTTGATTGTTACAGGCCGGAGAAAAAGAGTTTTTTCTCTGATGGCATTTTTTAAAAAAAGTACAAGAGTTGTACACTCTTAAGCCAGACGCAATGGGATAGACGTTTGAAAAATATGCGGCAGGTTCAAATGATTGGCAGTTTCCCAGCTTCATCTGTCAGATGGTTTCCTGGGCAACGACTGGTCCAGGTTTTCGGGGGCGCTATAAACACCATCATAAAATCAGCCCACGTATCGCCAGCATCGGTCCGTCAGCATCGTTTTCTCGGTGGCGCTTTTGATGGGGCTTCTGCGCCCCGGGATGATTTGCTGTGGTGTTTACGGGCTCAATGAAGGGAAGGTTCTGAAAAGATTATAGGCCCTGAAAAAGGAAATATGGCCTGTTCACCGGGAGAATGGAGAGCCCGGATGAAGCGTTTTTGGAATTTCTTGCCTGCCATGGAGAGGTGATGGCTCCCCATAGACATGCTCAGTTGTTTTATGTCCTCCACAAAAGTCCTCGAGGGGTGGAATAAAGCTCCAGGTACACAGCCAGCTGCCTTTCCCCCCGCCAGGCCCCCGGGACCGGCCGTGGGGACACGGTCCACGGAGAAGGCCCCCAGTGCGCAGGCGCGGCGTCTCAGACGGACGCCTGGACTCGACACCGTCTCTCCGCCAAGCAGCCACTTCCTCTTCATGTTAAAACCATTTTCTGGAGCCGTGAACATCACCAGGAGAATTAAACTCTGGCGTTATTCAGACCTGGGTCTGTCCTGATCATCCCTACCGTCGGAGCTGTTCATCGTGTCACCGTTTGGCATGGGGTAGCATCGCTGGTTTTCAAAGGGGCCTGTGGCTGAACCGCGTCCTGGTTTTCCACGATCGGTGACGCTCCTCCCCCAGTATCGATGGGATCAAAGGTCACCGGTGATGGAGTTTTCGGACCTTGCCATAGACTCTAAATTTGCATAACTCTTCTCCAAATATCTTTCACCTGCTCTGCTCCAGACAGGCATTTGGTTTATCTCGTTTTCGTATACCCCATGCTCCCGATTTCGGCGAAGCTCATCCCGCAGTGGGTGCTGAGTGAACATGTGGCTGGGGCTGGTTATTATTCGCTGTTTTAGGCCAAATCATCGTAACCATTTCCTTTTAGTCTGATTTTCCTTTCTATGTAATGTACAATAGTGCAATATGAAAGGTGGGTGTTTCCGTAAGACCAAAACAGCTCTTTCAATAAGTCAAATATAATAATTTTAAGTGATAGGTTATTGTGTCACAGCTTAATTAGCATTCTTTATTAATGATGCACAAGATAATGTTATGTCTTACAATTCATAGTTATATTTGATAAATATAATCTGTCTCCTGGATTAAAATTTTTAATAATGAATATATATGTGATATTATTCTATAAATTATTCTCTATAGTCGGAATTTTTCTTTTTCTTTTTCTAACATTTTAACTTTGTGCATTTTACATGTCGCAGAATGATAAGCCAAAAATTATTTCGCTTCGTATTTACACTCGTGAGCTTGCTCACGAACCCGCGTCCTGCGAGGTTGGACAGGAAAAGAACGGAGATTCTTCGTAACCAGCAGCGCGGTGGGCACACCCAGCAAGGCTGCGGGCGCTGGGACCCGCGAGGAAGGCGCGTGTATGACGTTTGTGTCCCTGGCTCGTCCGTCCGCATGATCCGTGCTTCCTGCTGTTCTTTGGCGGGTTGGGGCCGACCCCTCCCCGCTGGGCTGTGACTTCCGGGGGGCGGGGCACTGGGGCAGCAGAGCCGGAAAGGGGGCGGGGGCAGAGGACACCAGCGCAGGGAGCTGAGACCCGTTCAATGCGTGAATAAAGGCGGGAAGAAGGGAATGGCAGGGGACACGCGAGAGTGTAGGAAAACCCTGCTTTCACCGGTTCAAAACGCCGGGGAGGCCCTCGTCTTGCTCAGCAAGGCTTTGTCCCCTGCCCTGCGCGCCCCCGCCCTCCTCCGCCTCTCTGTCCCCCTCCCGCGCCCACGCGTTGAAGAACGTGTCTGTCCCCAAACATGCCTGATGATAAAGCTCGCAGGACCGTGGCAGGTGGCCGCATGCCAGAATCACGCTCCTGCTGGGAGCCCTCCCTTGACACTTTTGCCCAGGGTCTGGCTCTGTCCCCTTCCCCAAGACCCTCGCATTCTAGTCCCAGCGATGTATTCACGCGTCTCTCTTCCACCGCACGGCGCCCGCCCCGCTCCTGTCCGCGCGGGAACGAGCCAGCCGTCCCCCGGGACGTGAAGAGTCCCCCCGGCGGGCGAGGGTGTGTCACGCGCCGCCCCTTCACAAGAGGCGCGGTCCTTCCTCCGCCCAGGCCGTGGGGCGCGGGTCTGTGCCTCTCCCGCACACGCCCTCGACCACCGCGTGTCCCACAAGAGCCACCTGTAGCTGGGGTTCTGTTCAGACCCCTTATCTGCTGTCACACCATATAATCTCCAAGAACGCCCTAATTTCTATCATGCGCTAAGCCTGTCCTCGCGGCTGAGACAGGCTTATCCCTCTGAACAGATGAGATTAGTCGATCATATTAAAGTCAAAAGGGGGATTATAATGCTTGTAATACACTGAGTCAAATTAAATGCGTTTTGTTTGCACATCAGAAGACTATGCTGCTGGGCTCGCGCATCCTCCACTGGGTATAAAGCGTCTCCAGTAAAACATAAACGCGGTGGAGGAAAACCCTCAAGCAGAGAATGACAGCAAAGCAAAGACGGTCTTTTTTCCCCCTCTGGTCTGTTCAACCTGGCAAACGGATTCGAATCCTGGCGCCTCCCCGCGTCCGTCTGGGGCACTGCGCCCACAGAGCTGCGCCCAGCTGCGGGTGATCAGCCAGCCCCGCCCCGCTCCGCACGCGGCGCCACGCAGGCCCCCGGGAGCGCTGGAGCTCCTCGGCCGCGAAGACAGGTCCTCCTGGGACACGTCCCACCCTACTCGCTCTCCTAGCCGGCTCCGCTTCTAAACGCTGCTCCACACGATCTGG
>NW_011889076.1:152265-155951 GCF_000151845.1 Pteropus vampyrus
ACAGGTCCTCCTGGGACACGTCCCACCCTACTCGCTCTCCTAGCCGGCTCCGCTTCTAAACGCTGCTCCACACGATCTGGGGAGGAGAAAGTGCCTGTCCACGGAAGTTCTCTCAAGAATACACCAGAAAACCCCGACACCCGGATGTGTGTGTGCATGCGTGTGCTTGTCTGGGCATGCACGTGTGTGCGTGTGAATGTGTGCATGTGTGCTTGTCTGTGCATATGTGTGTGTGCATGTGCATGTGTGCTTGTCTGTGCATGCACGTGTGTGTGTGTGCTTGTCTGGGCATGCACATGTGTATGTGTGTGCGCTTCCCTGTGCATATATGTGTGTGCGTATGTGTGTGCATGTGTGCATGTGTGTGTGCATGTGTACTTGCCTGTGCATGTGTGTGTACGTGTGTGCATGTGTGTGCATGTATGCTTGTCTGTGCATGCTTGTCTGTGCTTGTCTGTGCATGTATATGCGTGCGTGTGCATGTGTGCTTGTCTGCGCGAGTGCGTGCATGTGTGTGTGTGTGCTTGTCTGTGCATGCATTGTGTGCATGTGTGTGCATGTGTGCCTGTCTGTGCATGCATTGTGTGCATGTGTGTGCATGTGTGCTTGTCTGGGCATGCATGTGTGTGCATGTGTGTGTGTGCATGTGTGCTTGTCTGGGCATGCATGTGCGTGCATGTGTGTATGTGCTTGTCTGGGCATGCATGTGTATGCATGTGTATGTGTGTGCTTGTCTGGGCATGCATGTGTGTGCATGTGTGTGTGTGTGTGCTTGTCTCTGCGTGCGTGTGTGTGTGTGCGTGCGCGTGTGTGTGGGAGGTGGGCAGGCAGGTGAATGGAGAAACAGCTACAGTGAGAGGGAAGAGCCGGTGACCAGACTCTGAGCGGCGGCCTCAGTGGATCAGGACTGTTCTCATCAAAGAATGTAGCATGCTGAGGGACTCGGGAGCCAGGCACCGCCACAGGGTGGGAGATGGGTGCTCTCTCGTCGGTCAGCCCGGAGTTGGGGCCTGGGTCAAGCATGCATGTGCGTGTGACCTCCGACATGTCACTTGAAGTGTTCGAGCCTCAGTTTCCTCAAGTCCAACCTGGGGACGTCGATGGCACTTACCTGGCAGAGGACCTTCAGACCCCCAGCGGTCATTCGGAGCTCAGTGAATGCTGGCTGCGGGCTATGGTCCGGGCTATGGTTCAGAGTGGAGTCAGGCACGCTAGGGCCGGGCCGGCGGGGTGAGGGGCGGGGGTTCGTGGGCGCTGGCACAGAGCGCCTGGAAGCCGGGCCCTTGGGACCAGAAGCAGAAGGCGGCCGCAGGGCGAGCTCGGGGGACAGCACGGAGGTAGAAATTAGACAACTCCGTGGCCAACTGGAGACCGAGGTCAGGGAAAGAAGCCTGCGCGACTCGAAGTTCGCAGCTGGGTGACGGGCAGGATGATGGCACCTGCACAGGACAGCGGGAGAAAATGGGTGGGGGGGTGAGACAGGTCTTCGGTGCGTTTCTGATGAGAAGCCCGGGTGGGACCACCCAGCAAGCGGCAGAAATCAAAGTCCAGAAGCCTCAGGAGCAGAGCCGTTTGGATCCAGGTGTCTCCGGTCCTCCGGGCACCACTGCGGGGGTGGGGTGCAGGCTCCGGGTTGGCTACCTGCCTCCACCCCAGGGTCACGGCAGCAGGACTTGCCTCCTGGGTCAGAGCCCGTCAGGCCCCAGGGCCCGTGACCGCTTCCCGTGGGCCTCGCCCTGCTCCAGACGTTTGAATACGCAGGGCAGGGAGAAGCCCGTTTCACAGACGGAGAGATGGGAGGGAGCCGGGGGCCCCTGCCGCAGGAAGTTCAGACACCGGCCGAGCTCAGCCAGCCCGCGGTGGCGGGGCGAGGCGCGGGCCCGGCCCATCCGCATGCGTGCAGCGTCGACCACCGATGACCCCGGCCCCTCCTGTCCACAGGGACACGAAAGGCGTAGTCGCAAAGCACACGCAGTCGGTGCTGGGGTGTCCAGGGACGTGAGGTGACAGTAGGCTGACCCGGGAAAGGGCAGGGCTGTAACCTTCATCCGTGTCTGTCCCTCAGGAAGCCCGTGCCTATCGAAACTGCGTCCCTTCCGCGACCGCAGCTTCGCAGCACGTTCTCGCGGCCTTCCTCGGAGGGAGGCTTCACGGCGCCGCGTCACACTCTGAGGAACTTGTCAGTGAGACGCAGACAGTGGCGGCCACGCCCAAGAACCCTGTCCCCCGCGTCCCCGGCGGTGGCCTGGTGGAGCAGGCGATGGGGACGTCCTGGAGAGACCTGCCTGTCCTCCGCTTCTGGGCCCCTACCCCGCCCCGCGGTGCCGTTCCGAAAACCTGGGACATCGTGTCGTGCCCTCCGGTTCCGGTTCCGGTTCCGGTTCCGGCCAGCGCAGACCGCTCCCGACTGCCCCTGCATGGGCACCGTGCGGCTGCCGCGGACACCGCCGCTGAGGAAGGGGAGGGCGGGGCCTCACGCTGCACCTGTCAGGGTCTCCCTTCCGCTGGGCGTGGCTCAGGGCACACGGCTCACGCCCTACACGACCAAAAGCAAAACGTGAGGCTCGTGCGACCGTGACAAGGTCAGGTCGTCCCCCTTATACTCTTCACCTCCGTGTGCGAAGTGCGTTTTGAAACGAATTATGTGCAGGAGAAGCAGGTGCCAGGAGCTCGACCTGGGCCGCTTCACACAAGGCGCCTTCCGCGTCTCTGCGTTTCCAGCATCAGACCCGTCTTTACACCGTCTTTGCTCTGCCATAAAAACGAGGCCAGACCCGCACCCGCGTGGACCAGCCAGGCCACCGCCGCAGGGACGCTGGCCTGTCCAGGCGGCTCCCCCCGGCTCACCAATGCCCACACTTCTTTCTGTTCAGACTGCCGCGGCCGTCAGGAAAAGCTGCAGAAGACAAGGTGCTTTTGTCGTTCGCTAAATACACTGTTACTGGGGTGGGCAGACGGGACGAAGAGCACAGCCTGGGACACACGGCATCCAGAGCGGTCCCGGCCGCCCGTTTGACTCAGCCTGGCGGTAGAGCCGCGGGGCGCTGGTGGCTTTCTGCTCAGCCGCGACGGGCGATCCTCAGACGAGTTCACAGCGGCAAGAAGCCCGAGCAGCTCACAAAGGCTCGGCGGGGGCCGCAGCAGCCCTCGGTGACAGAGGAGGTGACAGAGGAGGTGACCGAGGAGGACCCTGGGTGGGGAGCTTCCCTGCTCCTTCTCCCAAAAGGCCCCCACCCAGGGGGAGTCGTGTTGCTGTCAGAGCAGGCGGCTCTTTCAACACTGTTAGTGGCCTGTGTGTGAAAGCCCGTCCTCGGTGGCACTGTCTCCTGTACCTGACCACACAGTGGCCCAATCACTCGCTGCTGGCCAACGAGCGGTCTGAACGCGAGCATCTGCTTTAGTAGAGTAAGTCAGTCGGCACGGCGGGGGCCCCCGGCACTCTGAGGACAGTGTCACAGAGCACGGGTGCCACCAAGGTCACAATTTATCACGGCACTAACAAACGGCCTTCAGAAAGCGTGCAGTAGATGACCACTCCAGACTGTTCCGCTCACACGCAGCGTGACCGCGGGGCCCGGTCCCCGGGCTTGGCTCGGCGGAAACACGGAGGGTCTGTCCTTCCGGACACCTTCTCCTCCAGCCCCGCGGGGCTGACTGCATCGCAGAACGGCTCCTCAGAACAAGGC
>NW_011889076.1:156466-161497 GCF_000151845.1 Pteropus vampyrus
CTCGGAGGGTCGTAAAGACGCCGAAAGCACTCAGAGCAGGTGATTTAGGGCAGGCGAGCGTCCCAGCACAGCTGGTATTTTAAAATCTGACACTATTTTCAGTATTTATTTTAAATTTTTCATGCTTACATTGATTTAGGAAGGTCAAAGAATATGCTCTTTCCTTCCTTTGCCCAGAGAAATAGGGTGACCCCCAAAGTATGGCAGGAAGAAAGTTGTCACCAGCTGGCTCTGAAAGGCGGGGGGGAGCGGCCTGCTCCTCCCACGTGGGCGGTGCCCACGCCTGGAGCCGTCCCCAAGGCCCGGGTCCTGCAGGCTTCACTGCAGAGGCGGCTCACGGCCGCGCCCCACTGCGTGCTCGCAGCTCCTCAAACCCCCTGAAATCCCATTTTCCCTTAATAAAGTGGACTTTGTCTTCCAGGCGCACGCGTGAGTAAGATGTCATCCTCTGTCTGGTTCCGGGGTGCCGCCCGCCGGTGCTAGGCGGGCAGCAGGAAAATTGCCTCGCTGGAATGTGCTGCAGGCGGTGGGTGCGGCGGGTGACACTCACGTCAGTGCCACACGCATGACACGCTCAGAGACCTTCGGTGAGACCATGAATACCAAGCGACTGAGAAGATTACTCGGGCTCCGTGTGTCTCGGGGTGTAAAGGCTGTGGTTCTGGGTGACCGTCTTCCAGATCAATATAATTATGTCATAAAAACATGTCACAAAGCAGCTTGCTCTGCGGTCTTTTCTACTTGCCTGCCTCCCGGCCGCCCCAGCTCGCTGTGGACTTGCCGCTGTGGCTGACCACGGCCGGGTGGCCGTGTGTCGGCCTTTCCTCGTCCCCATGCAAGGGCGTTCGTGGTTGTGCGGACAGCCCCGGGGGCCGAAGGAGACCCACCTGTGTGTGTCATGGAAATGGGTGAGTTGTACATTCCAGCGTGCAGTACCGGCTGAGGTGCATGCGTGTGTACACGCACGCACACGCACACACACACGCATACACACACACACAGTGGTGTGAACCCCGAGCCTGCCAGCCCTACAGCGGGAGCCAGTATTGACTGGGAAGGTACCGTGTCCCAGGTCGCTCAGTCCCAGGTGACTCAGGTACCCGTGTGATGCCGGGTCCCCCTCTGCACCACACAGGCCTCACGGGCCTGGCCGCGTCCCCACCAAGAAACCAGCGTGGTCCCAGGCGTGCCAGCAATCCTGGAGCCCAGAGAGCGTCTTCCGCAGGCAGCGGGGACACGAGGAACCCCACGCCAGCATGGACATCCCTCTCCCTCCCCTGACCCTCCCCCGGCAGGGGCACGTGGGCGCCGAGACGCAGCATCTCACGTCGAAACTCGCTGGGTTTGGCACTCCGCTTCTGAGCGGATGTAGACCGAGTCGGCATGAAAATAGTGCTTGAGTGTGTTTTTCTGTTTCACCAGAGGGAACAGGGGAGTGACGTATCCTCGCCTGGAGACACAACTTGTTTTTTCTTTCGAAAGAGCCCACACGGACTGTCCGACAGAAGCCTCCAGGGCGTGGCCCCCTGAGCGTCATCGTGGCAACTGTTGAACGTGAACGGGCCGCTGCGGCCCTGCTGACGTCCTCAGGCCGGTTCTCAGGAGGGGGGCCGGACAGGACACCTCCCAGGACCCAGCCCTGTTACTCTGAAGAGCTGGTCGCAGCCCCAGATGCGGGTCCTGCCCCCTCCCCTCCGCCATGAGGCATGCGGTCCCTTTCCACCACGCTTCGCTACTACGGCTCTGTCCCTCGGCGTCACTCTAGCCCAGTTCTTTCATCTTTTCGTTATTTTTCGGTCACCGGGACTTGAGCTGTGGCCACTGCAGAGAGCAACGAGCAGTAGGCCGGGAGGGTGCTGTGGCAGAGGCCAGCGGAAGAGGGGACGTGCGTGTCACACCACAGTCACCTCGGGACCCGGGGTTTTACCGAGGAGCAGAGAATGTCCCTTACAGGAACCTTCCAGAGCGTGTTCCTGCCACTTCGCGCACATCCGGGAAACATTGTGGCCCATCACACAAGTCTCCACAGGATGGCGGGGTCCTTCCGGAAGTCTCGCACGTTCTCTTTTGTTCCAGTAGCTGTGAACATCGCGCATGAGGCCAACAGCGCAGGTGGATGACGCACGAGTCCCCAGGGAATGGGCACGCCCTGTGCGCACGAGGTCCAGCAGCCAGCGTGAACTGCCCTGAGACAGATCCCTGTTCCTGGTGTCCGCGCTCGCAGGTCCCGGATAGAAGTCGAGCGGGCAGACGCGGGGACAGACGCGGGGACAGACGCGGGGGCAGACGCGGGGGCAGACGCGGAGACAGCCACACGGCGCGCTCTCTGCAAAACCGAGTCCCGCGTCCCCAGGGACAGGGACGAAAGGCGCCCTTCTCCGTGTTCGCCGTCTCATAAACACGTATGTCGCCGCGCGTGGCCCGCGCCGGTGCCCATCGCTCCGTTCTCTCCACTCGGTAGAAACGCGGCCCGTCCCTCGCACCGGCATCGGCGCTTCTGAAAGTCACTCGTTCTGCCCAGGCGCCCGTGGACCCCCGTGCGGCGCCGGGTCTGGCTCAGAGTGGCACCGTCGGGCCCGCTCCTCCTTGGCGAGGGCTGGCGCGCAGCCGCGGCACGCACACACGTGGCCACAGCCGCCAGCAGGGACGGGGCCGTGCGCCCCACACGCCCTTCCCTTCCTCGCGCTTTCAGTCCCAACCCCAACGTCCCCGTCCATATAAACGGCCACATCGACAGACACCCGCTGTGTCTCTGCGCTTAAGCGCGCCTACCTTTCCCATGGGTGTCGGAACGGAAGGGCCATATCACAGTTGGCACCAGCCCTCCGCGGTCATGCTGGTGGCGGAGACGGCCAGCCGGGTCCTGCCCCAGCCCCGCACCCCTAGGACCAGCAGCTCGGAGACGGCGCCGGCACCCAGACTCCTGGTCCACTGGCTCTGCGCACCCGACAACACCGCGGGTGTACGCGGGGCTTCCCGCGCTCCTGGGAAGGGGGCCTGAGGCACCGGGAGGTGTCGTTTGTGCCTAAAGCACAGAGGCTCCTGCTCTGAAGGGTGAGGCGGGGTCTGTGGCGGCCAAGTAGGAAGGCAGCCCCCTGTCCCCGGTCTGGGGGGGCACGGGCCGGGGATAACGACAGTCCCTTACAACCCCGGGGCGGCCGCACGGAGTCCCGCTCCCCTGGGCGGTAAGTACAACGCGGAGGGGGCAGAGGCGGGACGCCCGAGGGCGCACAGTCTGTCCCGGGGGCTCCGCGGAGCCCGCGCCCCGCCGACCGAGGGCCGCCGCCCTTGTCCCCCGCTCGGAGGTTCAAGCTCCGGGGCTTCGCGGCGGGAGCCTGGTCACGTGTGCCACGTCATGAAATTTTACTGCAAAATATCTGTTTTTTCTTATTTGAAAAGACAAATTATTAGCATTTTTAAACAATTTCAATATGTTTAATGGCTGAAAGTTAAGCTCAAACTGTTCCGCCGGCTGAGTGAAGCGCGGGGTCTGTAAACAGGGGCCTTAAGTTACCCCAAGAGGACACTCATTTTAAATTTTACTTGAAAGCGGGATGTACGTTTATTACAATTTCAAACAAAATGCTAATGCCATTAAACAAATGAGGTTTAGGCAAATTAACTGCATTTTAATATTCTGAAAGCCTATGATATAGGACATTGCGTTACGAGACATTGGCTAGAAGTATCAGTCGCAAGTGGGGTTTTCATTGCTGTGAATCTCAGGAGAATATTTGTAATTAGTATCATTTGCCTAATACTTCAGGTTAATTAGAATATTTAATTGAATAGCTGTAATCTTCAGAGATGACTATATTATGATCAAATTAGCACCATCACGACGCATGCTGATCACAGGGCGGCAGCCTGGCTCACGTCTGCTCGCTATTCGACCCTCTGGAGCGTTCAGCAACATAAGAAAAAATCTGTTTCTTACACTTTTGAATTTTAATGATCCATTTGAACTCTGCCATCAACATTTAATTATTCTAGGAAAAAAAAAGTCCCAGCCATGACTCCCATATGGCACGTTGGCAAATACACTTGCCCACAGAGGCCTGCACCTCTCCCCAGCAGCCCCGCGACGATTTCACACAGACTTTCTCCCCTGAATACGAGGCCTTTTTTCTTTAATAGTGTTTGCAAATACAGACCAGATGAAGCGTCGCCGAAGAGGTTACTAGGATGCTATTGAAACACTGTTGCGAGCAGATGAGCTGAGTGTCAGAACGTTACAATGGGCTCGGTCCTGGGTGTCCCCTCTGGACTCCGTGTCGCGCGCGGGTCTGGGTGGCCAGAAAGGCTTTTTCTGAAGACGTGGGGGGAGGGGGCGGGGCTGGGGCGGTGGCTGTACAGAAATCTTCCCGTGACATTGAGATAGGGTCCCCAACACTCAAGTCGTAGGATCGAATACGCGAGTATTCGTACGTGTCCACACGGTGTGCCCGCTGTCTGCGCGTCAAACATTTCAGGCATTAAATGAGGGTCTAGGAATTAAATCACCGTTAGGAGCGTTTCAAGAGGTACGAAGTAAACGTACTCAGGGAGGCGACCGCGGTTTGTCAAAACGTGGCTCGCAGACGCCACGACTCCCTCCGTAGCCAGGGGACGTGCTGCGAGCGCGCTCAGCGGCGATGTGACGGGACAGACGGGGACAGGCGGGACCAGGCGGCGCGGCGCCGATTCGCAGGCCTTGGAACCCCAGAAAGTGTGCGGGGTCCCGTGTCTCCCCGAGGCCGAGCGCGTCAGGTCAGCGCCGCACGGAAAGCCAAAAATAGAGTCGAGAAGGGGGACAATCATGGTGTCAGAACAGCTGCTCCCGGCGTGAGTCGCTCGTAGGCGTGCGCCCCTCGCAGGCGGCTTCCATCGCCAGCACCACACCTCCCCGCCGCCGGGGGCCCGCAGGGAAAACGGGGCGAGCAGGGGTGGAAGGGACTGCCACCCCCCGCGGGAGCCGGCTCTCCTCCACACAATCTTCCCCGTCCTTTTTTGCCAGGACTGGGCATCTTTACAGAATTCCAGAGAAACATC
>NW_011889076.1:162133-177931 GCF_000151845.1 Pteropus vampyrus
ATAAAATCTTGAGAAATGGCTGAGTACAGAGATACCGTGTGTCGTGAGCGCACGGAGCCTTCCGTTATTGTTCTCTATAAATTTGGCTTCAAATTGTTTTGTGCCCGGGCAGCTCTACCTCCGATGAGCTGGTGTTACATTTGTACAGACCTATCGAAGTATTCAGAGGTATCTTTTTAAAAATTGTTTCTACTTGAGTTCCGTGAGCATCTGCCGCAGCCCATTGCAGGCAGCCGCCCATCTCGAGGAGCGGCGTTGTGACACGCTGTCTTCTCGGTGGAGGTGCTCCCCACACATGCGAAACTCTTCCAGAATTAAAAAATCTGCTCCACTAATTGTGGAACAAATTTTCAACAACGCTCTTGGAGAATCCAGCTCTAAGTATTCTCCCATCTATTAAACAGATGGCAGATAAGATTGTAAACATATTTGCTTCATATTGAATAGATAGTTTCTGGCATAATACTAATTAACAAATTAAATGGCTGACTTTGCGCATCACATTAGAGTTAAAACCACTTTGTAAGTTTGTCTTGGGTAGTTATTTACTTTGACAATAGCATGCCGTGAAAAACTGGTAAATGTTCTCCCAGCAACATTATGCACGGAGTAGTTTTCTTCCTTAAAACTCCATATTTTATTATAATTCATTTGACTTTCATTACAGTCACTCATTACAAAATGTATGTGCATTTAATCCATTTCCGAGGCTGCATATCCCCGCATCCTCGTCTGGTCTGTGCGAGCACGCGTGCGCGAGGCGCCGCTGCATCCCACGCCTCACGTTCCAGGGGCTGCTCGGGAAGGAGGACTGAACGCACCGTCGGCGGTGCCGGCGACGCCGTCGGGGACGTTTCTGCTGTGCCTTCTTAAAGAAACACAGCGCCTCGCGCTCCGCTGCTGGAGGTGCCGTGGAGTCAGCCGCCGCCGACTCGGGGGGTGCCCGCCGCCTGCGGGAGGACTTTGCACCCGGGGTCCCACCCCCTGGTCCCCGCCCCAGTGGGCCCGTCGAGGGAACGGGAGCCAGGGACGCCTCCCCTGTCACAGGGGCCCAGACTGTCGAATGGACTCACCGGGCTGGGCGAGTCACAGGTTAGGGCACCACCTGGACGTGATTACTTCGGATGGAGGGGAACGTTTCGTTTTGGTAAAGAAATGGATAAATTACCTAGGAGGATCCGTGTGCCTCGGATCCCGTGTATTTTGTGACCTTCACATGGCTTATAAGTCCTTCACCTCGGTTTACACGCTAAGGCGTCGACATCATTTCCCCATCCTTCGCTACCCTCTTATAATAGAAAAGAAAACATTCCCTAAGAGAAAACACTTTGAAAAGGCCACGTCCTAAGACACCCACCAACTAAGGACACATATGGAGCAGCCGCTCTTTAGGCAAAACCTGCTTTTGTGAAAGAACCGTGCCGAACCACCCAAACCATGTCATTTCTGGAGGTTTCTGTGAGCCAGTTACAGCCCTAGGCAATCGACCAGCAGTAGACTGTCCCAAGAAATAAATTGCACACATCGTTCGGCAAAAATAATCCGTCACGTGACGGTGAGATGTGGGCACAGATCGTATTCGAGGAAGCGCTGAGTTACAGCCGCAGCTCTTGCGGAGGAGGGTGGAAAGGCCTCTCCCCGGTGTCGCCACAGCGTCAGCTGTCAGCACCCCGGTGGCGGGTAGCCCTCCCTCCGTCTCCTGAAGGGCGAACCCCAAATCAGCTCCCCGGTTCCACTCGCTCCAAGTTCGTAGAGCAAGCGCCGGGATGCCACCCGCAGGTGTTGGCGGTCACTGCCACCGTCGCTTAGGCCAGAACTCAAATTCAGTACTTGTTTGCGTTTTTACTGTACGTTCCAGGCATGGTTTTACAGTTGGGTCTTTTCACATTCGGGAATGTTCTCAGTCAGAGGTGGTTTTCCTGCCTGCTCTGCGTGTCCCTAGCTTGTGGTACGACGGACCTGCTGACTAGGAGCTTGCTACAGAGGGAACGTGTGTAGACTGGGGAAGAACGTGACAGTGGCCAGCCCGGGTGCATCGCGGGTGCTTCCAGACGGTGTGTATGAAACAATGTGAAAGCGCCTCCCGATGGGGATCGGACTGAGTTGTTCGCGGATCGTTACTTTGCCCCCTTTCCGCTGCCGAATATTTCAGGAGACTCCGTGTGTGTGACGACCACCATGAGCAGCAGGCCTGGCACACGTGGACGTAAAGGTGGCCTTTCTCGTCTGGTTTCCAGAAAAGCTCCAGAAGTCGGGACACATGGAGGAAGGCGGAGTCGAGCCTGTGTAGCGGGGAAGGAAGGACGGTGGGCGTCCTGACCTTAGAGAGTGGAGACCGCGTGGCTGTAAGCGGGTCGGGGACTCCCAGCCCGCCACGTGGCTTAGATCCGCCGCCGCGCCCGAAATGCCAGGAGCTCTGCGTGCAGTGTGGCAGGGCATGTGGGTCCTAGTCCCGGAAACGCACCCCACACCCCGCACCCTGCATTCACAAATGGGGTGGAGAAGAAGGCAGATTCTCTGGGGCCAGCGCAGCCTTGAAGGTCCCAGTGTTTCCCCATGTCTGTCGGTTGAGAGAGTTTTTCTAATGACATGCAGCTTGAGATTTGTCTTTAAGGGAAGAACCTGGTAAAGGAAATGCATTTGCGAAGGTGGGCAGGGGAATCAGAGAGCTCGTTCCCACCCGTGCCGGTGGCACTGTCTCCAGTCGCTCTCGCAGTCAGAGTATCTTAGGTGGGGTCCCTGCCCGGTGCCCGTGGTTCTGTTTCACGTCTGTGAATGTGCTACTATCTGCGTCAACTCGCTGTCAGTGCTGATTTTTAATAAGCCGCGACCATGTGACATGCGGTGGTTGCATAAGAACAGAAGCGATGTTGGAAGAAGCGTGTTTCCCAGCACACACACACCCCCGTCCCCCGCCCCGCCCCCCCCCGCCCCCCTCAATCGGTGGGGCCGTCAGGGCTGTTTTCATGGGGTGCTGAATAGCGCGTCTCCCTGCACCGGGGGCACACCTCTGTCTTCTAGGTCAACGAGGTTTGTCGTGGGGAGGATTTAGCATCCTAAGGGCAAGAAGCACCTTTTTATTCGACGGTGATATGAGAAAAATATTATTTCCTCCAGTGAGTGTAGCTTCTCCCACTCCATTCACTGGCTTCTCCCTTTCGAGGTAATCCCCAGGAAACGTGTCAGTCCCCACTTTCATACCATCAGAAAAAAATGGCAGAATGGTAAATTCTCCATGTAAAAAGCTACTGTACAGAAAAACAGAAATCATGAACATAAATTGTGTTGGCAAAGAAACCCCCATTGATTAAGTCAAACATCTGTCTATCATCTACCTGTCTATCCGTTCATCACCTGTGTATGACACAGCACGATCATGATCACATTTCAGTTATTGCAAATCATCGCTTCGGCTTTACATTAAGCATAGCACGAAATACTACAAAAGGTCTGACAATTGGGAAAATGAAAAAGAAACACAAAGTTAAAAAGAAGAGTTTTGAATTCACAAAAATGTCTTCATTTTATTTTTTTACAAAAATATCTTTAAATATGGACTCTCAGTGGTGCCCCGTATATATTTGTTTCTCAAAAAGCCTGAAAGGAACAATGATATTCAGTAATGAGATTTCCAACATCCATATTTTAAGATAATTTGCTAATGATTTTCAAAAAAAATGATAAAATAAAGATTCATTAATTAGTACAGAATTTAGAATTGTCTTTTAAATAATATCGCTATTTTTAAAGACAAGGTGTTCTTTTTTAAAAAAAAATAAAACAATTTCCCCCAAGATATGGGAGTGTGCTTGTAAGCCCATTAAATGTTCAAACATGATAAAGAGGCAGATAACATATTACCTTGAGGGAAATAATTGACAGCTAATCAAAACTTCAAGAGAAAATTCAAGTTAAATGTGTCTGTCAGCCTAAGAAGGCGTCTGCCTCCTCGCGAGATGCACCGGACTTCCAGGCACCGTCAGTGTGGAAGTGTCGGGTGGCAGCTTCCAGCGGGTTGTTAAAGATAATGGTTAGGAATCCTGGAGGCACGAAAAGGATGTGCGATGCCTTCGAATTTAAGATGTCTCTCCCAGCAATCCGGGACGAAGTCCGCCTGAGTCCGGTGAGCGTGCAGGTGACGATGGGTCGTTTCTTATTTACAGGGAGGGGAGGGAAGAGACATCGTGATGACATAGTCATCGTTTCAAAGATGGAATGACGAGTTCTGGACACCAAGGAGAACAGCAAAACGATTATTTATCAGTTCCAGCGTCAAACATAAAATAAGCTAAACCAAAGTAAAAGAAATTAGATAAACCTTTAATAATATAGAGATCAATAAAAATAATTTGATTAATTTGGTTAGTGTGAGGATGTTTGTTTGTTTAGACTGGAAATAACTATTTTCTTGAGTAAATCTACCAGGTAAACAGACAGATTTCACTTTCTCTTAGACAAGGCTGTTTCTGCCTGGATTAAAGCTCCTTTTGTCCTTAATTATCTTCTACTATTTACTGTAATTCTGGAACCTTTGCCTTAAGAAAAATGCAGATAAGTGTTTAAAAAACGAACGGAGATGATTTTCTCTTTAGTAAACAGAATCGGGTCAGCCCCCCAGAGACTCAGATTCAGGACGCAGTGCGCGACCGCATAGCGCTGGGCGGGACGCGGGGCCCCGGCGGTCACAGGCCACAGGGCTGCCGGATACGAGCATCTGCGGGGCCCGGGGACCAGGGGACAGCAGTGGAGTGCGGTCCTGCAGCGCGCCACGGAGCACCCGCCTCTCCGTTGTCCCTCGGGGCTCCTCGTCCGGGACAGGTGGCCTTCCTGTCGCCTGCCGAAGCCCGCGCGCCCATTCCAGCGCAGCCCGCGTGCGTCTCCCCTCCTCCACCGTTACCTGTCGCGCAAGGTCCGCCACTGACGGCGTGTAATTTGTACAAAACTTGTCACGTCGTTTACTGCCTTCTGTGCAGGCCACAGTGACATCGTCAACTTCATACAAACTCGAAGGTATGAATCCGCGGGAAGGGTCTTAACCATCTTTCAGAACGGTTGACAGTGTCGCCGCGAGGAGATGGCCTGGATGGAGATGATGATTTTTCAGACGCAGCTGCATCAGGCTCTGTATATATCCTTCTGTGAAGTATAATTTTTTGTTTGATTAAGTGAGTGTTTTTCTAAATTAATATTGAATATTTTTTATTTCAAGGTTTTTTTCATATATATATAAAGGCAAAGCAAAAGTTATTGGCTCATTAAAAAAAAGATATCTGCAAAGTTAAATAATGCGTTTTATATGTGGCATTAGAGGGTTTAAATGTAAAAAAAAATCTTTATTTCCAATAATAAATTAATATTTTTAGTCACTTCTTATATCAAACTTTCTTAAGTTTATCCTATAGAAAGTAAAATTTGTGAGGTTATTGTGACTGTTATAAATAAGAAAAAATTTTAATGTTTAATATAAAATAATTTGCTTTAGTGGTAATAATAAAAATGCAAATTTGTGCGGAAAAGCATAAAAATGTTTTTATTGAATTCTGAAACCTTTGAAGCATCACTGTGTCTCGAAGTGACGGTTGTGCGTGTGTAATTCACAACTGCACCAGGGAAGGCGTGGTTTTTTACCAACTGACAGAAGTTTTGCTTCAAAAATTTAATATTTTATCTTACACAAAATAATGAAAGTATAAAATATTGGTGAAGAAACTAACGCTGGGCATAAAGAGGCTTTCAGCACGACGCTAGGCGTTTTCTGTCTTCACTACCCACCATCAGCCAGACATTGCCGCGGTGCCAGCGTCGAAGGCCCCTTTTGGGGATCGATCTTAAGTGTCCTACGATAAAATCAAATACTTTCTAAATAACTCTTCTGTTTTTCTGGTATAAAACTTGCAAAGGGAAAGACATAAAAAAAATTCCCATAAATCAAGGTAGGAACTGAACAAATTAAATGCCAAGAACTCAAAGACCATCTAAGATTTAATTTTGAAATTAAATAATTATGTTTGGAATTTGTCAATTTAAAATTAATACCTTCTAGTGGACCTTCTATCACCAAATAAAATCATTTTTATTCTGAATGCAAGGAATGACATTGAATAAGCCTATATCACCTGAATTTGGAAAAACTTACCAAAAAATTATTAATAGAATACCTTAATTTCAGAGTTTTTGTTATACATTATTATATATATTATGTTATATTATATTTTGTTATATTTACGAAGGTTTTCTCCCTGAGTAAAAGAGAAAATATAGTATTCGAGAAAATACAGACTGAAATATGTAAATATCTTAATATAAAACAATAGAATCGAGTGTCTTCCATTTAGTAGAATTTTTTTTGAGCTTTCCGACTATCTCAGTATTTATACTCTTTCAAAAGCAATTATATGAAAAATTCAAAGAAATAAGAGTTTTTTAAACCTTCAGGATAATATGGAGAGACAGATATGCCTTAGAAATTGATTACATCATGGACATGTCCCAAGAATGTAATTATAATGCTTATGCTTATTTAATGTGTAAATAATTAATATAAAAATAATTTCAAACAGTTTGTTTTAGTGTATACAGACATATGTTATTTACATGTTTCAGAGAAATTTTAGTTTGAAAATAGTCTTAAATGGAACTATTTTATAGATTTTATCAATAAAATTAAACCAAACTGTCAGTCGATAAATAAACACTTTAGTTATATAATTTTAGTTGTTTTTATCATTTCCTTTTACTCTGAAAAATGTTCCTGCTTGGATGATAAATTTCATGGTCATGTTCCTTTATGCTAGACCCTGTCCCAACAATATATTTAAAAGAAAGCACCTGGACCTCTGCTTTCAATTAGGATCTAGGGAGAAACAAGAAACTTGCTTCCACTCTAAGCATGACAATAATTTGTATAAGCTACAAAACCGTAGTTTTTAACATTCATCAGAGCGCCGAAGATGCCTGGAAAACAACAGAGACGAGCATCCAGAAATTAATCAGTCCTTTCTAAGCAAGAGAATCGTGACATCTTTTTTCACTTTTCGTGGAGCAGCGAGAAGAAAATCCTCCATATTTAGAGAGTAAGGGGAACTTTTACAGACCTCTTCTTGGCGTTTGCAGCCGGCTGGAGCTTGAAGTCCTAGTAACCCCAAGTTAACTGCTCCCTAAGGCCGGGGGCCTGGCGGAGGGAGACTCCGAAGGCGCGGGAAGGCTGCCCGGCTGCTGCGGACATCAGAAGGCGCTCCCGAGGGTCCGGCAGTGGCCACGGGGCCACGAGGGATGCAGAAGTCCTCAGAGCCTCGGGGAGCAGAAGGGGGTTCCCGACCCTTCCCCCAGAACTTCTTCTGCAGCGGCGTTGACCAAATCCAACTAACGCTGCAACCGAGAACACCGTGGTCCAACGGCAGCGGAGGCCGACCGACGCCTCGCCCGCGGGACATGTTTTATACGCAATGCACATCACGCGCTAAAAAAGTAAACACCGCACGAGGAAGCGGGACAGTGGTACCCACGCTCCGGAGAAGCGACGGTGGACAGGAGAAGACAGAAAAATTCAGGCAGGGGGGTCACAGCACGTGGACTCGAAGCGTCCTGCGGAGGAGTGGGAAAGAGGGCACCTGCGAAAAGGTGAAGGCGATGGACGCTATCCAAAGCGAGACGGAGGAAGGGGCGACATCCTCAACGCGATGGCGAAACCACGGCGGTGATGCTAGGAAGGAGAGTCTGAGGTCTGTGAGACAGTATCACTTTAACACAGATGGAGCTGGGAGCCCGGAAGGAGAACGGAGTGAATGCGGCAGAAGGAGGGATGAAAAAACTAACGGTGATAATTTTTTTAACAATGATGGAAGAAATTAACCGACTGATCCAGAAAAATCAATGAAACTCAATCAAATACAAAAATACGAAATTTAAAAACATCTACATCTAAGCATATAATATTCAAACTGCTGAAACAAAGAAAAACTAATAGTCTGACAACCAAAGTGAAAGATAATAGAAAAAGAAACTAGTTTCCCATTAGAGGAAAACAAAAAAAAAAAATGAAGGCAAGAAGATAGCAGCTTAAGAAATTGAAATGCTAAAAGACTAAACGAAAAACAGAAAAGGAAAATCACAAACCAGAATTCTACATCCGGCAAGTGTTCTTCGACAAATGTTTTTGTTTTTTTTTTTCCCAAGTGAAAGAAAATTAATAAAAGTCGGTGACAGCAGGTGTGGGTCTTAGTACAGGTAACAGCATAGCTTCTTCAGTTCGGCAGGAAGTCACACCAGGTCCATAGGAAGAGCACAAGAACGGTAAATAAAAATATGACTTTCTTTTTTATTTTAATTTCTTTAAAAGCACAATACTCTTCAAAACAAAATGTTACACGTTATAGGAATTGGTACAGTTGCGAATCTTGATAAGTCAGAGAAGTAAAGGATGCATATTGTAACATCGAGAGAATGCCTCTCTGAGGTCAGGAAAGCAAAGGTGTCTGCTCTTGCCCCTTCTGTCTGTAAAGAAAAAGACAGGTGCATTGGAAAGAAAAACATAGAACTCATTTGATGTGTAGATGTCATGCAATCTCAAAACAAAAAAGTCATAAACCTTCCGCTTGAATTAGTATGTGAATAGGGTAGGTCTCAGGATACGAGGTCAATATATAGCGTGATATTGCAACAATTTCTGCATATTGCAATGATGAAAAGAAACTTAATTTTTGAAAATTACAGTTTACAAGAGAATTTTAAAACTCAAGTATCTAGAAATAAATCCACAAAAAGTTTCCTGAAATAAACGGTGAGATGCGCCGTGTTCATGGGTTGGTAGACACAGTATTATTAAGATGTTCATTCTCCCCAAATCGACCTATATATTTATCAAACCCACCAAAATCACAGCAGACTTTTTTAATAAATTGATAAGCCGATTCTAAAATTTACATGGAAATACAAGTGATCTAGAATAATCTGAACAAATAAAGAACGATGCTAACGGATCACGGCGGCCGACGTCAAGACTCGGCAGGAAGCTGAACTAATCAGAAGAGTGTAATTGTGGCTATAATCATCAATAAAAGATCGGCAGAATAGACAGTCGTGAACCAGAGCCACCCATGTACAGCCAAATGCATTTTAATCAACGCGCCAAGATAAATCAAAGGGGAAAGGAAAACCTTTTGGGATAAGTAAACAGACGCATGTTAAAAACAAGCTTAGGCCACATCACTTCATACACAGAGAGTTACTTATGAGGGGCCTGAACATGCGAGGCAGACCCATAAACCTCCAGCTTGGGTAAGCAACTATTTCTCAGGAGAAAGCAAGTACTCATTATAAAAGGAGAGCTGCTTTAATCAAAAGACACCAATAAGAAAATGACTAAGCAAACTGCAGACTGAGAAAAATATTTGCAAAATATGTATTTTATTGAATGTACTTTCGTCAGAGATAAATGAAACTGTTCAATCAAAAATAGGTAGAAAACTCAAATTTTTAAAAATGGGTAATAAAAGGTATGTTGCAAAAGGGGGCATGAGAATGTCCATTAGGCTCATGAAATATGGTCAATATTGTTAGTCGTCAGGAAAATGCAAGCGAGAGACCATTTCACACACGCTAGGGTGGCGGACAGGCCTGATACAACCAGTTTTGGTGAGGAGGTGTGTAATGGGCTGCACCGTGTCCCATAAAATCCGCGTGTGAAGCCCTGAGCCCCATAATCTCGGATGGCGACCGCGTCTGGAAGTAAGGCCATGGGAAGGCACAGCGGGGTTAACACGAGGCCCTCAGGGCGTGTCCTTACCCAGCGAGGCAGGCGTCCTTATGAGGAGGGGGATGGGCTCACTCAGACACCCGCATGTGCGCACACCAAGGAGGCCACGTGGGGACACAGCAGAAGGCGTGTCTGCAAGTGAGGAGAGAGGGCTGGGGGGTGGAGGCAGGGGGACCAACCCGCTGGCACGTTGATCCTGGACATCCAGCCTCCGAAAGTGACAAAAACAACTTCCTGTGACTGAGCCGCCCTAGCAAACTCATACACGCGGCAACACCCGGCCGGCCGTGGCAGTGTGAAGTGGCCGGGCCACGTGGGAGACCCTCACAGATGTTTGTAAAGTTGACATCCAGCCAATGTCCAAGCAACGCTACCCTTAGAAAACGCGCTCATGGGCCGTGTCCGGACAGTGACTGGCATCGGAGGCCCAGTGCCAGCGGCGGACCCGGTGGGAAGGCGCGCTTGGCCGCTGCCTGGGAGGCTGGACGGCTGATGGACCGCGGGGCCCAGAGGAAGGGCCGGGGACCGAGCCTCGGATGACAGCCGCTCTGAGCGAGGGGAGCACACGGGGACACGCGCGCGCAGGCCCATGTTTCCGACTGGAGGGGTCGCCAAGCTCCCTACATGCTCTGCAGTTACCTGCGTACCTGTCAGAGGCGCCGACTGCCGGAAACGCTTGCGCTGGTGCAAACCACGATGAACCCCGTGCTTTCTGCAAGGGGCAGGAGTGGCGGTCACGCCGTCGGCACGGGGAGTGGCGGCATCTCGCGGGACTCATCGTTGTCCCCTGGCCTGAGCCCGTGCTCGGTACACATTAGGCCGACGGATGGCCCCGGGTTCCCCGCTGTTGGAGGAAAGAGCCGGAGTAGGGCCGCTCCCTGGAAAGGGCCCGGAGCCCCCCTTAGACGCTGGTGAGTCATTTCCCCGCTTGCGTCCAGATAGCGAGTTCCCGCGGCCAAGCCTGAGGCGCCGCGGCCAAGCCTGAGGCCGGCCAAGCCTGAGGCCGCGCATCGGGGGTGCCTGGCTCCTTGTCTTAAGGAGAAGCGACTTCAAACTGATGGGCGACGGTGTGAATTGACAGGGACGCCCCGCCCAAGCAGCGGCCACAGCGTAAGTTTACGGAGAAGCAGAAGCGCGCCCCGAAGCGCCACCAGGAAGCCCTGAGGCCTGCAGTCGCACCTGACCTCCGGCACAGAGGCCGTGTGACCTCACCTGTTCGCATGTGACTCCAGGATCTCTCATCCTTAAGAGGACTGTGATGGGAAGTCGGCGGCGACCCTCCCCTCCCCCCGCCCCGGCCTCAGAGGCCACGCCGCTCACAGCCCGCGGTCTCGAAGGATCCGCGGAGAGACGGCATCGCCCCCCGTGTGCCTGGAGCTGCCGTCCTGTTCGTGCCTCTCCTGGGAGCCCAGGTCGCAGCCCAGCCGCCCCCCCCTCGCGCCACATCGACCCCTCCGACAGTTTCCCCGGACCCCAGGTGGCCCCGGACTGTGCTCAGGGCTGAGCCGCAGGGGGCCGGGGCGCGCGCAGTCTGGGGCGTGCCGTCTGGGCGTCTCGGGCAGGCCGGACTGCGGCGCAGATCGATGCAGCAGCGGGAGCCCTCGTCGCATCTGAGATGGTTTTGCAAGTCAGCGGCAGTCAGGGCGGATTAAGGAGGAAGAAACGCACTGCACTCCGCAGCTGCCAGAGAGCAGTGGCTGCAGGGCGGGGCTGGACGGCCTGGCCCTGGCCCCCCTCCCCACCCCCACAGCCATCCCCGCCGCCTCCCAGCGCCTGAGCCAAGGACAGGCTTGCCGAAAGAAAGCCGAGCCGGCATCTTCCAGATCACAAAGGCAGCGCCCAGGAGGTGCGGGGGGCTTTGCTCACGCACGACCTTCTCTGACATGCCCTCTGCTGAAGGACACGGCCAGCTTCCACATCCAGGCGGTGCTGCCTCGACTGCAGAGCGCGGGGCCTCTGAGGGTGCGTGTGCGCGCGCGCGCGCGCGCGCCATCAGCTTCTGCACATCTGTCTTTACACAGTTGGACTCCTTCACGAGAGTCGCCCTAACTACCTTAACATATGTAGAGCCAAATTAAAATTACTTTATCAATCTTGCATTTTCAGCTTTCCCATCTTTGGGGTTATTTTCCACCCATGTGTTTCATTATTTCCGTTAAGTCATCTCATCTCCCTAACTGAGGGAAACAAACCAGCAGAGCCGCCTCAGGTTGAGGTGGGGGTGGCGGCGGGGGAGGGGGCTCTAATTCATCAGCATTTCCATCTTTGGCCGCAATCTCATTTGAAGGCTTTGAGACAATTTTAATACTCAACCATTTTTCTCTCTCTTTTGTAAAACAATAAATTTTCCCTGAATTGTTTTCTTTCAATGAATTTCTTATGAATTAAAGTGGGATTTGGGGATATAGTGTAAAAATGAACATTCTCTTTTACATATAACAATCATCTTATCAAACCAGCTACACTGCAATTGACAAATGCAATTTCTGAAAGTGTAAAATACAAATAACACAAAAATGAAAACAAATGCCCAAATAGACTAAGGATACCAACTCGCCTTGCAAGGCTTCGAAAGATTCATTTTACTATTTCTTAAGCAGCTTATCATTAGTGCTGTGTAAATTCACCGTTATCACTTTTATTATTTTTTCTAATTTTACATGCAAGCCGGAAGTGCGCTTTGCTCCTATTATTCCCGTCATTGTATTAAAAAACTATCTGGATGACAATGAAAATATAGATAAAGCGGATACAGAGGTTGGTCAATATATGGACCCATGAGAGTTGTGACCGAAACCCAGCCACGTGAGCTTCCTTCCTGTGACAGTTGAGGTGCCTGAGCTTTCAGTGCCTGTGCTAAGTGGTTCGGATCACATGCTGGCTGGCCGGGCATAATTAACACCTGCCGGGGACTAAATAAGAACTTTTACGATATTGAATTAAGAAGAAAAAAAAAAAAAAAACAGGACATGAAAAGTAAGAAGGAATATCATCCTTCCTGAGGAATGCATTTTAATTTAGCAGTAAACGACTTCCAGAACGTGTTCTGCAAAGGTGACCCAACGGCATCAGAAAAAGTTGTCCTTTCTTCGTGTTTCTGTCGTGGCAAGAGGGTCACTCGTCCCCGTTCAGCTGCAGTGATCCGAACACAGGGACACACGCAGGTACATGCAGTAGATGGCCATTGTCACCGCCGTGTCCTGTCTCAAGCATGAAAATGCCCAGGTTCTTTATCCTCCCTCCGGTGGGTCAACATGTAAGCTTTTTTCTGATTTGTTACAGCTCAAGCAACATGACCAGGCAGAGCCCTGTTCCTACCGACCGGTGACCTGGGCGCCTGACAGTATAGGGCACACAGCCAGAAGTGGGGCTGCGGGGCCATCGAACTGGCTGCATGATGTCAGAACCCACTGCAAAGTGTCTGTTCCAGTCGGCGCTCCTGCTCGGAGGGCCGAGCGTTCCCTGGGATCCATCCTCACCAACAAGTAGTATTGTCAGACTTTTTAACTTTTGCCAATCTGGTGGGTGCAAATGGCATCTCATTATTGTTTTAATTTGCATTTCTCAGATTACTAATGAGGTTTAGCATCTGTTCATGGGTTTATTTGCCATATTTTTTCCTCTGCTGTGAACCTATTAGGTTGTTTGCCTTTTTATTACTGATTTGGAGAAGTTTCTTTATATATGTATTTTGATTATTAATCCTTTGTCAGTGGAATGAGCTGCAGGTCTGCACCCCTAATTTGCGGCTCATCGTCTCACTGTTTTCCTTGTGTCATTTGAGACCCAGGAGTTCAGAATTTAATTTAGTTGATTTTCTCGTTTTGCGTTCCGTTTTTTTTTTTTTTTCCCCTTTGAGTTAGCATTTCTTGTCATCAGTTTCATAAAATGTCCCCCGCCTCAAGCTTGCGAAGTTATTGTACTGATTTTCCTTGTGAGAACTTGGTTTTCTGGCTCGTGTTGATGGTCTCAGTGCCCGAGGACTGATCGAGTTCGTGGCAGGGAGGCCTGGGGTCCGCTCCCTGGCTCCCTGTGGCTCACCCATCTCCCAACGGCAATTATTAAAGAGCCCTCTCCCACTCGCTCCGATGTCGATGTGACACCGCCTGTCTCCTGGCTCAAAGAGCACGTCCCGAAACGTTACGAGCGCTTTTTATAGATGTGCGCAGTGAGCCTTTGGCAAAGACGTGCGAATCTTGCATGAGGGGGCCTGCAGGGTGCGGGGCTCTGTCCCAGGAAGGCACAGGAGTGGATGGGCAAGGACGCTGACACTGGCAGACGATGGCTGTCAGATGCAGAAGTGGCCACCGCCTCTCAGGGTGGCACGACCGTCACCTCGGAGATGCCTTCTCTCTTGGGCAGAAGTCACTGCACCTCTCCTGGGTGAAGGCGTTCGCACGGCATCAGTTTTCTGCAAGCACATGTCTCACTCGGCAGGGTCTAAGTCCTCATCAGTGAGAGACAGTCAAACAAAACCCGTGACCCGCATGAGATGCCTGAGGCCTTTGTCACATGATCCCGGGAGCTAGAGCTTCTCAAGCTTGAGCGACCTGGGAACCAGGCTGTGGAATCAGGTTGCTGGCCAGCCAGCACCCCGGAGGTTCCGATCCTGCCCAAGGCCTGGGGATCTGCACTTTAACAAGCGCATCCTGAGAACCAGCCGGCCCGTGGGACTTCCAGGAGTCGGGCAGTCAGCCTTCCTTTTGTCTGAAGTCCAGCATTTGGAATATGTTTCTTAACATACGTGTCAAATCTCTGTGCATGCATAAGCCTGTCCCTGCCGCTTTGTATTCTGGTCCGCTGGCCTGTTTGCTGTCACCGCGGCTGTACCGGGGTGCCTGGCTGCTACCGTGCATAGTAAATCCTGACACACAGCCTGAGAAACGCCTCGCACTTTTTTCTGTTTGACTGTTCTAGGAGAGACTTGGCAGCCACCATTATTGAATCGTACAGAGTAGTTCCACTGCCTAAAATGCCTTCTGTGCTCTGCGATTGCCCCCGCCCCCCAAACCTGCTGCCAGAAGCCACAGGAACGCCTCCCTGATATTTACCACAGGCGCCCGCCCGAGCGCCGGAGGTGAATCTCATGATATAGGGGTTTCCCTATAACTGGGCCCCCCGGACTTTTTAGGTTTCAGACTTGTGTCCTCGGCGCCTCCAGCCATCCACCAGTCCCGGCCCGCCCCCCCCTGCCACCCCCCACCCCCCACAAGCCACTGCGTCAGGCAACTCACACCTCTCACACTGACTTTAGAGCAAGTATGTTGATCTCTACAGACAGGATGCTGAGATTTTCATACGGATTTTACTAAATCTGTAGATCAAGTTGACACCTTAATGTTAGTGAATCTTCGAGTCCCAAACAAAGTATCTCTGTTTATATGGATCTCCGACTTCTTTCATCAGTTTTGAATTTTTTCACATACAAATGCTGTACACATTTTATTAGATTTGCACACCAATATTTCATCTTTTGTCGATTCTTTTTATTTGAAATGCCAGTTGTTCGTTGCTGGTGTGAGGGAGACCAGTTCAGTTTGGCACGCTGCCCTTTACCTTGCCCTGTAGACACTGTTCTTGAGTTCAGTGTGTGTGTGTGTCTCTCCGTTGCTCCATAAGGACTATATTTTGTCTTCACTGATTTTCTATGTTGTCATCCTTTGTTCAACGTCATTGTTTTCTTCTTTAACTTTTCTTTCTCTCTTTTCTTTCTTTGAGGTTTAAATTATGCTTTCTGTAATCTTCCAAGGTTTAGATTATGATTTGGTCTCTCGTTTTCTAATCTGAACATTTAATGCTACTCCTTCTCCTTGAAGCTCTGCTTTTCCTGCGACCCATCCATTTTGATGTCATATTTTCATTTTAATTGGTTACTTTTTAAGAAATGTTTCCTTTGAGAACTCTTTCACTGACACATTTTCATAGACGTGTTTTGCTTTTCTCCCAATATTTGCGCCTTTTCCAGCTCTCTTTCTGGTATTGATTTCCGGTTTCTGCTGTGGTCTAAGAACATATTTTGTATGATTTCTATTCTTTTTTAAAAA
>NW_011889076.1:178556-186706 GCF_000151845.1 Pteropus vampyrus
GAGCTGAGGCGTGGGGAGAAGGACCAGGCCGACGTCTCGCGATGCTCACAGGACGCTGGTCCCAACCCCTCCCAGTCAGGCGAGACAGGAAGGCGGGGGCGGGCGGCAGAGCTGGGGATTCGTCTTCCTCCAGGTGGGGTGAAAGGCCAGCCCGTTCACCTGAGCCGTAAGCCTGAGATGCACAGAACGCCCTGGGCCTGCCCTGTAATGAAGACTCCCCCCGCCCCCGCCCGCGGGTTGGGGGGCCCTGCAGGTAAAGCCTGGGGTCCCAAGAGTCCCTCCCTCTCACGCTAGTCCCCACCCAGCCTCCAGCAGTACCTCACGTCGTCACTGCGGTGTCCCATGGTTTATGCCCAGAGTGGCTTCTGCCCCAGGTCACTTTCTGGGTTCACCTGGCCCCCAGAACTTCAGGGTGGCAGGTTTCCCTGTGCCCTCAGTTCTCTGATGTGCTTATAAAAATTGTGCTTATAAAAATTGCGATGTGCTTATATAAAAATCAAGATTTTTTTTTCCCCAGCTTTTTCTTATTATAAGACAGCAGTGACAATTTCCATGATCTTTAAGTGTCAGAGCTGAAACTGGAAGTCCCATATATTTTTACACAAAGAGAAAAAAGAAAAAAAGGGAAGAAAGTATTCACTGTGGAAATTGAAAATAAATTACAAAGGACGGAGATAAAATACAGTAGGTCGGGGTTTTAGAAATGGCTGTGGAGACGGAACCCAGCTGATAGGTCGAGGGATTAATTCTGAATAAGAGGAGGAATACTCCCTCATCAAAAGGGAATGATATAGATGAATCTAGAAGATTTGGGAGACCGCAGTTGGAATAGACTTGATATTTTCAAAAGAGGAGAAAATTAAGTAGTTTGAATTGCAATGCATTTAGTGAGTTGAGCGGAGCAGAAATTATTTGTAACAGAGCCTATAGAACAGAGTCGGTTAAAATCAGTAATTTTTAAAATTTGTCAGTTAGCAGGGAGAGGCCAGCTGAAATTAGGGGACTTGGTTTTGTCCCGGAGCTCGGTGGTCCATGTCCCGACATGCTGCGCGAGGCTGGAGCTGGGAGCCGGAGGGCGCGGGGCGGCGGCGGCGCGAGTGGGCGGGGGCCGCGCGACAGTGCTGCAGACCCGGCGGCCTAAAGGACAGGCACTGGCTTCTGGGTTCTGGACCCTGGAGCTGCGAGTCCGGGCTGCCGGCAGGTTTGCTTCCTGGCGAGAGCCTCCGCCCTCCGCCTGGGTCCACGCAGCCTCGCCTTTGTCCCTGTGTCCACTCCTGTCACAAGGACACCGGTCATATGGATGAGGTCGCACTCTGATGACCTCTTGCAACCTCGATTCCCTCTTGGATGGCCGCGTCTCCCGCACAGTCAGTCACACTGTGGGTCAGGACGTCACCCCACGAATGCCGAAGGAGCATAATTCTGCCAGTGACACCGGGCAAGGCTGGTGGCGTAAGAAGAAGTTGGTGTCCGTCGTGGATAGAGAATGGAGCCCCGGTGCAAGCTACTACTGCCTTCCACGGAGAGACGGGACCGGGGGTCCTCCCGGAGCCTGAGGGGTGACGTTTGAAGGGGGCGTCGGCAGCGCCCCCCAGGCTGTGAGAGCAGCTGCCTCGAGCTCAGACGCCTGATGACATGAGGCTTTTATTTAGGGAGCAGACAAATGCCTTCGCCTGGCTCGCCTGTTGGGCCACTGACAGTTGTCTTACAGAAATAAAAAATGTTACTCGTGGCACGGCTGCTTCTGTTGAAGGTTTCACCTTTTCCAGAAATGGATTTGGAAAAGTTCCCAGATCGTGCATCTGGCCCTCTAATTTACAGCCCGAGGACCAGAACGTGGGTAAACTGCTGTCTCTCTCCTGGCTCAGGCGGGCGCGTGGCGGACACGGGGCGCAGCGGGACCCGCTGCCCCCCCTCCAGCCCCCCAGATCCGCTTCCGATGGGCTGGACTGGGGTTCGTCCCACAGACGTGCCCGTGGGAAAGGGCCTTTAGTCCTCACTGTGCAGAGCAACAGTATTCTACCTATTTCTGAAAAAAAAAAAAACACAAAACATTGTGAGAAATAATAATTACTTATCCACATCCTCCAGTATTATTTCTCTGGCTGCAACTTCCTAGGAAGATGGGTAAGGAGTCCTAAAATCAGCCCTAGGTTAAGGGGGACCCCCAGGTCCCCCACTGACCCGAAGGTGCTACGCTCAGTTCTCTACGTGATCCCACAGAAGCCTGTGGGTCAGCAGCGGGCGGTCTAACCACAGGCGCCTCTGACCTTCCAGAGCCCAGCAGGGGTGGTCCTTCCTAGCACACCAGCATCTCCACCGGAAATTTAAATATGGGAGCCTCTGCCTCACCGCAGAGCAACCTGGGAGTGAGGCTCCAGCGGCCGTGCCCCCGACGTTCCCCTATGGGTCCCCGTGGACAGTGAGGCGGCGGCCTGGGCCCTGGGTCTGGGGTCGTTGGAGGTGTCCTCCTGCCCGTCCTCCAGGAGGCGGCCTCCCGTGCAGGCTCTCCCCAATTTCAAAGCAGAGGTTTCACTTATTGAAAAGTATAAACTATTTTTAGCCGTGAAGTGATTACACTTCCGTGCAAGCAATTCATATGTTAATCAAATTTTTACCTATTCATTACAGCGGGGTTTATAATAGATAATGACACCCTAACCTCGTTTTGGGTCACCGCGTGAACTTGAAAACGCTAAACCGTTACTTCCTAAAATATTTAGACTGCCTACTAATGACAACTGAGAAAATATTGCTTGTACAACTCACTTAGTTTGCATACATAAATTCCTTCTACATCTAACCACAAATTTCTTTGCCGAATTTACACTTGAACTTCTGCATTTTTAAGTTTAACACTGCATCTCCACTGCCTCGGCTATATCTAATTTAGTTAAATAATTTCTCACCAGGACTTTACAGTAATGCCCCTGGCATTTTAAAATTGCCCCAAGTTGAAAGAGATATTTGCGGACCGGCTAGATTAACTCCCTCATTTAGCACTCGGAGAAAAAGTCTTAGAGGCCCAGTGTGCCCTTCCCACCCAGACACCTCGTTTTCCCGCAGTAACTAGACATTTGGACCCCGCGACCCACATTTTAATCCTCCAGCTATTAGTGTATGACTTCGCACAGCTCACGCGGTGTGTTTCAGTCCTCGGTGAAGTGGCCCCCGGGGAGATGCGAGGCGCGACTAGCTCCGAGTGCCGTAAAGAAACATGTAGGAGGAAGGCGGCGCTCGTCCCTGGAGCTGCCACAGTTTCGCCAGCACTGGAGGGCCCTTCGTGGGCTTTGCGGACCCTCGTCCGGCGCCGAGTCGGGGCTTCCCGTGTTTGCGAGGGCTTTTCCCCACGCACGAAGGTCCCCGCGACTCTAGTACGAGTGGTTGTGACGTAGCGTTACGTCATCAATCCGCAAGCATGGCTAAAGGACACTACGCTGAGAAATAAAATGCATGGTTTCTCCTTGTAGGGGGTCGCACAGTACAGTGAGAAGCAGTGACATCAGCCAGCACTGGGAGCCGGACACCGGGTGTCCGCACTGGGACGCGGGAGGGTACAGGGCCTCGGGGAAGGACAGGCGAGGCCGGGTCTGCGCCTGCGCGGCGGGCCCCGCTGGGCTTCGGGCCCCGGGAAGCGGGGGACATGCTCTCCACCACGCGTGAGGCCCGCGGGTCTCCCCGCTGCCAGGTCTGCGGGCCTCTGCTCGCCCGACTGGGCCAGCGGCTCGCGTGACTCGCCTGCGGCGTCAGTCCAGGCCCTGGGCTGGGGCGGTAGCACCGCTGGCTCTAGGGGCGGGTGGGCCGGGGGTGGAAGCCCCGGGCCCAGGAGCTCCCCTATTCTGTTGTCAGAGGCCGACCTGAGCCTGCCCGACAGCCAGGTTTGGGGCGCGCGCGCGCAGACTCACCGCCGGGAGGGGCGGCAGGGGTTGGGGGGCCTCTGCGATGGGCACCGGCCGGACGACCGGCCGGGCACAAGCCTGGGGGACATGGAGAGAGGCACGTGGGCGCTGCTGAGGCTGAAAAGACCGGCCCGGAATGCGGCGGGCCTCCTCGGTGACGTGCAGAGCAAGGACAACAACGCTGACGCTTACGGCCTTTTTCTCTGGGCTAATGTGGAAATGCAAAACTTCTCACTCTCGCGAAGCTCTTCGGAGAGCTGATGAAGTCAGCAGGCAGCTCCGGACCCCAACCAAGGTGTGCGGGGGCTGGTGGCCCCGATCCCGCGCTCCCTGAGACACGCGGAGCGTTTTTAAGGCGTTTGGGGTGCATTGGGAAGGAAAGCTATGGGGCCTGAGGCTTATCTGCTGGTGACTGGGGATTTCGCCCTCGGTGTTCTCTGCTGGGATATTTGTCTTAAATATCCTCGTTCAAACCCCACGCACAGAAGCCTCGAGCTGGCTTTTCCTGAAAGGGGGAGGGGCAGAACAACTAAAAATCCCTACATCTCGATAATGCTTCATTCAGAGAAAATTGCGTTATGGATCAAGCGTTTAGCGGCACACAGGCTGTTGGTGTTGGAGCCGTGAACTTCCCTGCACCAGCCGACATAGCGCCGCGGCATTTGCCAGGACAAACCAACGTGGCCGGCGCTGGGATTTCACTATTTATACCGAGGACACTATGTTCCAGTCCTCTAGAAAGTGGGTCAAAACGAGGCTTTAAAAAAATACGACCTGACTAACTATTCAGTGAAATCTTTCTGTGCTGTAAGGACTTCGTCTCAGCTGAAGAATGGGGAAAGCGTCCCCTTTGCTCCTGTGTCACGCAGCCAGCCCCGGTCCCCTCCCGGGTGGCAGCGATCATGGCAGCGCTGTTACACTCTGATCGCACGTCTAATATTTTAAATATAGTGCAGTTTCTACTTTACATAATTCAAAGAGCAAAGCGCTCCACGACCTAAGCTTCCTTTAGAGGAAAAAGCAGAAATTAAAACAGCTTCACAGTGGAAAAGCCCGGTGTCACGTCCCGCAGCTGTGTGTGGCACCGAGGGACACGCGTGGCGTTAAGGCCGCTCTCCAGAGAAGGGGGGTTCCGAACATCTTTGTTCCATATACTTAGATAATTAACGAGAAACGAATCGAGGTGGGCCCGGTTCAGGAAAATCGTCTCCTGTTTTCTGCTTTTTGTCCAGAGTGGACCACAGGCACGCTCGCGAGTCCCCGAGCTGGCTGCCCCTCGGCCATCCGCCCGCGCGGGCTGGCTGTCAGGCGCACCCCAGACTCAAGCGTCCTCACTCCACCCCGACACAGCGGCCGGGCCTGTGCCCGGTGCAGCCCGCGAAGTGCCCCCCCTCGGGGCTGCCGCCGCCGCGACCGTCTGTCCACAAAACTGACAAGCGACGGTCATTTTCTCCATACAGTGCGAAGTTCGAGTATCTGTGGCTTCCTCCTGCTCAAAAATACGGGCGGCCTCGTAAAAGCCTTGCACGGAGGAGGGGGGTGGGGAACAGAAGGTGAGCGCCTCAGACTAAGCCGTAAATTTGACCTCGCTTTCATTTTTAGAGTCCCGCCCGGCGAGCGACCGTCTTCCTCCCACGGCGCCAGGCGTGTGGGTTTCGAAGCTGGGGCGCTTCGGAGCGGACCTTTTGATGACTGCCGCGGTTTGCCGCTGGGTTTCCAGCAGTCGTTCGCTGCGACTTCCCTGATTAGCATGCACCAGACAAGTTAAGGGACCTGAATGCAAACCTGGCTTTCCAAAGCTGTCAACTTCCTGCCCTTCGATAAATGATGCAGAGCCGCTGCCGGACGTGGGGACGCAGTGTGCTCAGGCACTAAAACCAGCGCTTGCATGACATCATCCAGATTACACTGTAATGTCGGGGAGGTAATCATTAGCATTTAAACATGCATAAAATTTAATTAACCTACTTACCAGTTTGCTTAGAACTTTTGAAGGGCTACCTAGAGTCCTCTCTAAGCTTTTTATTGCAGAGTTTTGGAAAGCTCACAAAAGAGAGAAGTTCACTGGGATTTTTCTCCCTAAAGCTGATGGGCCGTGACAGATGAGCAGATGACCCGACTTAATTATTATTGAATTCGTTATTACTGCTTTGTTGCCACCCAGCTCAGCCGGGGTAAAATGATGACAGTAGGTACCTCATTAAAACAGCTGTTTCAATTATGTAGCGGCAAATATTTAAAAAGCGAGCCTTCCAAGTTTAAGGCCATTAACAAAGTTTGTTTGCGCTGGTTGTGCCAAGATGATCTGACCGAAAAAGGGGTTGTGGGAGGGAGGGGGACACTGATACCCAGGGTGGTTCTCAAGGAGGCCGGCCCTGGAGAGCAGGCCCCCTCTTCCTGGAGGTGGACCTGGTCGGGGGGCGTGGCCGAGAGGCTAAGAGCCTGTCCCCAGCACCCCGCGCTCGTCCCCAGCACCCCACGCTCGTCCCCAGCAGCCCACGCTCGTCCCCAGCACCCCACGCTCTCCCCCAGCACCCTACGCTCTCCATGCCCAGGTTAAACCTGCATACGCTCCAGCCGTAAGGGGAAAGGGCTGTTGGCATCGACTTCTTTCCAGCTACGAAACAGGGAGTCGGCCAGCGTGTCCTACGATCTGAGCCCACTTGGGGGTGGGGGCTTGCTTATGTATTCATCACAACCAAGAACCCCCGCGTCCCCATTCGGGGAGAGCTGTTCTTCACTCCAGAGCACCTGGGGCGACCTTGGGCAGATGTCACCATCCTTCTCCGACGCGTGTCTGCCATGAGCACGCCCGCGGGCAGGTGAAGGCATGGTTCTTTGCCTAACGTCGCTATGTGGCTAAGAATCCATTAAATTCAGCCAAGCTGTGCAAGGGGGAGTCTCCTGTGCCATAACTGGGGTTCGCCTCTGCTTCATGGTAAGCAGCATGGCTTTTCCATATGGCGCTCAGGGTGGTGCAGCGAGAATTCACCTCCGAGGTGCTTCCCGCCGCCCCTGGTCCCAAGCGATCCTTGTCCTTGAAGTGCCTGTCCCCGACGGTCACATAACCGAGGCTGGGCCTGGTGAATGGTGCCTCCCAGGGTGACCCACTGAGGGTGTGGGTCACAGGCCCCAGACCCAGCCAGTTAGTTTCCAGCTGGGAAAATTCGGGTCCGCAAATCATCAAGCAGCATGCTTCACCCCAAACTCGTCCCCACGTAAGGGCACGTCAGCTTCGAGGGTGGAACGGAGCGGGGACGTGTAGATGGCTCGGTGCCAGCCGCGTCACTTCCTCTGCGGACGGCAGCCCGTTTTCCAGGGAGAGATCTGGGTCGGTGACAGCGGATGGCTGAGGAGGAAGGGAGCACGATTAAGACACAAAGTCCTAGGGGAGATTGCGGTACAATTGGCTGGAATCTGACTGAGACTAACCTGTCCCGTGGACGTCCCTCCCTGAAAAGGAGACGCAACAGGGCCGCGCACGTGCTCGCGAGCCACCCGCTGTGTGATGACGCAGTTTGCAGAGCACAGCTGGCAGGTGAGAGGGGCCACTGCTTCGAAATACGAAAAATAAATAGAGCAGCTCATATTCTTCTACGTGTCAATCAACCAGCACGAGCAGCTCTAAGGGAAAAGCTGGTCCCCCTCACCGAGACTCCTCGGCTGCAGAAAGGCAGGTCCCGTGTTCAGGAAGAGGGCGGCGCTGAGTTTTTGAACCATGTGAGCAAAAATGGCAAAAAGAGAAAGTCACGGTGTAGTTCCCAAAATTAAAATTCAAACAGGAAATTTTAAATTCAACTACCGAACACTGAAGAATGCCGTATTTTGCTGTCTTCATAGAGAAAACATACACATTTACCTCTATAGTAATTGAATTTTTTCTTAAAAAAAGACCTTTCCTACCTTCTGCCTCTCTCCTCCACTGTGGCAAAAGATACTTATATTTCTCATCATCATCATTATAAACGTCTCAGTATGCAATGAAGGATACAAAAGGAAGAATTCTGCATAGGACCTAATTAGCACTCAGAAGTGTCATAAAATTGAATTACTTTGAGAAACTCAAAGCCATTGGCTTCAGTTTAAGCAAGTGGAATGGACTTGGTGGCTTTCTGGTCAGGGACCACGTCCACACAGGAAGAAGAAAAGGGGCCGTTTTAAGTGCCTTCACCCGCCCGACACCACGAGCACTGGGCCTTGGAGAGACTTCACTGCCCCAGGCTCGGCATGGCCCCTCCGCGTCCCCCACCC
>NW_011889076.1:189331-191268 GCF_000151845.1 Pteropus vampyrus
GCGCACAGAGCAGGAGCAGCCCCCACTCACCTCTCCCCATGGAGGCAGACAAGCCGGCCGGCCCTGGCCCGCAGAGGCGGCACTGCCCGCCCTCGGGGTCACGGCCTCGCGCCCCATCTGGGGACAGAGCTCACGCTTCTGTCTCCATGGGGAGGCGGGAATGGCAGGTGGCCTCAGTCCCTCAGACCAGCCGCCACCCCGTAAGAAAGCCAAGGTCCGCAGATGAAATGGCAGAATCCGTCAACTGGGATCAGATCGTCTAAGAGTTTATTCCCTCCACGTGACTTAATGGTTCCCGTGATGGTATAATCATTTATTCATACCCATTTCAATAGAATTTGGACCCCAGCCTTGTTGGTAAGAATGGGTTTACCACTTCTCCGGCTACCTTGAAAATCTAGATGGGACTTAGAAAATAATGTGATATTCGTAAGCTCTACTTAGATATGGTAGCTAGCAAAAAAGGCATAATATTCTCATGCGGCTATGTTATAATCGCATCTGGAATGCTTTTGTGGGGTTCGTGTTCAGCGAAGGGATCATTTGTTGGGGTGCTGTGGCTCCAGGATTCAGTTGTTTCTGTCATTTTTTTCCATAATCAAACATTCCCTGATAATAAGATGCTCATTAAAGAGTGTGCTTTTTTTTTCCCCAGTAGAAAAAATGAGCAGCGTTAGGAAAAGTATACTGAGTCAAAGTACCAGTGCCAACAGCGATTAACACTTCAGAACACAGCCCTTACCTTCTGAGGCTGAGGTCACGGGGCGGGGGCGGGTAGACGCGAGGCCCCGCCCCCTCCAGATGCCCGCTCTGTCGGCTCCGCCCCCGCCCGCCCCTCCCCACCTCCGGCTTACTCAGTTCTTTAATTACTATGTTAAAACCGTTCCAATTCTCAAAGGGATACTGCAGCTCACTTTTCAAAAATTGTATAAAGCACTCCCACAGGAGGAGAGAAAAAGAAAGGGAACGACGCATCTGACCTTTGAAAGCTGGGAGTCAAACGAGGTCTTGAAAACCGGATCCCAGCTCGAGTCGGGAACGGAGGTCTTGCCATTGCGAGGCCCCACGCTTCGGGGACCGCCTTCCTCATCCTGTTTCTCCACGCGCGCCACTCACGGTCCGCCGGGACCCGCAGAAAAACCCTCTTTCTGACCTCACATTTCCTAAGTGGAAAGACGACGAGTAATGTGGGGAGCAGCAAATAAAGAGACCGAGGGGTGCGGACGCGTGGGGTCAGGATCTCGAATCTAAAAGATACTGAAGTTCCGAGCTCTCGGCTGCAAAGACTAGCTGCAATGCGGGGGACATACTAAACTTAAAAACATCTGCGGCCAATATTTAATTTAGTTGGCAGATTACAAAGCGCCCTGACCGGCCAGCCTGCCTTTGGAGGACCCTGGCGATTGAGCGAACATGCCCGCCGCCGCTTGCCTCGGGTTTGGGGACACTGGCACTGACGCTTAGGCTGAGAGCCGGGTCACTCCCGCTGTCTGCTCGGCGGGGCTGGTCAGGGGCCCCTCCTGAGTCCTGCCTGCTCTTTCCCTGGCTCTGCTCGAACCTGGGCCTCCTGCAGTCGCATGGGTGTTCTTGGCTCGAGGACACCAGAATTGTCCCCAAGTTGCCCGTGTGGAAAAACCAGGTTCCAGCTGTAAACGTGCACTGTCACCATGCAGTCTGAGGAGCTGCCGCCTGTCGCCCTGGCTCTGGCCCTTCACCGCCCAGCCCCCATGCCCGGCCACGTGTCCTCACCAGGGACTCTGCCACCCGCAACATGCGCGACCTTTGCATGTAATTGATATTCAAAATGTCACTGCACACTCGACTCTAAGGTGCCTGATTTAGCTGAGCACCCACCACGTCCGCTAAACTCGTGGGTGAGCCGCCCCTGCTTTGATGGGGAAAGGGAGGAGCAGACGAGGGGACCGGCCGCAGGGCTG
>NW_011889076.1:191873-196592 GCF_000151845.1 Pteropus vampyrus
CGCTTAGGCTGAGAGCCGGGTCACTCCCGCTGTCTGCTCGGCGGGGCTGGTCAGGGGCCCCTCTTGAGTCCTGCCTGCTCTTTCCCTGGCTCTGCTCGAACCTGGGCCTCCTGCAGTCACATGGGTGTTCTTGGCTCGAGGACACCAGAATTGTCCCCAAGTCGCCCGTGTGGAAAAGCCAGGTTCCAGCTGTAAACGTGCACTGTCACCATGCAGTCTGAGGAGCTGCCGCCTGTCACCCTGGCTCTGGCCCTTCACCGCCCAGCCCCCACGCCCGGCCACGTGTCCTCACCAGGGACTCTGCCACCCGCAACACACGCGACCTTTGCATGTAATTGATATTCAAAATGTCACTGCACACTCGACTCTAAGGTGCCTGATTTAGCTGAGCACCCACGACGTCCGCTAAACTCGTGGGTGAGCCGCCCCTGCTTCGATGGGGAAAGGGAGGAGCAGACGAGGGGACCGGCCGCAGGGCTGACATCTTCCGCGGGGACAGAGGCAGAGAGGTGGTTAGCATCACAGCGTTTGCCAGAACCCCAAGCGGCCCAGGCGTGGGGACGCGTGACCAGACACGAGCAGTCACCTCGCGGGAGCCCCTGTGCCTGGAGAAGGACACGGGACATTTAAATTCCTGAAACTGCTCATGGAGCAGCGTCATACCCACGAGCAGGCGGGTCGCTGCCGGGCGGATCCGGGCCGGGTGGCGGGCCTCCCACGCTGCACGGAGACCCCGCACGCGTGCGCTGCCCCCTGCCCTACACACTCCTGGGGCTTCACCCCCTCTGACCAGCAGCAAACGTTGCGGACGCTGGCCGCGATTAGAGAGGCAATCTGAGAGGTGACAACCCGGGCCCGGCTTGCCACCAGCGGCAGCCCCGCCCCCAGAGCAAGCGCGGGAGCCGGCCGAGGCGTCCTCCAGGGCCACGTGGCTCCATGGCGTCCGTTTCCCGGTGTCCTCCGGTGCGGGTGCCCACCCCACGCCACTGGGGCTCCTCGCCGGTGTGCTCGCCGTGGCCCCGGCCGTGGCGGTTCCCGCCGACGACAGGCGGGAAACCCACACGGGGGTGTAGCAGACACGGTTAGGCCTCAGGCAGGTAGAGGTCCACGCCCCGGCCCCAAGCACAGGGACACGCCCGAGGCCTCGCTGACCCGCGGCCGCTCGGAGACGACAAGCCAGCACAAATGTTGCAGGACGAAGACAGCCGTGCGGGCTTGTCACGCACGTCGTCCCCACCTCCGTACTCGCCCAGGCCACGGCAGCGTGAGGGAGGAAGGGGGTGTCGGAGTCGCGCCCCGAAGAGACGAGCACTGCCGTGCGGCACATCACAGCACCCTATTAATAATTAAACTGTCTGTCACTTACCAACAACATACATTCCAAATTAAATTTAAGCAAAAGGGAGAAAGAGATCATTTGGGACTGAATTAGTGGGCTTCAGAGAGAAATAAATAATAATCAAACATCTGTGTTCTAAATAGTGCAGGCTTTATCAGACAAACAACTGTTACCGTCTCGTTGTATAGAATTGTTTGGGGAAAACATGGTTCCTGAGAAGCTGAGTCTCGTCCGGGGGGCGGGGGCTGGGGGCTGGGCGGGGAGGTGAGGACAAGCGCCTCGGCAAGTCCGAGGCCTTGGCAAGTGGCCGCCTCCCTCCCGCTAATTGCTTCTTTGTTGGCAAAAGAGAAGGTGGCCTCCCTCAGCCGCCCCGTCCAGCGACAGCGCGGCCTCCCGGGACACGAGGGTGCCCGGTGCTGAGCGAGGCAAAGGGCGAACACCCAGCCCGCACACGCAGCCGCTGCGGCGCTGTCGGGCGTGAAGGTTACGGAAGAGGATTTATTTTTTTGCAGCGAAGGCAGAGAGGAAAGACGGAGCATTAATAAACAAATGGGTGAAGAGGGACAGATTAGCATCGCCCGACCGTGCCGAGGTTAGCGGAGGACGCGACTCCAGCACCGCGTCCGACGGAGAAGGCCCGGATTTAACGGCGGTACGTAGCACACGTTAGCTCATTAACCTGGTGTAATACTTCATAAAAGGGAGCGTTTTTTGTCAGTCCCATCCCGGTGACATTTACTGCTCGGTCGCTCATAAATCTCGCTGACTGCCCGAGATCGTCGGAGTAAATAAAGCGATTAGCTATTCCGGTCGGTCGCCCGTTGCTCCCGACTCCACGTGCCTCCCCCAGAAGCCGCGGTGCGTTTTCCGTCTGTGCTGCTGGGTCCTCGCAGAGAGAAGGACACTGGTGACTCACTGGAAACTCAGGACTGGCCGCGCCTGGCTCTTAATCCCCAGCACTTTCAAGCCGCCTCCGTGGGCCCTGGCGGGGACACGCGATGGTCGCTGGGCGGTCGGGCACCTTCGGAGTGGGGGCGTCTGCCTGCCTTCTCCTTAGGGGACTGTGTTCCAACACCCTGTCCCAGCTGTAACACTTGTTCTACAAGAGCCCGGTTTTGTCTGACACAATATGGAACAACATTTGTCATCCGTTATCAGGGGTGATATATTTGTTAGCCCTGCAGAGAAACATCTGGTGTGCCTTAATCTCCAGCGTGCAGGCCAATATTCATAGGATACAGCTGCGTGAAATCACGCTATTAGATGTGCTGTCCAGTCTGACATGAAGGCTTGCTGGCAGGCAGACAGAAACAGACTTGATATTCTCTCCCTTTTACATATTTATTCATGTCAAATCTGTCCGGGAATCCATACATAACCTCTCCTTTTATGCATTGTTGTTCTGTGGCGACAAGCCATCGACATCCAAATGAGAAATTTATGTTACATATTAAATATGGACATCTGAATGATTATCAAATCCATAGAAGCCAAGCCTGCCCAATCACCCCTAAATAATGGATGAGAAGTAGATGGGGCTCATGTGCTCCGTGCGAAGCCCTGGTGACTCGGCCGTGCACTTCGTCACGACCGCACTGTCATTGTTTGCTTCTGTCCCCCTGAACGGCAGCACTCGGGAAAATCTGCACGTGATAGAGAGAATGACCTTGGTCAAGAGAGAGAATAACAGAGGAGGTCGTTTTCCCCGGTCAGGGGCGGGGATCCGCTGGTGTCGTCCGCCTGGCGAGCACGCCCGGACGTCACGGTGACGGAAGCTTTCGCAGTGTGTGTGCGGAGCCCCGGGAGGCGTGCGGGTGGGGCCCTCTGACCACAGCCTCCTGCGGGACGCGGCCGACACTTCCGCCATGTGGAGGCGTCTGGTTTCTCTGGATCCTTAGCTGGATGTTGAAATACACATAACCATTGTTCTGCTCCCTATGTGCACGGGAGCATGTGCACGGGATGCGGTAAGTTAAACGGAGAGAAATAAATAAAACGTTTGGTCATAGTTATGTTTATGTTCAGAATTGTGGCCACCAAACCATGCAGAGGACATTCGATTGAAGTCGTGATTCTTGAATGACCGACTTAAGTTACTCTCAACAGCAATGCGGTTTGGGCTCAGACCCTAGAAAACTTTTCTTCCTGCTACACTGGGTTGTAGAAGTAGGAGGTGCCTCAAGGGACAGGAAGAGGCGTAAAGGGAGAGGTGACAGTTACTCATCGAAGAGTGATCCCTACAACCCTACTTTATCTGTTAAAAAAAAGTGACTAAGCCTTAAAATATGTGATCGAGGTCTATGTACTTGGAAATAATTAAGTAAACATTTTCCATCCTGTGCTTTTTTTTTATTACTACTATATATCTTCTATTATCTTAAATTTACTCGGTGTAGCAAGTACATTGGACTCTGACAGTACAGCCACCTCTCAGCACTGCCTGAGCATGCTGTCCCACATCTTGTGACAAGCATTTAGAATACACTGTACAGAGTGTGAAGTCTTTGTGAGGCCCGGGATACATTACAATTCCATAATGACAGACCTGTGTTACAACCCGCCATCCCTGTAGCTGGAGTGCGCCCAGCCATGGCCCTGTGCCACCTTCGACTTCACACTGAGGCTCCTGGAGGTCCTTCTAAAAGAAAATCTAAGCTTTTGTGCCAACAACAGAGGCGTAAACAAATGCGAAGATCACTGTGACCTACGCTCTGGAATCCCTGACTTCTCCGTGTTTCTAAGAAAATTTCACTCTTTGAAACCTACAGGTGGCGAGAGAAGTTGCTGTTCATACCATCGCGCCGGGCGTCTTTCCTATGCCTGGAAACCGCAGGTGTTTGCAGAAGCCGGGGCGGGCGGACGAACCGTTTCCCCAGAAGCGCGCAAACATCTCGTCTTCTGCCGGTTGCTGCAGTAACCAGAGCTCGCGGACCGCACGGCACCCTGCGTCTGCCCGGACCGAAGCCCCCTGGAAAAGACGGGGACTCCCCTTTCTTGTTCCCTTCTTTCCCTAGGCTCTCGCTTTGCCGGGGAGACCCAGAGGGGAGGAGCGGCCGAGGAGCCGCAAGGAACCCCGGGTGCCCGGACGCCACGCTCGGGATTAGCACATTTCAGAAGGGGCGGGGGCGCCCACGTTTCAAGAAGAGTAAGTCAGTCAGGAGAAGCGCGGGTGGAGATGAGGGAAGGACGTGGCCACGTTGGAGCTGCCAGTGTGGGCGACGTGCGGCTCCATGGGCCAGGGTGGCAGGCGCGGCAAGGGCAGCGCGGTCCCCGAGGCTGCGGGCCTTGGCCTGACAGGCGGGCACGGGCGGACGGGGCGCGTTTGCATCAGGCTCCCTTCGTGCTGCCGACCCGGCGAGGTGGCAGCAAACTCGGGGCGA
>NW_011889076.1:196717-201894 GCF_000151845.1 Pteropus vampyrus
AGATGGCCATGAGCTGCGGGGTCGCCTGGTTTCCCCACGGCCTGTTCCCAAGTCCTTCCTCGGCACGTCCACAGCTGCTGGAGAGGACGGTCACGCGCTGTGACTTGTGCCAGGCGCTAACGGTGGCACTAGAGATCCTGGGACAGTCTGTGAGTCTGGGAAGGTGGCAGGTCCCCCACGGGGACCGCGAGACGAAAGCCGGCGGGCTCAGGGCAGAGCGGGGCCAGGCAGAAAACTCCGGTTCGTCGCAGGTTAAACCTATTCTGATGATTCAGACCCTTCTAGAGAAGAACATAACGCTCCCCAGGGCGAGGCTGCAACAGTGTTTTAGTCCAGAGGCGCTGACGCGATCCCAGACTCGGCATGTGCGCGGTGCCACCGTCGAAGTCATTTTCTCTGGGAATTTTCCGCCCAGACAGGGGACCCTTACAGCCCTCGCCTGGGTAAAGCTGCCCTTTAACAGGTGGAGTACGGGGTCGGTCGCCCCCAGGGTCCCGGCCTGCCTCACCTGTGGGCTGCGAAGGCGCCGTACCTCATCTCCCAACATTCCGCCCTGTCTCAGCGGGTGGAGAAGGTGAGGAACGCAGGTGCGTGTCCAGGGCAGGTGGACCTTTGCAGTTCACGTTATTGTCTGGAAGGAAACGACCCGATAGAAGACCTCGCAGGCAAGTTCCCACTGATACAAGTTTGTCTGATAACCGCCTCGCAGGAGGCAGCTGCCCGCCAAGGACAAGGCACCTGGAGCCCCTGGGCTGGGGCTGTTAAGGAATCTACTTCTTTAATGAACATTCAATTAATATTAATGTTATGCTAACAAAATACATTGGTTAAATAACCCCTGTAATTCATTAAACATCTTCCCAGAAAGCGGCTGAGCATACAGACTGTGAAAGTCCCCTTGGAGGTTTGAAAATTATATAATAATTGCACGTTCAGACAATGCATTTCGGGAACAGATCGGCGCGGTCGGTTCCGTCGGCCCGCACGTTTGTTCCTGTAAATCGCAGACGACTCCTGCTCATCCGGAAAGATCAACTTCAGCGTCAGTCAAAGTTTAACTTCGTCATCGTTTCCTTTGAATAGATACTATACGCTATGTAATGCGCATCAGGCAATTACACGAACCAGCATAGTTTAGGTAACACGATGAGCCGACCTATCGTTTTAGATCTCTGTGGTAACAAGGACACGTTAAGAGCATCAGCTGTATGAGCGCATTCTCGCTCCTTTGTTTCACATAAGTGTCCTTTTAATGTCTTTGGAGTGAGTTTGCACAGCGACTGTAGTTCAGCACATGGGCAATTATTTTCAAACAGCAGGAAGTGTTGGAAGGCTGGCGTCTGGGCCGGGCGAGGTGCTCCCGAAGCTCCCACCTCGGACGGACGATGGGCTGGCAACTCAGGACCGTCCCCACGTGCCACTAGGATCTCCCGGAGTCGACACCGAACAGGTCTGTGACTTCCGCCACCCAGTCATCACTGTCCTCACCGGGGCTTCAGTATCGGGGAAATTATTCGCCTTCGTCGCATACATTTTTGTTTATAAAATACTAATTACCTCTTTTATTGTTTGAAGAGATTAAAAGTTAATAGGAGAAACTAAATAAACAACGGCATTCTGCACAAACTATATAAGCTGGTAATTAATTTCTGGCCTCCTCTGAGCTAATTAACTCATATAAAGAAATGAAGTTAATGAACCATAATTCTAGTCATACAAGTGTAGACACAAGCAGTTTGACTTAATGAATTAATAAGATATTTCCTTTCTTAGAGGCTTTTCAATTGTGTCCCTAATCTGAAGGTCCCTTTAAAGTTCCTTTCTGGTTAAAATGTTTAATAAATGGCGGGGCAACCTGGCGACGGGCGTTAGCTCGCCGCGTTGCCCCCCGCGAGCCTCTGGCCGCTGGCGTGCTTTCTGCCACTCGCTGTGGCCCGCGGGTAGCCAGGCGTGCCCGTCGGAGGGAGTGCACACGAGGCCACTTGTGTCCCCTCACTTTCTCCGCTACCTTTGACACACTGAGGTCAACTAAGGAAGGGTCCCGGTGTGCCGCCCACGGCCTCACCTCCCCGCGAAAGTCACAGACGCTTCATCCCCCTCTTAACGGTTCTGGGTTTTTACATCTGCACCTTCTGAGAAGACCGATCTGACGTCTGGTTTAACGAAGCTCAGATCGGTTGGAAACTTTTCTTTTTTTGCCTTTTTCACGTTGGACACTTTCTCGTGTGGCAGTGAAAGGGACGAACGGCCTGTTTCCTTGACATGAAAATGGCATGTTTTCTAAATAGAGACACCGCCGGTTTACAGAAAGGTGTCTTCTCGGTTTAAAATAACGTTGGAAGAAAATCATCCGTCTGAAGCTCTGCTTTTCTGTTAACTTGCTTCCTGGAACTCCGGAGGGTCACATCCAATCGCCGGGTGCCCGGCGTCGGCACGTGTCCCGCGCGTGATGGGGGGACGTCCCCGCGACGCAAACGTGCGTGGCCCCGCATTGCCGAGAGCCGGCGGGGGCCCGCGCTGGCGCCGCTGGCGCCGAGGGGCGGGAGGAGTGTGGGTTCCACAGGTGCCAGAGCCTGTGTCTGCGCAAACGGGGCGGTGGCCGAGACGCACGGCCCAGCGGGCGTGACGTGGCCCCGGTCCCGTCAGAAGGAGCTGTCCCCGTCCTGTTCGTGCCGACCCGAACCGGAGATTTTCAGAGGTTAAGTGGTCCGAGGTCGCGCAGCCGGTCAGCGGGAGACAGATTTGGACGTGGTGCCCGCGCCTTTGACCGCCACCCTCTCCTGCCCACCACGGTTCCCTCCAGGCGCCCAGGCGGCCGAACTTGGTGACTCTGCTCCTCGGGCTCAAAGCCTGTGCCAGCGTCCGCCACGACAGGAGCAGAGCCAGCCTCTTCGACAAGGAGCCAGGGCGACGCCCACGCCCGTCCCCCTTGCCCTCCCCCCTAGAAAGTCACGAAGTCGAGGCAATGACGGGAAGACGGGAAGCGCCCCTGACGGAGGTGACAGCGAGAGCCACGGGCACAGCCCAGCGCAGGCGCAGGACGTCGGGGCGAAGGGCGCGCGGGCGCGGGAGGCGGCTATGTCACAGCACCCCCTGCCGCTCCCCGACAAGCAAGGGGGCCCACTGGAGCCTCTGTGTCGCACCGAAAGCTGGCTTGTCGTGGAACCGGGAGGGGGCGAAACGTCCCGTGCTGGGCCTGTGACCGCCCCTGCTCCCGCGCCGCTCTGCTCGCTGGGCAGTCACCTCCATCGTGATCACAGGTCGGCCGGCTCCGCGCGGCGGCCCCAGGGAACCCTAGGGCAGGACTTTTCAGAGCCGACAGGATCGTTTGGCATCCGGCACGTGGCGAGGGAGCAGTCCCCGCGCTGAGCTGGGCTCTCCCTGGAGAGGGGAGCAGTGTCGCCCAAAGCGTTTTCAGCGCTTCAGGTGATGACTGCGTGGAGGTAGCAAATGAGCGGAAACCTGGGCAAAGCACCCGAAGGTTGAAAGAGCGTGAAGGCCCCGAACCCACTCCTAGTGGTGCCTGAGCCTGGTCCCTGCTCTGGAGAACGTGCCCGAGGGCAGGGTCGGCTGATGGCCAAGACGCGGGACACACTGTTTTGTGCTGATGACCTGCACCTGGCCGCGGGAAGCACAGCGCCTGGGCCCCCATCTCGCTAGCGGGACTGGTGCGGTTCTGGTGGGGTGTCAGCCACCACGACAGACCCGTGGAGCCTGCACGCTGGCCGCCAGTGCTTTTATCCCCTGGACCATTCAGTCTGCGGCTCGTGTGGACATGTCCTCGTCCCCCTCAATCCATCCCTCGTACCCGGCACCAGCTGCTGCTTTGCATCGGGGTGACAAGCGGTCCCCAACACCCCAGTCTGTGTGTGGCTTTCCCTGTTGGACACGAGCTCCATCTGCGTGTGGCTGCCCTGCCGAGGGGCACACCTGTGGGGCTTCCCGGCCTGGGCCGTCACAGGCCTCTCGCTTCGCCCTTGTTCTCAGCTTCCGAAACGGGGGCATCAGGGGTTTATGTCTTCCTGGCTTGATCAGGAAGACAATCGACCAGAGCCCAACACCAGATGAAGGCAGCACCCCAGTTACTCAGGATCAAGGCTTGAGCTGAGTGGGAACAATACAGCCACCGTGGTGACGAGCTGAAGGAAGGAATGTCACTCTCCCTGGAGCCACCCTCAGCCACAGGGGCATCGCTGGGTGGCCCCTCCCCTGGGGGCTGCACGTGTACCTGGGCCTGCCTCCCCCGTGCACCTTCTGAGCCGAACTCTGTTCGCACACTGGGTCCCGTCCACAGCGCGGTCCCTCCAGGTCCCGGAGCCTTGTCTCCTGACCCACTGTGACAGTCTCCTATCCATCCTGTTGGTGGTTCCTCGCCAAAGGAACCAAAGCCCTAAGCTCGCGTACCCACACGTAAAAATAGGGGCGCAAAGCCGAGGCATGGCGGGAGAAGACATTTTAAGCCCATCGCAATCGTGCGTGAGATTTCTTGGGGGATCTTTAAGAAAAACTTGATCTTTAGTCCACACTGACTTTCAGCGTATTGTCAGAAGACAGACAGGTGGATGGAGAGAGAGAGAACAGTCAATGGCCAGAAATAACTTAAGGGATAAGCCAGGGGGACCGTCCTTCCCGTCCTGTCGTGGGAAAACACGCATGAAGCAAGGGCGCGAGGCCGCCCACGCAGACCTCTGCCAGCCGGGGCCGCCAGGTCGGTTTGTTCCCATCCCCCGGCCGAGAGTGAGGCCGACACAGGCTCAGAAGCGTATTTCATCTTGATTTAGTAAATTTCATCTATCCGTCTCCATTATTTACTCAGATGCTAAGAATGCATCTTTCCTTGGCCATTCGCTCCTAATTGATGAGGTGGCCATGCGTGGGGACCGAAGGCCTCCGAGATGGGCTGTCTCCGGCTTTTGATCGACTGTCTATGGAGTTAAAACTTATAACGGCCTCTTCTACGACAGGACAGCACTTGTTATTAATGAAAAGCGTAACTGTCAGGTACTGGAAAGCAATCTAATTAAACAGCAAGATTTCCATAAAATGAGTTTGAATCAATCGGTCGATCCGGAGACCACTTAAGGGGATGTAAGGATGATGAAGCGTGGTTTAGCCGAGAGGGCCGTGCCGTGCAGGCCCGGTGGTCTGGGTGCGTCCTGAGCAACCCCAACGACTGT
>NW_011889076.1:203092-207592 GCF_000151845.1 Pteropus vampyrus
CCCTCCCCCTCCGCGGCGGCCTCGGCTCTCCCGGTCACTGGAAATGAAACCGGCTTCATCCTATGAATATTAAACTTCCTCTAACAAAGGAACTTCAGGTGTCGTCTTAAGAACTTGCTCCATCTTTTCCGGCAGGATAAGTCCGCTCAGCACTGGAGATGACCGTCCGCGCGGTGCGTTCGCTAACGCAGTCGTTAGCTCCGTTTTCCCGCATTTTCCCACTGCCCAGCTTTGCGCTCATCCTAACAGAAGAGACAGAGTCCAGGACAGTTTCTGTGGATGTCGAAGCCCTTTTTGTAGTCAGAAAAGAACAGGCCTAAAATGGTCAAGAAATTTTTATTGTTTTACCTCTAAACTTAGCTGGAAGCTAGAGAGTAGCTCTTCCCTCTTCCAAGCTTTGACCCCCAAAATTAAAAACACATCTATGCCAGAAACAGATTGAGCGCCCACTGTGTGTAAGATGAGATCATATAATTAAACCTGATGACTGCTGTTTAAAACTCATCAGTTGTTGCATAGTTGAATCTTTCAAGATATATTTAAACCAAATCAGATTTATCAAAAAAAAAAAAATAATAGTCAAATAGTTTGAAATGTATATGAGGTTGTGTGGCGTAAAAAAAATTAACGAATACGTGGTAGAATACTTCTCTACCAGTAAGAAAGTTTCGGCATGGTAGCAGGTTTAAATTTTGAAGGACAAAAGGAATTTTAAGAGAAATGTAGATATTTTATGAATATGCATGTGTTTATTTACTAATTTCCCTGTGCAGGCTGGGGAGGCTGCTTATTGTAAGTCCTTATAGCTCGACCGTGTGTGTGCTGTAGTCATAATTATTATTCCTAAACGCTTAGACTTGCTGCAAAATAAAACAGCCTCTCTTACACTACTCATAGTTGTCTCTCCTCACGTTTATTCAGATATTTTTGTTGGATAACACACACATGCACACACGCACGTACACACACGCACGCACGCACACGCGCATTAGACAAGGAAACTGAGGGCTCCCTCGTTATTTCCCATCATCTCTGGAGCATCTACCACTGTGCCTTCCGTGCTCTACGAACACGGATATTTGAGAGTTGAATTAAATTGATGATGCTTCGCGGTTATTCTGACATCGCTAAACTAAGTCGCTTAGTATGCATCACACTCTTCTGTTATTGGGCTGGCACCAATTTGTTGTTTACTGATTCACGCTAATTCGAACAGTTTATAATATGTCAGAATTTTTCCAGGGGTTATAGGAGACGTGCGTTTGGGAGGCTTGCACAGACACTGATAATTAGCACATTAGCCCTTGGGTTGTTTGCTATTTTTGTTTCTGCAAAAGGAAAAAAACACCTGGATATGGTTGTGTTTTTTTTTTTAACTGGGTGTTTACACAAAAAGCAAACACAAACACCTGCAGAAACACGCGTGCACACACTTGCACACGCACAAACACACTCCTTTGCACGAATCGGTGAGCTCCTCATTTCTACGCAGGAATGGAAATCATTTCTGCAGCTCTACACTGATCAAGGAAACCAATGACTTTACATCACACCAATTTCCAATTAAAACGTCTGCCTCGCGTACTTATTAATAAATAGCCGAGTGTTTCGCTTGTATGTTTTCCTTCATCTAGGGCTCACTCTCTCTGGTCAGCGGCCAGTCTCTGCCGCTGGCTCTAGTCACGAAGCATCATCGTGAGATTATTTCTTGGCTCAATCACCTCCATTGATCTATTAAATTAATATTCACGTTGGGTCTTATAACAAGCCTCACGGAGCAATCATTTAGGAAGCAGTTTGGTCCCCTGGCTACATCTCAGCATCAGGAAAGGGACAGTGTGACAATGCACTGGAAAAAAAAAAACACCTCATAAACGAATAACAAGGCAATGTGGCACTGAAAATAACGTTCTGTTTCTTAATCTTTTGTTTACAGATTAACTTGACAGAGGAGGAAAAATAATTTTAATTTTGTGACAAGCACTTTTTTGGAGCGATCCTTCTGGTTTGTACTTGAAAAATCGTCTTTTCTTGCCCTGGGGATGTGTTTATCAGAGAAACGCAGTCACTCGTCTTCGGCCACTTTAGCCCCAAAGACCAGTTCCTATTCTTACACCTGTGACCGTGTGTGTCACGCACCTTTCAAACCTGGATCGCCAGTGACAGCAGACCGCTTACTCCCACTTAGAAATTATAGTCCTAAAAGTGAAAAAAAGGTTTATAAATATGACACCAAAACTTTCATTTTAGCTTAATAAGGAATTCAACAGTGAAAAAAATCTTCCACAAAAAGCAATTGTTATTTCGTGAGTTTTCAGAATCCTTTAAAAATTGTTGTTGTCGTCGTCATCGTCGTCATCTTTTTTTTTTTTTTTTTTTTTGGTAACCCCTTTAAGTGCAAGTTTCAAAACAGAAAGAACCAGCCTGAATTTCCCTGTTAAGTCAGGCCAATCTGGAACCCTCTTTGGAACAAGTGACACACGACTCATTCTTCTTGAGGCTTTATCATCTGTTCCTTTGCCGCAGGAAATTGAAAAGGGGGGGGGAAGAGAGAGATTGTGAACTTTTATAGAAATTATTATTACATTTCGCAATTTATAAATAAATACGAACCGTAATGCTAACAGATATGCAGTTCCTTGTTTATACCTAAGAATTTCTAGCACGAGCACCGCGTGTGCTCGCCGACGGCCAAACCTTCTCCGCCAGGGCTGGTCTCATGAGCTACAAGCACGACAGCGCCGCTTCTCTGCCCTCGAAACTTTTCAGGCCCCTCCTGGCGTATCGCCAAGCAAGAAAAAGGAGAAGAAATAACAAGACTTCTTACATTCGCCGAAAGCACGGGAGTCACGCTGTGAGCGTCTTGCCTCCATCCACACGCCGCGTCTGACGTGTCGAAGGCGGCAGCACAGAGAGCTCGCGGCCCGGGCCCGGAGCACGCAGAGCAGCCGCCGCGCGCAGAGCTGAACTCCGGGCGCGCGTTGAGATGGAGGGAAAGTCGCCTAAGGAGGGCGGAAAGCAAGACGAGGAGGAGACAGGGGCGGGGAGGAGAAGGGAGCAGGGTCCTGGGGGGTGAGGCGCTGCAGCTGTCCACACCGCCCGTCACCCGCCCTGATGGGGCTCACAACTCCACGTCACAGCCGATAACGAGAATCACAGTGCAAAACCGCCCGACTTTTATTTCCGCCTTTCCAAGCTATTGGCTCCTTCACTAATAATCGGGATTTATTACTGGGCCCATCTGCTGCCTCCATAAGGTCAAAAGGTAAGCCACAGGCATGGCCGATGTCACCATCAAGGTGGCTGGTAGCAAATGGACCCTGACAAGTGTACTTTTCAAAGCATATTGTAGCAAGAGCACGCTGGACGTGAAAATCAAGCTGATAAAGAAAATAAAACCTAAAATGCTAAGAAGATGTCAAGTTTTAACCCATTAATCCAAGTGACAGCATCCAGCTGTCAGTCTCGGATCTGAGCAGCAGTCGGAGGGAAGAATGGGTCCCCGCACCCCACGAATGCGGTCAGGTCCACCTCTGAGCATCCTGCAGGCCGCCGACTGCTGGGCTCCCAGAGGCGCCCCCAGGACGCACGCTGCAGAGCATGGATGTGGAGGGCGGGGGCACCGAAGCCCGACACCATCCCAACGCTCGTCAGACCTGCAAGAACGTGCTCTCTATCTGCTGCCTGCTGTGGGACCTCGCCTCCCGGAGCAAGCTCTGGATGTCGACCGGATAGTCTTTCTGGGAAATGTCACGAAGACTTGGAAATTCTTGAGAGTGAATTTCTTCCACATGTTCAAAACTGTCAAAAGCATGCAGTTAAGGTCGAAGTCTCCAGATGAGTCTGTGTTCTCTATCTGTTTCAGGGTAAATTTGTGTGTTCTTTATCTGTTTCCAGATAAATTTGTGTTTTTTATCTGTTTCCGGATAAATTTGTGTGTTATCTGTTTCCGGATAATTTTGTGTTCTTTATTTGCTTCCAGCCAGGAAACTCCTTTTCCCTTTTCCCTTCCAGCTGTGATGATAAAAGGTCCAGCTCCCTCTTTGCCAGTAGAGGTGAATTTACCTCACGGTTTGAGAACAAATTAGAAATCAACAAAGAATGACTTGTTTTCTTTCAGTTAATGCTTTAAAGAGGCCGTTTACCTCCATGCAGCAGCCCCCAAAACAAGCCGCAGGTGGCTAACGACCGATGTAAATTTTCATCGGTCCTCTCCTCTCTGAGTCATTCATTGCCGGCATCATTTTCTTTCGTTTTTCCATTCTTCATACCGAGAACTCGGTAGATAGGTATTTGTGGTGCAGATGCAAAGACTGAGTCGCACCCATCCCGGCTCCCCTAGCCCCACTTCCTTAGATCCTTAGGTGCCGCTCCTACCCAGAGGCCTCCTCGACCTGAGTGACATTGCTAGGGCAGGGCTCACTGGTTTGCCGCTTGAATACAGCTGGCCGTGTCCCGCCTTGTGGGAAGGCAGCGGAGAGCGCGCTCCGGGCCTCGGGG
>NW_011889076.1:208872-211030 GCF_000151845.1 Pteropus vampyrus
CAGGGAGGGGCCAGGAGGGGAGGGAAAGGAGGAGCGGAGGTGAAAGGGACCAGAGAGAAGACACCTCATGCAAAGGAGGTGGGGCGAGGAGAGGCGACGGGACTGAGTAGAAGGAGATGAATAAAGCGGGGACCAGAAGTGAGTCGTGCACAAGTGTGTGCGTGTGTGTGCGCACTTGTCAAGAACAGCTCTCAATTTTCTCTGCTGAATTCTCGTTTCTAATTTCGTTCTCCGCTCTGGATTTATTACTCCTGTTGCTAAGCTTGCTTCAGCCTCCTGTCTGTTATGAGTTTTAGATCTCTATTCTTTTCTAATATATTTATTTAACGTTGTACATTAACATACATTTTTAACACATCAAATTCTTAAAAATTAGAACCTTAAGAAACACTACACCGCTTCGCACTCGGTGCAGGCACGTCACAGCAAAGCATTCACCTGTCCTCCCTGTCCTCCTGTGACTCTGCTGTCATTCTGTCACTCAGCTATTTGTTACAATCACCCAATACATTGTCACTATTATTGCTTTAAACAAACAATTAGCTTTTAGGTTAATTTAAAATAAAAATAAAATATTCTATTTTGCCTTCATGTATAACTTTAACACTACACGTAGACCCAAGTTCTGACCTGTATGATTTTCTTTCTGCCTGAAGAACTTCTTTAGTATTCTTGCAGGGAAGTCTTGTTGGTGATGAATTATCCAAGCCGTTGTTTGTCTGGCAGCTTATTTTGCTTCTTTGCAGGATACTTGTGCATGCTTCTTTAGTGTATTCCCTTCAGCACCACCTCCCTCCATTTCCTTCCTCCTTGCATAGTCTCATAAGAAGTCAGCTGTGATTCTCATCTTTTTGTGATTCCCTTAAAGGTAATTTTCTTGTCTTTTCTTTTTTACTATTCTGACATTTTTCAAGACTTACTCTTGTCTTCGATTTACCGTAGTTTTAATATGATATGGATTTACCCTGAGTGGTCTCTTCTGAGCTACTCAGATCTGTGGTTTTGTGTCTGTCATTAATTGTGGAAAGTTCTAAGCCATAGTTACTTCAAATGTTTCTTCTGCTTTGTTCTATCTCTTCTTTCTGGTATTCCAATAATGTGTATTTTACTCTTTTTTGTAATATCCCATAATGTAAAATTTTTCCATTCCGTTCTTCTTTTTTTATTTGTATTTGCATTTGGGGAGTTTCTACCTACCTATATTCAAATTCACCGATTCTGTCCTCAGGTGCACTCTCTGGTGAGCCCGTCAAAATTTTTTTCTCTTATGGTATTATTCTGATTGCTGATATTTCCTCATGATTATTTCTTAGAGTCCTAAAATTATTTTTGAAAATAGTCATCTCTGAGGTATTATTTTGTAAAGCTGACACGCACCTTAATGTGATTTAAAATGGCAAGAACAGTTTGTAGCTATCCATACTTCTATTCATGGTCATTATTGGCATTCTCTTTACGTATCTTTCCATGTCTATCCAAAATATTTTGTTCTTTTCTCTGATTTCGCATAAGCAAGGCCCACTGACTGCTGTATGATTAAATCTCAATTTTCCTGCAACTTCATTCGATAGCTTTGACCTTGGCAAAAGCCCAACATTACGGTTCGAGAATCTTTGGCACCAAATCTTTGGTGTACTCGTCTCTGAATCTGTTTTGATTGGGCAACTTCACACGGTAGCGTACTCAAAACTGGTGAGTTTGTTTGTTATAAGAGGCGGGGTAGGCGGAGTCTGAGAACACCTGACAGCAGCCGGAGCTCCTGGGTGTGGACCGGGCTCCCCCAGCACCTGGCATGGAACTCTGCGGAGTACACAACAGCCTTTCCCTCAGGACCCTGATCTTGCACTTGATGATTGTAACAGCACCTGCATCTTAGGACCGTCAGCAGTGGGGATATGTGATGCAAATGAAGTGCTGGCAACAGAGGCTGGCACCTAGCAAGTCCTTGTGCTCATCGCTGGCGGTCGGCACTGCTATCGTCACCCTTTCTGGACTCTCTAAATTTGGTCAGATTATTTGTATTTGTCAATACACTTGAGATGGTCCCTACTTGCTTCTTAATTCCCGATAGTAACCAGCTTTTGTAGACATCTCTGCATTTATCAAGCTCTCACAATAGTTTTGTGTGAAATATGACAGCTTTTGTCACTGTCTTCCT
>NW_011889076.1:212630-216606 GCF_000151845.1 Pteropus vampyrus
TCTCTAACTTTCATGGCAAATCAATCAAGGTTCCATTTTATTTTGTTTTACTATGTTTCATAGTTTGTTTTCTTAATTTTCTGGAATCCTTTCTTGCAATAAAGAAACATTTGTTTCAATTTTCATTATATTCTTTACTTTCATTGACTTAAATTCACATAAAATTAAATGTTATCTTTTATTAAAATACCTATAGTATTGTCTTATTTTCATATAAGTATCATCATCCGTCTTTCTACCTAAGTCTACACATAGAAAGATATTTGGAATAATATTCACTAATGTTTATGAAGGTTATCTCTCATTATAATTTTATGCATCTCATTATACGTCTATGCCCTATTTGAACTGTTCATAAGTACATTCATGCATAATTTCTGCAAAAGCAATAGAACAGTTTTTCTTAAGAAAACAGGAGAAGACTGAAAACAATTATATAAATATGTAAACAATAGTTAATTCTGGATGGCAGAGATTGGATGATTGTTATTTTCTTATTAATCTCTCACAATTTTTAATCTTAAAAAGTAAACAAAAACATCTACTGGTATTCAGGCCGATCAAGCCTACGTGGCCCTTCGATTGTGCCTTGCTCTGCAGCTGGTAGGTGTTATTTGAACCCAGAGCTCAGCAGAGACCTGAATCACTGCCAGAGAGAAGCTGAGTCTTGTTCCCTCACTCCCAGCCCTATCCGGCTATAGCCGATTCGATTGATAGTTTAGGAACTTCTAGATTCTGAGGCCAACTCTGGTCATAAAGATGGCTCGTAAAGGGAGCCTCCCTGCAGAAGTCAGCTCTTCGTTAAGGTCCGCAGTCCTGCCCAGATCTGGTTTCAGGCCTGGAGGCTTTAATCCCGGTTTTGACTCGTCATCCTGTGCCCCTTTGAGAAGACTGGCTTCACACCAGGCCAGACACTGGGCGAACAAAGCGGGTGTCTGGGCTCACGGTCCTCACGGGCCCAACGGTGCCATTGGGCCCGGTACCTGCTGGATCCAGCACCGCCTCCGGGTTGCGGAGTTCGGCAGCTGGACTTGTGCCCTGACGTGTTTGCGCTTGGAAGTCACGTTGTTCTCAGGCTCCTGCTGGGACTGAGCTGGCTATGCTGCTCCTGCTTCTCAGGGATTCTCAGGGAGCTTAGCGCCCGGACGATTCAAGACTTGGTGGCACGTGTCCGGGAGTGAGCTGAAAAGCTGAGGGGTGGCACGAGCCAGACCCGCCAGGACGGAGTCCGAGGGTGGCGATGGGGGACAGCGATCACGTGGACAGCGCCACGTGTGGCCCCAGGAGAGGTCGTTAGGAAGTGCGAATAAACATGACGAGGCATTGCTAGTTTTGGGGAGCCCGAAGGCAGGGTCTGAGTCGCTTCTGGGGTGTCTCGCCCCAGGCTAGCTGAGACCCCTGTTCTGTGTCTCGAGGCCCGTTTCAGTTCACACTGCTGGCCGCAACTGAAATTCTTAAACATTCACTTTTTGTTATGTGTCCATAATGTAAGGACTTCGTCTATTTCACATGTCGCCGGGTCTCCAGAATCCTGCGCCGCCAGGACAGCGTCTGTTCGTCACAAATGCATCGAATCACAGGACAGAAGAAATGAATTAATGAAGATTGTAATTGACATCTCGCGAAAGTTCTAAGATGATGGTTTAGGAAATGCCACACTTCCGTAAGCAGGCTCTGGAAAGAAAGAAGTCAAGAGAAGGAACGAGAGAGACAGCGTGCCCTCCCCCTCCCCGGCTCGCCTGGATCTCGGTGGATTTTAAGCTGCCGACCACTGGATGGGCTTCCCCCCAAGACACGTGATTGGCGCCCAGCCAAGCCTCTGAAGACAGACGTGTATTTTGGGAGCCGCGGCACCTAACATCACGCCTCTTTGTCGTGGCGCATGGAGAGGAGGCTTCAGCGTCAGCAGGAAGGTGGTGAGAAGCACCAAACGTCGCCGGCGACCCCAGACTCCCCGAGCCAGGACCGGGCGGTCCGGGCCGTGTTGGCCTTTGAGAAACGTGGCCTTAGCAACCAGGTCCGCGGTGGCCGTCAAGCCCCTCGGTTGTAGGGACTCTGTCCCCCATCCGCGGCCATGCCGTAAATATCTCTGGGGTGAACGATGCATCGCAGGTACTGGAATGTTGGGGTCCCCCACACAGCACTGGGGTGAGGTCTGCCGTCACTGGGGCGATGTCTACTGTCATCAGGTCTTGCTGCTGCCCTCCCAGACGGCTCAGTATTAAACACAGACACGCAGAAGAAAACTTAGCTGCCGGACGGGTGAACCCCGGTCCTGCCTGCTCCACGGGGTCCTGGGCTGTCACAGAAAAGGGGTGCCACAGACGGGGTGTCTCAGAACGAAAGACGTCGCTCTCTCACACCGGATGGACGGATCGAGGCGCCGGCAGGGCCCGCTCGCGCCGAGGGCGGAGGGCGTCGGGCTCCTCTCACCTTCGGCGCCCTCCCTAGCGCGTCCCTCCCGGGCTCGTCCTCCGTGAGCGAGCACGCTGATCACCGAGGCAGGGCCAGGGCGCGCATGTCACCTGCAAGGCCGCATCCCGGGGAAGGTCGCATCTGACGCCCTGCGAGCCGGACCGGGACGCGGCGCCCCTCGCGCACCCGGCGGTGCCCCACGCGGCGCTGGGGGCTGGGGCGCGGGGGCGCGCGGTGCACGCAGACGCAGGTCCGGAGCGAGGCCCGCGTCCGGCTCAGCCCGGGGCCGCCGGTCCGCGACGCCCGTTCGTCTCTGCACGTCGACGGGCACAGACTCACAGCCACGGGGCTGTGGAGCCGACGGCATTCGTCGCGCCTCCCTTTCTCCCTCCGTGGCGGACAGACCCGGCGCCGGGCGAATCCGCCGAGAAGCTCCGCGGCCCGCGCGTCGCGGTGGCGCCGCGTTTCCTGGGCTGCGTGCGGCGGCGGCTGCGTGGGCCTCGCTCCCCGGCCTCACGGAGCCTTTTCCCACGGCGAGGCGGCTGGATATTATGGGTGCGGCAAATGTATCTTACAGGCTTTAAAACCAGGCAGCGGAACGAGGAATAAGATTTATGCCCCGTCCCATCTTCCCGCCCAGCTCAGCTGTCCCTTCCCATAAGGACCCCGCATTCTGCACGAATTCGGATGCAAATGGGCTCGTCGTGTAATTAAATCAGGTGCAGGGAGAACACCCCGCCCCAGCAGGACACCCGGGGATTAGAAGGGGGCCGTGCCCAGCGGGGAGCCCCGAGAGGCCTCGGCCACAAGCCGCCGGAGCTTTTTTTTGACAGAGTTCCACCCTGTGAACGGAGTCAACCAAGTGGGGAGTGAAAAATTTATTTTCTGACAGGGGTGTCAGCAGAATCATCAGGAGTCGATGACAACAAATCCATAGCTGGGTGGAAACCTGACGGGGCGGAAAGCCAGGGCCGCGGAGGCCGGTCCCCCCCTGCCAGCCACCGCCGCACGACTCCCGGCCATCACCGGCCCAGCTGCTCCCCGGGCTGCGGGCCTCGCGTCTTCTCTCCTTACCGGGCTCTCTCGAGAAGCCCAACACGTGCAGGAACAATTACGGGATTTCAGTGAACCGCAGAAATTACCGCTGCCTCCTCTGCAGAGCGGGGAGCGGCGGCGAGCGCGGCCCCAGCACCTGCCTGTCGCTGGCTGTCTCCGCGCACCCCTGAAACCCGCCCGCCCCGCGGGCCGTGGTCCGTCAGGCCGCCTGCCCTTTGTGGCGAGCGCACTGCCCCCCACGGCTCTCGGCGGCTGCACTTGGCCGTCCGGAGACACCGAAGACCAAACGAGCCCAGTTTGCGACGAGGAGTCTAACGGGAATGAAGATGCTTTAAGGCTCCAACTTTCTGCTGTTTGCTGTTCACATGCTGGCTGCACTCTGTGGGCCCGAGTGCCGAGGGCCCCATTTCCAACACAGCATGGAGTGGGTGATCCCCTCAACTGTAAAATGAAGCCGCGAGAGCACAGCGTGAGAATGTATTAGCAACAGTTAGATAAGGGGGGG
>NW_011889076.1:218746-225008 GCF_000151845.1 Pteropus vampyrus
ACCTGTGCTCTTCCGTGTCAGAATTTGCAAACATTTCAGGGAAAAAAATCACCCACCCACAATAATTTAGCAACTCAACCTAAGCTCTGAATTAAGTAAAAGACAATTAACTCATCACAGCTTCTCCCAGCCGAGTCACCACCCCAAACACATGCTTGCAGAAATCTGGACGGAACATGCCCCCAAATCTTAATATGAGATTTCTGAGTCCGTAAAGGTGTCTGTTTTGCTAAACAACGAGAAACGGAAGTGTGTTTGGAAAGACCATGGGATAAATATCAGGGTTGAAAGAAGCATCAAGGATGCGGTCTGGGGGACCGGCCGGAACGGCCAGCTTCTCCCCTCGCTGCCTCGACTGCGCGCGTGCCCGTATGTTTATATGATGAATCTCTCATATGTTCTCAAGGCATTATTTTTAGCAGAGAAACACGGGGTGGGGGAAGCACAGTTGTTGCATCTTTGCTACAAATGAGCTCTGAAATTACCCACTTCGAAGGCTCTCTCCTACAGAAGCTGACATTTTCCCGTTTTTAGTTTTAACTATAATTACTAATTTTCTGATCTAACCTTGAAAGGAATCTGAAAACAATAGAAAAGGAGCTTGATGTGAACTGAAGTCCTTTTTAGAAGAGAGAGATTATTTTCCGAGGCTCCGTGGCTCCGAGCGTCAGTCTTTCAAACACAACACTCTTGTCTCAAACGCTGCTGCCACAGGCAGGATAATTCATCCAAGACGGAACTTTCTTAAAAAATTCTTAAGATGTTACTTAACAATGAACCTTCATGAAGGCCGTCATTGTAAGTGGATTCTGATGAGAAAGCTGGTAGCTTCTCGTGCCTTTTGTGTTTGTGCATGAGGATTTCAAAATATATTTCTCCCACATTAACTAACCTCAGCATTTGCAACTTTACCTTAATGTTGATATAAAATGAGAAACATCTTATTAACACATGGAAAATCAATAGGTTGGCAAGTAGCATCTTTTAATCCAAATAATGCTCAATTAAATCCATGCCCATGTCAATAGCGTACTCTATGGAAACAAATAGTTTATTTTTAGAAATCGTATTGACCAACCGACCAGTTAGCACATGGGCTTTATCTGCCTTGAGGATTCTTATTTTTCATGTATATTTTATTATGGATGAGTCTATGTTCCTTCGGCACGCGGAATCCCAAATGCATGTTTGGAAGAGGTAGGACATAAAAAGAAATTTTTAGAAATGGAAAAAAAAAAACAAAAATAAAAAAATTCATCCTGTCCGCATTATTTCTGATGAGAATTATTCCTTTGATACCGGACCTCAAATTTTGCAGGTACTGAACATTTCATGCTCTGTTCTTACAAAGGCAGGGAGAAATCACTCATAAGCAGACGGATAATATAGCTGCCTAGAGGAGCGTGAACTCACGTTTTTAATACAGTCGTTTCAGGGCAGAGTGACACAGATGCGTGAGTGTGGTGGGCATCTCCATGTGTGAACGTCTGCTGCACCGCAAATCACTTTAAAGAGAATTTTACAATGTCAATACGTTACGAAAAATGTTAACAGAAATCAATGTGTTTCTTAATGCAAGAAAATTTATAAAACATATTGACATTTAAATGATTAGAATCTGTCTTTTTAAAATTATATTATCTATTATATTGTATCTATAATAGAAATGCATATGATTTCTGTCAGTTTTCTAGGATTTAAAAGTATTATGTTTTGTCAAAGTGTGATAGCTTATTTTTTAAATGAGCTAAGTCTGAATTGAAAATAGGCACGATCATTTCAAATACGGTATTTGTATTTTTAAGAGCAGAACAAAACAGTAGGGACGGTTGTTTTGAAAAGCGATGGCAGTATTCTCCCACGTGCTTCAAACCTGCAAACGCGTCTCTCTGTCCGCAGACGTGTTTCCGTGCTTTAATGTTAACACCAGACTAAAGCCAGGACGACCTCATGCAATGGTCACCCTTCCGTGGCGCAGTTCCTCGGACTCTCGGACTCTCGACCACGTCCGCTCTGTCTGATGATGACGTGTGGCCACGTGAACCAGCACGTCGGACCCCAAGCAGCCGTTTCCAGTGCTCTGGACAGTGCACGTGGAGCTATGACGTCCCACAAGAACACACGTGTCGACTCCTTATAAGCCATAACGTAGCCCAGCTCTTTGGTCTGCAAACTGAGGCTCAAGAAACACGTTCGCAGAAATCTGGCTCATGGATTTTGCTGGATTTGGGAAGTGGCTTCCTGAGGGTGACAGCTGCAGGGACCCTTTCTCATTGTGCCCGCGGCGCCTCCCGGGCCCTGGAGCCCGCGGAGCAGGGGTGGGCGCCCTCGAGCGAGCTCACGCAGCGAGCGAGGGCCGTCCGCGCGACGCCGGGTGGTGGTGGCGGTGATCCGGCTCGGTGCAAGTGGGTCCCTTTCCCCGGTGATCCGGCTCGGTGCAAGTGGGTCCCTTTCCCCTCTTAGCTACACAGTTTGGGCCAAAGTAGAGAAAGCTGCGAATGCAGACGTGTGAATTTCTGGAAAACGTATCGGCCTTGGCAGGTCAGCCCACGGACACTCCGCACTGCTTGGTTCCTACGTTAGCACTTTCCAAGTTCACGTGGAATTGTCTAGTGCTTCCACTTAAAACGGAGACCCCAGCGTGGAGACCCTCTGCAGTCGCTCGCAGACAAACCCGTGCCAGCCTGGGGTCTGGCCGGGAAGAGCTCTGGTTCCCCCCTGTGACCCCAAGGCAGCCCCTCCCCCACCCCGGGGCTGGCAGCGGCTGGCAGCGGAGCAGACTGTGGGTCCCCACCTGCGCGGTGGGCCCGTCAGCCAGCGTGCTAACCCATGGTGGCCGCGCACGCTCTACAAGCGTCGGCTGTGAGGTTACTAAGCTGGATTATTTCAAAGGCGTTGCATTAGATGTTGGCGGGTGTCCGTGCCTTGTCCCTTACCTTTGCTCACCAAACAGCCTCTCCTGGGTCTAACTGATGCCGCCACCCACGGGTCACGGCGAGAAGTGCGCCGAAGTGGCCGTGCTGCCTCCCGCCCGCTGTGGCGGAGCCGGTGCCGCTGTGCGCGCCTGGCACGCACCCCGGGGCGCGTAACCCCGGACACCCGTTTCGGCCTCCAGACCCCGGGTTTGAGGGTGTACTCGGTGGGTCAGTGTTGAATTTTTGCTTTGCAGCAAGAATTTCAAATGCCCGGTCTTTCTCGACCTCCACCAGCCAGGGCAGTGTCTCGTGGCTGCAGTCAGCTTTGTGACCTCGAAATAGTCTCTGTGGGCGGGGTGCCGGGGGCTGCGCGGCGCGTGCGTGGGGCTTCTCAGACCCTCGCACCCTGGGCTGTTCGCGGGCTAAGTTCGCTCCGTTCACTCGCTCTGACCACCTGCAAAGTGGGGGGTCGTGAGGCTCCACGTAGCAAACAGTCCGGTGGCCCCCCGCGGGTGGGCAGCCCCGCAGCGCTCAGCCTGGCCGCAGGCGGCGACCTTGGGCCTGCGCTCCTGGCCTGGCTCCCAACTTCGAAGCTCCTGTGTACAGAAGCACTTCTTTGTTACTTTAACGCAGGTGACTTTTTTTAGGTCTTTAATTTAATTCTTGTCAGTAATGAGATCCTACCTCCCATGCAAGCCTGGGGACAGAGGGAGGGGTCGGGACTTCGATGGAGGGACAGCTTTTCCGAGGGACACGTGGACCTGCCCCACCAGGTGACCCTGCGTCAGAGCTCGGCTGTGGGATGCTCCCCTCCCCTCCCGTCCGCCGCGAGTTAGTGAGACTTCGTCTATGTCCGCACACGTCCCTGGGCTCCGCAGACTTCCAGAAGACTCTCCTCGCGCCCATCGGGGAGAAGTCCGCATCCCAGGGGCCTCTCTCATGCCCACCATAGCGAAACTGCACGGAGGTTTCGAAATTACAGTCAAAAAGAAAAGCGAAATCGCACCATTTACAATATTAATTGTAGCGGCAAAGCATCTCCCAAAAAGAGCTCATTGTCTTCCATTTGGGCAAATGCAGAATATGCACTAGCGTGGATTTTAAAATCCTTGAAGCGCGGTGTGGGACTGGTGGCATCTGTCAAACACTCAGGCTTTGAAACTGCAGAGCGGCGCACATCTGCCCCGGGCACAGGGCACCAGCTGACAGCGCCTGGGCTCCATCCGTGCGCTGCAGTTGGGGTGCCGCCGCCAAGCGCCCCAGGCCCCATCCCAGGGACCTTGAAGGGGAAAGGAGGAGACAGGATTTCAGCGGGGCGTTTTCCTCGTGCATTCCTTCGGGTTCTCTTCCCCAGTTTCCCCGAATGACGATGGGTGACCAGAACCTAACTGAGGCAGCAGTGAGCTGAGCCTGGCGGGAGGAAACCGAGTGACCACACTGCCGACAGCCGCCATCATGGCCGCAACTACGTTTTTAAAACTTCAGCTTTACCATTTTCTGTTCTTCTGGAAATAATGGCTGGTAGTCGATTTAATGTCTTCCCCATCAAAAAAAAAAAAAAATGAAAAACAGAAACAGAAGCAAAGCTATAGCACAGTTCACAATGCGACACACAGTCACAGACGTTGGATCCAGAGACGTCCCGAGGCCAGCAACCGCAGGACAACTTGCCAAAGGGCTGGTGTGGCACCCCATGGAGCAGCGAGCCCTCCAGGGTGGGGACAGCCAGCAGGGACGGCCAGCACACGCTGTCTGCAAGGCAGGCCTCCAGAATGCTCTTTCCACTTGAATGAAGTTCGTAGACGTCTTCACACTCTTGCTACTGATTTCCAAGTTCTTTGCTTCCTCCCTGGTGGCCATCGTCACAGCTTTTCGATGTCCCTCCCATCTGGAGGAAATGCTGAATGCTCCTGCCTTAGACCCAGTTCCAAACAGGCAGCGCCTCCCTGGAGACCCAGCCCCTGGCCGTCACACCCCTGTCGAGGCTCCAGTCAGGGGCGGCGACAGCCCCACGGGCAGGGTCTCCTGCGTAGTGCCAGGATGCTGAAATAGCAGCATTGGACACATTTAAAACTTGCTGTTTGTGCAATCACTAAAAACTGCACCATTAGCTGGATTTTCAGTCTGCATGAGTGCAGATCATTAAGTGTTATTACAGTATTAATTATTAGGAATGTCCTGTACTGCCCAAATTAAATTGGGACAGCCAACGACCTGAGAGTCCTAATACCACGGACGATTTCCCCAGAGCTCTGACTCACCGGGTAAGGTGTCTGCCCACGCCGCCCATCATCTTATCAAGTGCCAGCTCAGGGTCCCAGAAGGAAAGAATAAATCAGATCTTAATCTTTTCCTATGGCAACTTTGCCACAGAAACTCGCAGAAAAAAAGGAGACCAGGAACGGATGTTGACGCTTAAGTGACGACCAGCGCCTGAATGCACAAAGGGGGCCAATGATAATCCAGGTTTTGACGGGGGATGCACCTGGTTCCAGCAGCGAATCAGGGAACTTCTGCATCTCACGTTCTCTACTGAAATGATTATCAAAGAAAGTGAAATGGGCGTCAATATTTAAGGCCAACCCATTCGAAATTCTGTGAATGTTTTTAAAACGCCTTCTACTAAAGACCACCTGGCTGCTTCCCCAGTCATCACGGCCACCGGATCTTAAAACAGCGCACACATCTGCAGGACGCGCGGTTCTCGCCGCTGGCGGGGACAACGTGGAGGCCCAGAACCCGCAGGCTTCACCCCAGCCCAGCCACCGCCCACGGAGCCCTCTTGGCCCTCCGCCTTCCCAGCAGCCCTTGCGAGATCGGAGGCCACCTCCTCCCAGTTAGAGGTCCCTGGTGATGGCCCAGCCACCCACGCATGTGCGCTCAGCAGGTGACCCATTTCCACTGGAGCTGGTCTTCGGCCATTTGAACGTCTTCGCTGAAAAGGACACCCAGGGAAAAAGTATTTTTTAACAATAAAGGTGGATATTTTCATAAGACATCTATTAGCAATGTGTAGAAATCATTCAATAGTCGAATGCGATAATTTGACTCTGACTTAAACGTGTGAATGTGCACGTTGCACCGCCCTCCCCCGCACCGCCCTCCCCCGCGACGCCCTCCCCCGCGGTGGCGGCGCCGCGGGAGCCGGGGGCAGAGCGACAGGTTTCCGAGCCGGCACCAGCACCACCTGGCACCGCGCTGCCAGGCCTCTTCGCCTCACCGTCTTCTCTCATCTGTAAAACAGTCTAAGCATCAAATAAGAAAACGTGTATTAAAGATCCCGTTTTATTCTGCTCTTTGATAAACGTTAGGTTTTTTATTCCCCTCCTGCCCTTTCTCTTCTTAAA
>NW_011889076.1:226758-230010 GCF_000151845.1 Pteropus vampyrus
CAGGGAAGCCTTCCATCTGACTTGAGAGTGACCAGCGCTTGACCCCGAGAGGTGCTGGGCCGACACCCCAGGACACCTGTGCTCTTACAGTCCGCTGGGCCAGGCGCCCAGGTACCCTGGGCACTAAGGCCACCTCTGCCTCTGGTTCTGGGCTGAGGGTGTCCAGCAGCCGACAAGCGCGGGCCGCCCACCCGTCAGCCTCGCCTAGTCTGCAGGCTGCTGCCCCAAGGCCGCGCGCTGGGATTGCCATCGTGCAGGGGGTGTGCCGGACTCGGGGACCATGGTCTCACCAGCCCCGTCACCATCAGTAGCCCGGCAGCTGGACACATTTCCTGCAGTGTTTAAAAGTATTTCTCGATCAGGGGGAAATTCTGTGTTAATATTTTCACTCCAATGTCTTCACTCTCGTCCCCCTGGCAAATTCAAACTTTTTTATACATTTACTGTGTCCCCAGGTTCTTCGGCTGCAGATTTCTTTCCAAACAAGAGCCAGAACCGGTCTGCTGGGAGCCTCAGGCCTCGAGTGCTCCCTCCTCGACGCGGGCAGCTCAGCGAGGTGCAGAGTGCAGCCCACACGGGCCGTTTAAATGCAAACGCTGTTAAGTGCTGTCTGCTCCTTTCTGCTTTTTCAAAAAATGGAGAAGAAATTAAACATAAAAACTGGTTAAGGCAGAGTTAAGATTACAAATTTAAGCACAAAAAGTCAGTAAATGCAAATGCCGATGTTCTAATTGTAACATTAGCTCCAACACATTTCACATCCTGGCTGCATTGACTGTATGGTTAAAAGGCCTAATTAGAGACTCATGCTATTACCGGCGACATGGATGAACACTTGTTATGAGCTCATCTATTTCTTACAGCTTTACACCTTCAAGTAGTAAGCGCCTTGAAAGTAGGGAGCTTCCTTTAATTCACAGTATGCGTGTTGATCCAACACAAATAAAAAGGCTCTAGGAAACCCCTCGATTTGGCCAGGACTGGTGCAGTAGCACGTTCGATGACAGGAAGCCAGCGCTGAGGACCAATGCCCGTCTCATCCCAATGGCTCTGGGTCTGTGCCTCGGCCATCACTTAGCAGACTCGCTTCCGTTCATTTAAAAATCTTTTCCAAAATAATTTTGCTTTCAGTTTTAACTCAGTTTTTTTTTTGAGTTATTTTTTATTTTAGAATGTATTGGGGAAAAACTTAGAGCGCCAGTAATGGAATTAGAAAAATAAATAGAATTAGAAAAAAATATGTCTGCGGCCCCACAGCCTAGAAAACCACGTACTTTCCGTCCTTACTTTCCCTTCCTGTCCTCATAAATATAATGCATAGTTTGCATAGCTGAAAAACAATAGTACAAATGCACAGACTTCAGGTCTATTTTGAGCGCTGCGGACGCATGCGCATCTTCGGCGCATGCGCATCTTCGGCGCGGCAGCACTGGCGTAACTACGGCTCCGGCACTGCGCGTGGAGAAGACGTGTTAATCAGCGCCACGGTGCGCACCCTCCGCACCGCCGCGTTGCCACAGATTTGTCCTGACGTCTTTTTCGTGCGTTTAATACAGTCCCCGAGACTGCTCAGGACCTTGCCGTTTCTTCCGAGTAACTTAGGTGAGTTGAAAGTATATTTCCAGTACGGTAATAATTTACAGTAATAATTTACACACTAAATGATCCATTTGAACAAAAGTTCCAAAATCCCATAAGACACATGTGTATAGCTGTCATCACTTTTTCAGATAGACCCAGAATATCCTCTGCTTTTTTATGATTTGTAATAATTAATATGCTAAAAATTTATGAAAAATTTGTTACAAATATTACAAAAACACATAAAATTAGCAACTCTGATGGTAAACAATTAAATGAAGCAAAAAATAATAGCAAGTAAAACATCTAAAAAATGTTCATTCTGACAAATACTGAAAAAATGACAGCTAAAAAAATAAGAATGTTTTTTGCCCATCAAATTAAAAAATCATCTAATACTTAATAAGTACAGTTTAAGAAAACAGGCAATCTAGGGATTTGAAGAAGGCTTTTAAATTATCATGCATAAGCCAGTGATTCACTAGGTTTTTCTATAGTAGATAGACAGATAGATGATGACGATGATAGATAGATAGAGAGATAGATGGTCGATAGATGATAAATGATAGATTTTTAAAAAAGAGATGATGATAGATAGATAATGATAGACAGATGATAGATAAATAGATAAATGAAAGACAGATGATAAATGACAGATGATAGATGATAGAATACTTTAACATGCTTGATGAGTGTAAAATGAAAAGTACATTTCAGGGGTAATAACGTAATAACATAAATTATTTATGTTCTTGTGGAAAGTCATAAAGCATTGAAAACATATTTAGGACAGTTCTTAACGACGTGAGACAATGCCGATTACATATATAATACTCATTGGAAAGAGGAGAGTGTAAGTAAAGATAAGTTTGCATAGAAAAAACTAAAAGGAAAATTTTCAAATGTTAACTGTAGATATGTCATTCTAATGTAATAATGGATATTTTTTTTATATTGGTCACTTTTACGGAGTTTCTATATTTTCTAGAATTCTGCTTACCTGAGCGCTCTGCTGGGTCCACCGCGGTCTCCTGTCTCTGTCCTGGGTGACTGAGTCACCTCTGCTTGACTCCCGCGGGCTTGTCCCCACCCTGCATCAGTCTCTGGCATGGCACAAGACCGCTCTTTCGAAAACACGCGTGGGCCCGCAGCTCGTCCCCACGTCGCCTACTTCCACTAGAAGAGAAAACAGCGGACTGTTGCCACACAAGCCAGGGCCGGAGTCCCTGGCAGGAGCTTGAGGCTCCCGAGGGCCCGCCTGTCAGCCCGCCCAGCTCTGTCCTCGCGGAGCTGCCTGAGGTGCCCCGAGCCCTTTGTTTCCTGGAACCCTGTGCGTCCCACCTCCCCGGGTGGGCGTCCTGCACACCCCAGCTGAACTGTGATGAGCACGGAGGCCTCACCGGATGCCCCAGGTGGAGCAAACCCCAGTCCCTCTCCTGCTGAAGGTCTCCGGCCCCCGCCCCGTCCTCCCAAGGGACAGGGACATGGTGGCCTACGTTTCAGCACACCGTTTACTAACCAGATTCCAAGGTCCAGGGACTGTGGAAGGACAGGTTAAGGTCACAGTCACTTTCACATGACTGGGCCCCACGGTGCTGCCAAACCTGAGAGGACGACCCAGCAATGTGGCCTCAGACACGCACGGAGGGACACCTCTGAGGACAGACCTCG
>NW_011889076.1:230823-246714 GCF_000151845.1 Pteropus vampyrus
GCGGGCCCGGGCCGGCGGCGAGGACCGGCGCCCCCAGCACCGGAATCTGCTGACTTGTGCGATATCGTGTCCACATAAACTAGAAGGAAAAGAAAAGAATGGCAAAGGACCAAATTGAGGTCCCTAGGGAAGAAACGAGTCGCCTGCAGCACAAACGCGCGGCTCCGCCGGATCAGGAAGAGCCACGCAGGCCGTCGCGTTTCCGAAAGGCCCGTTCTCATTCCCCCGCTGTCAGGCCCGACTCCGAGCGGCAGTGAAATATCATTGTGGGTCGCTGAGCGGCCCGCTGATGTCGCGTCAGGGTCCACGTGGGCGGGAGGGCCCGAATGAGTTGTGGCGTTTTGGTTGGGGGTCGCGTTCAATCACCGAGCCCACTTATGACGGATCAATGAGCAGGAACTCATTAGAGGCTGTGACCAGAACTCGCCACCAGGGCCGGAGTCCACTGAGGTGGACGAGGGCGGAATCATATATCGCCCGCACGGTTGTTTCATTTCTGAAAACTGCAGAAGCCTAGGCAACATTTTGTCAGTAAAAAACAATAAAGAATATGAAAAGCCCATCTCCAGAGGACATTGGACATCGCAAAACAACCTACGGCTATTATCGGATATATCAAAACTGACAAGAAAAACTTTGGCTGCTGATTGAGCCATATCTCACGGGGACAGCACGGGCTCGTCCGCACGCGCCCTCGGCCGGGGCCACTCACCCGGGAGGACCGGGCAGGGAGCGTAGGCGCTTAATTGAATTGGTGGTATTTGGGTGCTAGGAAAAAATGGTGACATTGCAAAACTGGCCGTCAGGTTTTCAGGAGCAGAGGCGCTCGGCCGCCCAGCCTGGAGCAGGAGAGAGGCTGCCTTGGCCCCCACGCCTGCTGCAAACCAGGAAGGCTTCGTGGGTCCGTGGCTCCCGGAGGCGCTCGCCACCGTCCCTCGCCTCTGAAGAAACTTGACGGACTGATACACAGTGGCTCCCATGTCGTCAAAGGGGCCGATTTTTCTTGCAAACAGGACAATGGCTCCTGCGCCGCCTCACTCACGCTCCGCTTGGACCCACGTGGCGGGAGGTCTGCCCCCTTTCCTATCGCCTCGTGTCCCTCTGACACCGCAGCAAGAACCGCGTGTGCAGAAATGATAGCCAAATTCAACGGGGAAGCGACGATGGGGACTCTGTTTCTCCTGTGCTGCTTACACGGAGGAAAACAAACGCATAGAGAGCCGGGGCGGGGTCAGACCTAAGCCCAAGTGCGTCAGACGGGGGCGGAGCCGGGGGCTCAGCTCAGCGTCCCAGGTGGCCCGCGCACCCCAGGTGGCCCCACGCGCCCCAGGTGGCCCCACGCGCCATGCTGCTGCACACCTGTGTCCCGCGCCCAGGGCTGCGTTTAGAGCATACAGGTCGGGGCTCCGGGAGGTGACTAAGCCACTTCCTGGCACCCGGCCAGCAGGGCCACAGCGCCCCCCTGAAAGCGACAAGCTTTCCTAATACCCCACGTCATCGGCGTGATCGATTCAGAAGAAAGGTTGCCATAATGCTGCCGCGATGGACACACGGCCACGGTGACAGGACTTCACTGGCATGCGCGGTGAGTGCCTCCCTCAAGGGCGGTCAAGGTCACCTGACCAGTCGACTGGTAAACCAACCCTGTCTAGCATTCTTTCATTTTTCGGAAACTCTATTTTGTTGCACTGATAAAAAACGGAAGTTTTCAACGAATTCTAAAAGCTGAAAAGATTTCTGCTTCAGATGCTTTCATCGAAGGCTCCCCCTCGCCCCCGTGGTCCGGGAATCTGCTCCCACTTTTCCAAGCACAGCACTGTCTCCCCCCAGCCCCGCACCCCTCATCTCACCGGTGAAGAAGTCTCCAGAGGCGTCAGGGCCGTTTCAGGCTCCATTTTCTCTGATTACGCAGAGAAACGCCCTCGGAGGATTGAGACGTCCCCAAATCGAGGGGGCAGAGAGAAGCGGGTCCAGGCGCTGGCGTTTCTGGTGATCTCGCCGAGCAGGCGGTGCTGGCGGTGCCTCCGCGCCCCGCTGTCACCCTGCACGTCCCGGACGCGGCGCGTGTCTCCTCGTTTTGTCGTTTTGTTTTTTAGATTTGTGGAGCGTTTTCGTGTTTTAAACTTATGAAAAACTCAGGAAGACATTCACGGGGGTGGCGGCTCATCCAACGCAAAAATGGATTCCCTGCTCCAACGTTTCTGGAAACCTGCGTGACATCCGTCTCAGGCAGCGGTGTCATCCAGCAGCACAGGTGTCCCCAGCAGAGCACGTGCGAAGGCCACTTACGCACGGCAGCACACCTGTGTCCCCACGGAAGCCGCGAGCCTGCAGGGCGCCGCCTCTGTTCCTGCCTGCGCCTCGCGTGTTGGCGCCCGGCGGCCTTCAGGGACCTCGCTGCAAGTAGCCTCGTGCTTGCGCGTGTCGAGGTGGGGGAGTGACAGGCGCCAACGCCCCCAAAGTGACCGACGGTCTCCTCGTGCGCTTTCTGCGAGGCGGCGGGCAGTGAGGACCGATGAGGACGCGCGGGCCGCTCGCCGGCGTCTCGGGGGCTGATGTTACACTCGGGCGGCGGATGAAGGCAGAGCGACTTATCGCACTGGATACGCGGCCGGGTCAGCAGCGGAAAATCATCCCGTGTCACCGCTTAGGGCAGCGTTTCATGACTGTCAAGCGAATTTAGTGGTGCGACGTCACGGGCAGGGGGCTGGGCCCAACTCTCTGTATTTGTAAAGAAAAGCAAACCCAGCCCACGGAGCCCCAGCCAGGGGCCCGTGACCGTGAGACCCCACAGAAGTGAGGAGTAACAGCCTCAATGGTCTGCATCTTGTTCTTACAACAGGTGGGACAGGACCCCGCCGGCCGGACTGAAGGTCCTGGTCCTCCCACACGTGTCTGCAGGAGGAGGAAGACACGGTGTGCTCAGCTCACTCGTTTGGGGAACAGGAATCACTTATATTCTGAAAAATGGCATCCACAGTGTCGAAAAGGACAAGTCAACGAGTAATCGCAGCTGTCACACATTAAAATATCAGCATGAGCGTCAACGCGGTCCCCATGGGAGCAGACCAAATCTGCGGGCAACAGGGTAACTTCGTTTCCCATTATGAGTCTGTACTGGCTTATCTACCACAGCGTGCGTGCGATGTGGTGAAACAGCATCGAATTCATTTCAACGCACAAAACTTTCATTTGTAAATGCAGAACACTTTCTTTGTGGACCCACGTTAATTTTTTAAATAAAAGTAAGTCGAGTTGTTTTCAGTAGGAAGCCACTTTTCATCTCTTCTGCGAAATCTAAATCATTCGAACAAATAAAAAACACGAAATGCTGTTTTCTTCTTTTCTGGTACTGCTTGAAATTCATTCTCTCATCCTCCCTTTCTTCCAACACCAACGCACACGCACACGCACACGCACACGCACACACGATATGTATTTTTTTAATAAAAAGAAATCAGTAGTCATTAGCTACATGAATTCAACGAGGAAATGTAAAACTGACAGCTCTTATTATCGCCCAAGGCGAAATGACGTAGACCTGCATTTGCTCATCTGCTTAACTTAACATATCAAGTAGAGTGTCAAATGCAAGGACGGGCAGATAATTTTAGAGAGCTGCTATTACATGGCATTCGAAATCATGCGCTATGTTCTGCAACACTTGGAGGGAGATAAAAATGAAAAATGAGGTTAATGAAAAGTTACTGCCTTACCCAAGACTGCAGAATCAGGCACTTTACATGAAAATAAAATCTTTTTAGAACACTAAAGCTTACAGAAAATAATAATTTCAGAGTGAATTGCCCTAATGGAACCCTCCCGATCGCATGTCCGTGAATAGTTTTCTCAGCTGAGGCAGAGGCTGCTGTTAGGGCCACATGTGGCTGCCAGACCCGGCCTCGGGAGTGCTCTCGCGATGGCCGCCACCGAGGAAGGTGGCCCCGCCGACAAGCCGGACCCAAATCCCGTTCCAGCACCAGAACGAGACGAGCGGCCCTTGTCCATCGTCCCCGTCACCGCGGGACCGACCCAGGCCTGCGCTCAGTGGCCCATGGCGTGGCGGGGGGGCCGTTCTGTAGCTGCCCGGCTGACCCCCGTTTGCCAGCCTTAAGCCGGGAGCCCACGGGGGTGGACGCGCCCGCCTCGCGGGGAGCCCACTGCGATGGATGTGTCACCGCACCATCTCCTTGCGCTCCCTGCTCAAGGACGGAACGCAAACGCAAACCTGAAGCCTCTCGGGACTTATTCTCTGAAACTCGACCTTGCACCATGGTCTGCGATGTGTGTTCCCTGCCATGGGTGTCGTCCACCGCCCTCTGAGCCCTAGCAATATGCCCCACAGAACGTCTGTGTCTTTCTAGAACCTTCTGCCTCGGAGTTTTAATGCTCCCCTTAATCAGCTTCTCTGTCAATCCTGATTGCACCCCACTTCTGAAAAGAAGTCTTTTAAATCCTGAACCCTTTATTTTCAGAGACTTCTCTTCGCTCACAGAAGGAGCCGGTGGTCCTGAGCTGGGCACTCACTGCTCTGTGGCCCGGTTCCGACCCGCCTCCGTTTCTCTCAGAATATGGCCGGATTCAGGCCCCCTTCCAGTCTTCCGCGTGCACCCCTGTCCAGTCGGCTCTCTGAGCCCTGTGAACGCCTGTCTCAAGTACCTGACTGTCACCATCTTATGACAACAAAAAGAGGTCACACTTTAAGTGCCGGCATCCTGATGGGTTGTGTCCCCTTTCTGCTCTGCCTCTCTATTAGCAGAGATCATATGAGCGGCCCACCTCATCATGGTCCCCGCAGTGTCCTCCTGAGCTCAAGGGGACAGCCTCGCATTCACCTGGCGGCCATTCTCCTGCGGCCTCAGTGCGTCACACGCGTCCCCGGAGGCTGCGGCCCTGGTGCGTGGCTCTCCGTTGGACACCGCCGTCCTGTGCCAGGGCGCAATGCCAGCTGCCACCCGCCGGAGCCTCAGAGGGTGGGTGCTGCTCTCCCGGAGCCACCGCGCTCTGGAGTGACATCCTGATGGACCTGGCACGCCGTGAGGACTCCGTGGCGACTCCGTGGCGACTCCGTGGCTGTGCTGAGCAGGTGGGGTGACGAGGGTTCAGGAAACTGGAGGGTCGGGGTGAGCGGGGGACGGGCTGGCAGCGGACACGGCCGGGGACCCGCGGAGCTGCCGCTCCCGGGGGCCGCGTACCCTCCCCGCCTGCGGGATCGGAATCCTGGCGCCTCCAGCTCGCGGACGGTGCGTGCAGCCCCCGCGCGCGTCCCCGGCGGCGCGTCCGCCTCCGCCGTGACCGCCTCACTTGTCAAGGAGTCGCCTGCGTGTTCTCCGTTCGCACCGGGCTTTCGCTCCAGCGTCTCTGGCCTTGAGCGCGCCTCAGTTTGGGGCAGCGTCACTGAAGTCCGATCGACACGCGGAAACATCCGCTGATTTAAAGTGTAGAACTGGTGAGTTCGGCAGGTGTGAACAGCCGCGTGGCCGTCACCCGGTCGCAGCGGAGTCCTTCCGTCCCCCCGGCGGCCCCGTGCCCCGCAGTCCGTCCTCCGCGTCTCGCTCCCGGCTGGGACCCGGCGGCACACGGTTCTTCTGGCTTCTCGCGTTTAACCCGCGCTGCCGCGGGCGTCAGGGGCGTCTTCGCTGCCCGGCGGGATTCCCTTGATGGACATAGCGCGACTCGTTTATCCCGCCCTTGACGGACACTTGGTTCGTTGGCAGTTTCGGCTTTGTGTTTTTATTTAAATGTTTGCATTTCTCTTGGTAAACGCCTAAGAGTGGCATTTCTGCCTCACGTGGAAAGACGTTTCAATTAATAACACGACGCCAAGCCGTTTTCCCGAATGGCTGCACCGTTCCGCGTCCCCAGCGGCAGGCAGCCTGTGGCGGTCCCGGCCGCCCCACACCCTCGCCGAGTCTTTTCCTGCCGGTCACTCAGAAGGTCGTGGTGCTGGTGTCGCTGTGGTTCGGATCTCCATTTCTCTCATGTTTTGCAATGCTAAACATCTTTTCGCGTGCTTCTGTCGTCCTGGCGACTATCTGCCAAGCCGTTTACTCGTGTTTTTATTAACCTTTTGTTTTCTTCGGTATTGAGTCGTTAGAGTTCTTATTCAAGTGCTTCTTCAGATACGTGTTTGAAAATGTTTTCCCCTAGACTTTGCATTTCCTTTTTATCTTCTTAGCGGTGGTTTTGAAAGTTTTTTATTTTAGTAAAATAGAATTTATCCATTTTTTATTTTATAACTTGTGAATTTCGTGTCTTACTTAAGAGATCTTTGTCTAATCTTCGTCTCAAATTTTTAAGATTTTCTCCTATTTTTTCTAGAAATTTACGATTTAGCTCTGCATTAGGTTCCTAATCTATTGTGAGCATTTTCCGTTAACTTTTGTATAATATGAATCAATATGTAATATATTATATATTGTATATATCACGCATACTACATAAATAACATGTAATACATGTACTATATATGATGTAGACACACGTGTCTTCTCCCACGCAGACCCTCCCCTGAGGTCACTTCCTCCCCTGCTGGTCCACCCACCGGGGTTCCCTTTGTGAGTACAGGATGCCAGTAAGCGGTGTTGGTTTTCATCTTTCCGGAAATGCAGTCACTCCACCCTTGGTCTCAAAGGACAGGAAGGTGGAGACCGTCACCTGCCCTGGGGATTTCGCAGCCGCCCGCCACACCCTCGTGCTCCAGTCCAGGGTGGGCTGCGGGTCCAGCGTTTCCAGCTGTGCACACCTCCCTTCTCCTGGGGTCGTTTTCAGAGTTTGTCTGCACGATGGTAGCTCTGTGGTTTGACTGGGATACGATTAAACACGTTCTTTTTCTAATATATCCTCCTCGGAAGTCACTGGGCCTCTCCAGTCCAAGGGTTTGATCATTGATCATTATTACACACGAGAACTTTTGCAGCTGCTGTGGCTTCTTTCCCCGATCCCTCTGCCGGCCGTGCTGGGAATAAACTTGACCTTCCTACTCCCTGGCCATCGAGGACAGAGCTGAGGCCAACACATTTACGCTCACGAAATACGACCCTGGTCTCTGATGCTCTGGTTTTCTGTGAGACTTTACTTTTTCGAAGTTTTAGCTGTCAATAGAACATTTTCAAAAACTCACCATTTATGGGGGACTGCCCGCCTCAAAATGTGCTTTGGGGATAGAGGACTTTATGAGGTAGTTAACCTGCTCCCTACACAGAAATTTCCAGCAACTGCCCTGAATAAACCAAAAATTAAAGTTAACATTGACAAGGAGAGTAAGGGACTGCTCAAACAACCAGAAGCAGAACCCACGGCAGGGGCACGTTGGTGGCACACGGGAGCCAACTGAACGAGCCCCCGACGGCCAAAGCTGGAACAGCTGGAGCGAGAAAAACCAATAAAGCAGCCTTGGATTATACTCCAAATGATAAATATCCGTGAGTCATACTGATGAAAATAAATGATGAATAAATAAATAAATGGAGAGGAAGAGAGGCAATCCACACAGGCCTTCTGTCACCCCATCCGTAACTGCGTCTGCCCACACGGACAAAACTGGGGAGCCTGACAGTCACCCCACCCGCCAGGCGGTCACGGTCGACGTCGGCAGCGCCGTGTTGTGAATAACACTCTGCTTCCTTGGTCCTCTACCCGAAACTCCATGGCCCGGGTCGAATCACGAGAGAATTGGCAGAGGCCAAGTTCCTGACCATCGGTAATCAAAAGTGTCACCTTCAGAAACAAAAAGTCTGAGACACTGTCCCAGACCAGAGCATCCCGAGGGGACGTGATGACTTAACTTCACGTGGTGTCTTGGGTGGGTCCCTGGAACAGCTAAAGGACTTTAGATTTTTAAAAAAGAAAAAAGAAAAGAAAACGAGAAATCAAATTAAGTATGATCTTTAGTTCAAACGACGTGTTGACTCGGGCTCGGGGACCAGTGCTCCGTGCAGCGCCCGGTCGGAGCTGTCCCTGGCAGGGGAGGCTGTGGCGGACGGCTCTCGGTGCTTCCACATGCTCTGCCCTGCTGGAATCGTCCTAAATGTTACAGTAAGTATTTTGTAAGTTAGCTATGGGGCTCATGGAAGGTCTCATGTGCTAGGTGAAGAGGTTCGGGCAGTAGAGATTTGGGGCAGAGTGACCTGATGGAGAGAACCCTTTCAGAGGCCTCGAGGTGGGGGGCAGAGTGGTTTGGGGTGCAGCACACTGTCGGCCTGGGTCAGGGGCTTGCAGGGCCTCGGTGAGGTCTTCGGCCCCTGGGACCCCGTCTAGCAGGACGGAGAACGATGTGGAAGAAAACCGTTTGGGTCCAGCCGTATCCGCGTTGATGACAGCATCACGTGAATTCAAACCCAAAATGACTTCCTGTATGTCCTCGAGAAGACACAGATGTAAGAATGTTTAAGCCAGGGGCGTCACAGGAGCCATTTCTGAAGCGCTGCATGTCGTGGGACCCAGAGCGGGCGCCACGAACGGGTCAGTGGGTGGCGATTCCCTTAATGATCACACAGCCCCGCGGGGGGCCGATGTCCCGCCCACGCCCCCTCCACGCTGTGGAATCCAAGGTCTCAGAAAACCCACGGCTGCTTTCTCTTTTCCTGAATCATGTGCAGTTTCGAACAGAGTTTTAAGATAATACCAAAGTGACAGAACGCTACGAAACAGTCCCCTGTTTTTGAAAAGCCCCAAGTCCTGTGAATTTGCTGGTGACAATGAGACATCGATGTCATTGATTTCCGAACGAAAATTCACCTTCCTCCGTACGTAGGGAGCATCACCGCCTGCCAATAGGTCGACTTTGGATGTAGACACTGCTGTCTGCTCAGAAGGCACAAACCTCCGAAGGTACCGGGAATGTCCCGATGCGGAGACGGAGAAGCTGGGCTTTTAGGGGTTTCTGAGAAGCCTCTGCGAAACCTGCCAGGTGCCTGCCTTGAAAACCCCTCCCCGCGGAAGACAGGCTTTCTGGCCTTCACAATACCTGTCATTCCTTCCAGCTAAATCTGGAGAAAGCGACCCGGAATTCGATTGCCAAATACATAGACGTTTGGGGGAAAAAAAATGAACTTGGGTTTTAGTTTTATTGCCCAGATAATTTTTAGCTGAAGAAAATAATAGAAATGAACAACAGACATAAAACTTTAGCCCGTGTAAATTAAACGGATCTGCTGCATTAACTTCATACAGCCATAATCGCCTCCTCCATAAAGCATTACATGCACTGCGACGCACCTGATTTATGGGCTGTGGGATCGATGGGAAAAATTAATGCTTGAGAAACATATTAGAGACATTATTGAACAGATTTTAATTGAGATTTGATTTCAGTGCCCCTTATCCACATGATTGATGGGTCCACCCTCGACGACCGCAGCCGAAAAGAGTCTTTAATATGACAATTAAGTATCTGTCTTTAGGTTTTACACCGGCCCCTCCCCCACCCCGGGCACTTCATCAGTACAGTGTGGCTTTTGTGCAGATTAAATTGAGACTCAATTTTCTCTATTTTCCAGCACTTACTTATGTTTTATGACAAGCACTAAATCAATTTTATGCTATTATTGATTTTTTCTCGAATGGACACAAACCATTTCGCCTTTTGCCCCGCTTTCCTGCTTCCCTTCCCTCTCTTTTTCTCACTGTGTGTTTGATATACGGCCGGCCGAGGAACGTCCGAACCTTCCCGAGACTTCCACAGGTCGTGCCAATTCATTCCGTTTTTACAACATCAGAACTGACGAACTTAACCCGGAATTCTATCAAAACTTATATATTGTTGTAAGGGGACCAAGGGTGAGAAAGGTTGGGGTTCTTTTCTCCTTTTCTCTCCAAAACAAAACAAAACAAAACAAAACAAAAATGCCTCAAGGTTAATTCTTCTCCCTGTGAGTTCTGGCCAGGGTCCTTCTATAATATTGCCTAAATTTTTTGAACAGAAGCCTAAGCTATAATGTTTCTAACATCCTTGAAGTCTAATTAATATAGCAACAGAGGAAGAATCATTTCATGGCTCCCAGGGAAAGGGTATTATCTGCAAGGTGCAATAACTCCTTTGAGATGCCAGGCGACAGCTAGTTGCATGCAATGCAATTAAGAAGCTTCCAGTTCTTTGGGGCTTTATCCTCTCTGACCTATGGCAAAAATTAACTGCTGCCTTGGGCAGAAGAAGTAAGAATAGGTATATAATTTGTAATCAGATAGCATTTTTTCCGAGCAAAGAATTATACATGAAGAAAAACAGCCAGCAGTACAGGCTGCCGCAAAGGTCCTGCGTTTCTTGGGTGATTCGACTGCTCGTCTTTGAAAATAGAATCATATTTAAGAGCAAATGCCTATTTTCTCTGTATGTGATTGCAAGAATCATACAAATAAGCACGATTATCGCCCTCCATTCTATAATTAACACATTTCATGTATTTTATTCAAAAAGGTTAATAGCTAAGCTACACAAAAATATGAAGATAGCGTGCCTTCTGTCTGACATCTATAAAAATATATGATAAGTAGTAGTAGAGTAACATTTACAGCACAATTTTGAAAACAATAAACTTCTCAGATCTAAATGATGCAGAAATAAGTGCTTGTTCTTGATATCTTTATATGTCGTAATAGTCCTTGACTTATAAACTTTGGAGGAAGAAAAAGAAAAGAATGCCTACTGTCCAGGAAGTCAATTTTCTTGAATTTGTGTGGTTCTTTTTTTCTGTCTTAAAGTAACCTCAAGAATATTACTGAGAAATATCATAAAACGCTCCCTAGTTAATTTTAAGTCAGGGCAACGTTCATTGACACATAGGTTTAAAAACACACTCTTTAAATGTTTTTCCTGGAAAAGACTCAAAATTGATCGCAATACGAGCTTAGACACCAAGTCACTGTCACATTGCAATGTGCTGAACATTTAGTTCTGGGGACTTATTCTGCAGCACTGGGCCTGCAGGCCCCCCCGCGACCGGTGGTGGCACGGTGAGGGTGTCAGCGTGCTGGCAGCAGCAGGCGGCCATTGAGGGGCGACCCGGATGCTGGGGCCCCCGCCCCGGCTCCCTCATGGAAGACACGTCTCAGTAGCCCTGATGCGGACTTTCGCGGGTACCCGGAGCTCGGCGGGCTCCCCTCTGTCAGGAGTTCAGGAGCATGGGACACCTCCTCCTGCAGTGCCCTCCGCCTGTGTCATGAGAGGACTCTGGTGCGCAGGGTCCCTTTGAGGGGGCCACACATCTGGGGGGCAGCGCAGACAATGTTGAGACAAGCGTGACAAAGCTCCACCGCCCTCCATGTGTAAAGATCACATGCAAATTGTCGCAGCAAGCACGAGCGGAGGGAAAGTGGGCGGCGAATCAGAAAAGGCAATTCGCAGCAGGGACTTCCGGTCACCTGCGTCCAGCAGACTTCCGGTCACCTGTGTGCAGCAGGGACTTCCGGTCAGCAGCGTCCCGCATCCCCGCTCTGTGCAAATCCGCGCGCCCGCGGCGGCCGAAGGAAAACGCATGCCCCTGGGCGATCTCCCTGGCCTCCGGCGTCCGCGTGACCGTCGCGCCCACGCGGCACAGACTGGCCACAGCGCCGGGACCCACGATGCCCTGCCGCGATGTCAGCTCCAAAAGCAGAAACTCCCCCCACTCTTCCAACTGTCGTGACTTTGCTATGACAGGAGCAGGAGCAGGCGCAGGCGCACAGTGGACCTCGGCGGCACTGCCCTCGACGGCAAAAGTGCCCGCAGGCCACCTGCCGTCCAACCCCGCACCTGGCCTCTGCCCGCGGACTGCGCCCCGGACCCAGCGCCTTGCAGCCAGGTCGCCGCCAGTCAGCGCCAGGCGGGGGAAGCCCAGACCGGCCGCAGAGCCGGGCGCAGACACTGCGGGACACGCGCCACCTTCACCGGGTGGGGAGCCGAGTCCCCGGGCCCGGAGCGCAGCGGGGGAACGTCCCATCCTTCCGCCTCCGCGTCCCTCCCGACCTTTCGGTCCCAATCCCGTGGGTAAACTCAGTGAAAACTACAGGTGCGCAGTAGTTACTCTTGGCGCGTGAGGTTTTTAAAATGGTAGTGTGTCTGTTTTCACAGAACTGTAGTCAGAATAATTTGGGGGGTTATTTAGCAATTTAAATATCTCATGCCATACCAAGTTTTCATTGCATACACCCAAATGCAAAGATCATGGTAAGTATACAACAGGTACTTACACTGAAAGGTTTACACGCCCATTCCCCAAACATTATCGGATTCTACATTTCAGTAATTAAAAAACAGGCAAAAATGCCTGTCTCCATGCTTCTTAAACTCTGGTAGAGGGAGACAGATGACAAACAAAATGATCAAGGAAAATGTCGAAGCATGATATGGTCACAGCGCTCCAGAAAGAATGCTGAGCAGAAGGCAGGATTTGAGATCGTATGTGCTGGTTGTCAAAATGAGGGTTTCTTCAAAGGAATGAAATACGAGAACTCTCGAAAGAAACGCATTCCAGTAAAGAAATACACAGGAGTGAAAAATATGTCCGAAATAAGCACCACTTATACTAGCATGTAACTGAGACTGCGCTGAAGAGTGAGGCCGGTCATTCCACACAGTAGGTATGTTCTTCAATCAATAACCTCACTTAAAAAACTTAAGCGTCGTGGAAACCAAGGCTATGTCTCTGTTTTCTCCATCCATGACCTGAGGTGGACCGCTGTGTCATTCGTGAATAAACCAGGTCACTGCTGACGGACAGACCGAAATACGGGTTTGTGTCGAAATCAGGAGAAAAACCTCAGGACTTTTAAGTTGGCCCGAGCAGCTCCCTCCCTGTGCGACAACTCTGAAAGCACCACAGCAGCCTCAGTCCTGACTGCAGGGTGGCGCAGAGACGTCCCCAGCTCACCGGGCACGGGAAGTAAGTCTCCTCATCCTCCCCTGTGTCCACCCAGCCGGGGGTCCCCTGTCCTCACCTGCCCACACCCCCACCCCAGCCACACACACATTCCCCCAGACCTGAAGCCAGATGTGTGGATGTAGCCATCTAACCAGGTGGGCTGGTGACCGGGGGCAGAGGGATGTCACCCTGTCCCACGTGGACGTGCTTTGCTGGGCTTTGGCTACGGCCATCTGAAATCACCCTCCGGTGCCCGCAGCCGGGGTCCCTTAGCGGGACCATTGTCCTACACATTTTTCAAGGTGTGGCAGAGTGGCTGCAGGCACCGCCACATGGCAGGTGGTGACTAGGAGGCACGAGCCTCCAGGAGACCTGGCCCTCAGCTTAAGGGGGACGCTCTGGTGCCCATCCCATCGCCGGGCTTCCTAGGGCCACACGAGGAGGGCAGAGCCCCTCGGCTCCCGGGAGCTAGAACAGCAGAGCAAACACCTTCGCTCAGCTCGGGAGAAGGGGGACCACCTTCGGCGCGCAGCTGGGATTGGAAGCTGTCTGCCTCAGCCGTTCGGAAGATGCGCAGAAATTACCTCCCGTCCCTGTAGAGGCATCCAGCAGCCACCCGGCCCGGCCTCTCCGCGCGGCGGTAAGATGCTCCCATCAGTTTTAATAGCCCCATGCTGGATTCAGGAGGTATTATGGATTGTACAGCAAGCATATTGTCATTAAATTAAATTTTCAGAACACTCCCCAGCTCATCACAAATACCACAGAGAGTAATCATAATCGGTTCTCAACACATGTGTAATTGCCTTCAGCTGGCGTTTTTTACAGTTGACATTGCTCGGCAGTGATAAGGTGATTGGCGATTTGAATACACAGCTTGTTTCATAGCTGCCGTAATTGAAATATGGTATGTGTGAATGGAAGATTACATTAAGACCTAGGATAATCACCTGACATGAGAGTAATTGAGTCTACAATCTGCCACTGGGTCTCTCAGGGAGGCTGAAATGAAAAGAAGCCATTAGCACGTTGCGCCGCGGCTGCCGGCAGCGGCCGCGCTGAGTGCCGGGCTGGCATCCGGAGCTGCCGGCGCCCGCACCGCCGAGGGCGCCAGCGACGGCCAGACAGGGGAGCGAGACGAGCGGCGGAAAGGACAGCGAGGCCGCCTCCCCCGCGGCCAGAAGGGGCCAGAGCCGCCGGTTCAGGGGTCTTATCTGCACGCTCCGTGGACGCTGGCGACTCCTGAGCCAGGGGCCCCGCAGAAGCCGTGAGAGCCGGCTGTCCCCGTGCCGGTCTCCCGGGTCTGCCTATCTCTGCGTCTCCATCCCTTGCTGACCCCTCTTTCCCTGTCCCCCGTCTGCCTCCCTTGGGACGCACACGCGGGTCCCTCACACTCAGCGTACTTGGTACAGCGTCGCCTGAGATGGTTGACTGGAAGGGCGCACGAACCATTCCCGCCCCGGAGTCCCTGGGGACTCCACACACTCGGGCACACACACATGCAGTCACGTACACACACAGGCACACACATTCGCATGCACATCACACAGCCACACACAGTCACACGCACTCTCACACACACATACACGCACACACACAGCAGCACACGCGGTCACACGCACGCACACACTCACATGCACATGCACACACACATGCACACACTCGCATGCACATGCACACAGCCACACGCACACGCAGTCACATGCATGCACACACACGCACACACATATGTGCGTGCACAGTCACACAGTCACATGCACTTGCAATCACATGCACACACACACGCACATGCACACAGTCACACAGTCACACACCTGCAGTCACATGCATACACACGCACACACACTTGCATGCACATGCACACACAATCACACACGCAGTCACGTGCACACACATGTTCACACTCGCATGCACATGCAGCCATGTGCACACACTCACATGCACACACACAGTCGCACTCATGTGGTCATGTATACATGCATGCACACACTTGAATGCACATGCACACACATTCACACATGCAGTCACATGCTCACACACTTGCACATGTATGCACACAGTCACACACATGCACATACCCTCAGTCACATGCACACACATTCACACACATGCACACACAGTCACATGCACACGCCTACACACACACTCGCAATTACATACGCACACATGTTCTAGAGAGTGGCAGTCAGACATCATTGTGGTCCAGGCCTGGGAGACAAAAACCTTTCTTCAAGGGACCGTGCTGGCTACTCTGTGCTCGACACCATCACCTTCCGGGGAAAATGTGCCTGCCGGCCTGGTCCCAGGTCTGCCCGGCACAGCGCAAGTGTGAGGGCTATCTGGTCGAGGGGCCTGCTGGGCCCCTCCTCCCCCGTCTGCATCCTGTACCCCCAACTATGCCAGATTAGACACCTGAAGGTGTTTCAGAAGACAGCGGTCGTTTATCGTCAGATATTAAATTTAGCAGTAATGTTCTTTTAAATATTATTGACAAACAATGAGCATACAGAAACTCCAAGAACTGGTTTATTTTTCTTAGCCAAAAAGGAAAAAAAAAAAGCAAAATCCCCTTCTAACCCTACAGATAACTTTTTAAAATTGGAAATACTATTTTATGTGAAAAGCTGAGTTAGCATTTAAAAACACTAAAACATAAGAAATGAAGAATTAGCGTGAACACGGGGGCCACGTTCTGGCAGAATGTCGACCTTTCAGTCACCCTGGGAGAGGGAAGGCAAAGACGCAAGACGGGGCCAGGCCGGAGAAGGTGTCCCCACACTGGGCCTCACATGAATCAGGGCTCCCCAGAACATCGGCTGCCGGGGAGGGGAGCAAAGCCACCCGCGCAGAGCCCGGACCGGAAGCGGGAGGCGGAGCGATTTCCCGAGAAGGCTGCGGGACAGACGCAGAACCCGTCGGTTTCTGAACTAGGCCCCAGCGCAGAGCGCGGAAGGCGTGGGTGCGGGAGGGAGCACCAAGGTGACAAACCCCCAGGTCCCAGGGGAACCCTGGCATTCCCCTTGCGAAGGGGACATGGCCGAGGGCCCCCTGT
>NW_011889076.1:246764-251181 GCF_000151845.1 Pteropus vampyrus
AAAAAAAAAAGCAAAATCCCCTTCTAACCCTACAGATAACTTTTTAAAATTGGAAATACTATTTTATGTGAAAAGCTGAGTTAGCATTTAAAAACACTAAAACATAAGAAATGAAGAATTAGCGTGAACACGGGGGCCACGTTCTGGCAGAATGTCGACCTTTCAGTCACCCTGGGAGAGGGAAGGCAAAGACGCAAGACGGGGCCAGGCCGGAGAAGGTGTCCCCACACTGGGCCTCACATGAATCAGGGCTCCCCAGAGCATCGGCTGCCGGGGAGGGGAGCAAAGCCACCCGCGCAGAGCCCGGACCGGAAGCGGGAGGCGGAGCGATTTCCCGAGAAGGCTGCGGGACAGACGCAGAACCCGTCGGTTTCTGAACTAGGCCCCAGCGCAGAGCGCGGAAGGCGTGGGTGCGGGAGGGAGCACCAAGGTGACAAACCCCCAGGTCCCAGGGGAACCCTGGCATTCCCCTTGCGAAGGGGACATGGCCGAGGGCCCCCTGTGCCCACACGCATGTCACCGAGGACCTGAAGCGTGCAGCCGTGTGTTAATATGTTTATTTATTTAGTGGTTTATATCGCCCTGGTCTCCCCTGTCACCATTCTGTCCTGTGCACAAAGGCCTGGCACGTAAACTTTTTGGGGAATTAACAAATGGATGATAAGGGGGAAGCGGAAATGTTGATCCTACAAACATTGATAAGGAAATTAATTCTTACTACTCCTTGCCAGAACAGACCTGGTCTAAATCTTATAAATGTTAAGTTCCCAGCAAAGCAAAGTGAGTTTGCAGACCACCTACCGCGGCAGGGCGGGAGAGCAGGCAGCACGTGCTGAGTCTGACAGTCTGACTGTGTGCTCCCCTCCCCTCCCCGCCCCCACTCTCGCAAATGCAGGACGAGGCCTCCCTGACCGCCCCGCCCCAACCCGGGAGGCGGGCGACACTGCAGCCTGTGCACAGGCGCGCGGACTCAGCGACAGGGCCGTTCGCAGCTGCCCAGGTGGCCCGGTGTGTGGACAGAAAGGGCAGATGTGCGCCCAGAGTCCGCGCCTGCCTCGCCGGCCGCAGAGCCGGCGGCGGGCGCTCGCAGTGGGCACGGGAATCGCGTTTGTTCCCCTAAGGTGCATTTAACCCGCAGCGGAAACGTGCAGGCCACAGATTTCCACAAAACTCAGGCGGAAACCGAGACGCAGAGGGCACGCTCACCAGCCCGGGGTCCACCGCTGCTGCGCGGGGCGGCTGATGCTCCGAGCGCGGGGCGCCCGCCCCCCCAGTAACCGCAAACCAACGAGATTTATTTTAAAAATCAACTTCCTCATTCCACTAAGCAAGGACACGTAATTGCTAATGCTCTTACTATCAGCAAGAAGAGACGAAAGATCACCATTATTTTGAGTTGTCACTGAGATTGAAAACCAAGATGTGACTGTCTCAGTGGGCTCTCCACGCCACAAGGGTGGATTCCCATCCTTTCTGGAAAAACCCAAGGAATCGCCACCGCCCGCCCATGCATCACCAGGGCCCGCGTGGGGCTCGGTCGCCACCGGGACCGGCTGTGGCACTGGCCTTCCAGAGCTCACCTTGCAAGTGATGGCTCCGATGGCCCCAGCCACTTGGAAGTATGGCAGCCGATCCATCTTGGTGGCTTCTCAGGGATCCACAAAGGCAGACAGACACACTGGGGCCTGGGCAGGATGAACGCCTGCCTGACACGGGCACACACCTGCACGAGAGAGCAGCAGGTGAAGAAGGCCCGAGGCCACGGTGAGGCCAGCCCAGCCAGTGCTCATTTGTGGACTTGAGAGGGTCACTCAACCCAGAGCCGGTTTGCCCAGGCACCACGGCAAACACCTCGTCAAACGAAGTGGCTGCTCCAGAGTCAGGTGGCCAAGACGGAGCACGGACTCAGCGGCTGAGAGGCTGAGCTCCCCAGACACACCCGGCTTCTCCAGATCCAGTGAACACACGCCCTGGCTTCTCAGATCCAGTGTCCCCTGCCACAAAGTGGGCGTGTGACTGGGGACCGTCCCGCAGGGCCTCTGCAAGGACTGTGGGGGGCAATGCAGTTAACGGGAGGTGTCGGGCGTGCATGGCGTGCGTGAGGTCACAGAGTCCCTGATTCCCAGTGCCCTCAGAGTCAGAACGGGGGCTGCTTGTTATTGGCTCAGGTTATTCGAAAAGGTGTCTGTCCCATCTCCCGCCACTACTGTGAGTCTACCTGGCAGATTAAAGGTTAAACTAACAGCAACCGCGGCACCCACAGTCCGTCCCTACGTGCACCCCAGGCTCACAGACCGGCCGGACGCTTCCTACAGTTGGGTACAGTTTGCGGTTCTCCGTCTTCTTGGGTTAAAATCACCTTTCTGGCAGAACGAGAATGCCACCTGGATTCAGGCCTGGCTTATTGTCACAGATCTGCTAGTCACTCGCTGTGTGATATTAAGTCCTGTAACCTCTGTAAGGCTGTTCCTTCCACAAAAATTGGAAATGATTACACCTTCTTCATCTTCTCTCCGCATTCGTGGTAAAGATTAAAATGATGGTAGATGATAGATGATGATAGATAGATGATAGATAGATACATAGATACATAGATACATAGATACATAGATACATAGATAGATAGATAGATAGATAGATAGATAGATAGATAGATAGATAGAGATAGGTGATAGATGACAGATAGATAGATGATAGGTAGACAGTCTCATGAAACCCCAGTGAAAACTGCTCACGCTGGCGTGAAGAGGACACGGTCCCCTCCAATGCTCACTGTATCTCCCGTGCTTCCTGTCACGTGTCTGTGTGTTTAGCTTAGACCAGGAAACTTTGGAAACCAGCACAAAATCACACGCAGTCAGGGGGCTGCTGTGTGGAGAAGCGGATGAAAGCTGAGTGTGGAGCTCCCTCCCATCCACAGCAGCTGCCCTGAGGTGCCCTTGACCTTGGGCTGAAGGCCGAGCTGGAGCACCCATGGGAGAGTCCCAGGGGAACCCAAAGAGCGACTTCCCTCCTTGACTGAGAAGTCAGCAGGGTTTTCCAGCAGCCCTGCCCGGCCCAGAGCAGTAACACAGCTGACTGTCCAGGCAGGTCGAGAAACTCATTAACTCAGGCCGTGCCAAAGACACAGCGTGTGAGGCTGAGACCGTGGGCATCCGCATCCCAAAACCGAGAGCGACCGAGGACAATCTGGGTGACCCCCGGGTGCTCGCTGCGAAATGGAGAACATGACCTCAGACTAATTCCGCATCCAGGCAGAAGCATAAAAGTAAAAGCGTGGGTTACCCTTCTTCTTAGAGAAATTTCTACCCCATATATTACTCTCTTAAATGCACTCTTCGAAAGCTGAAAGGCCCAAGTGCTTTTTTCTGAGAAGCTGACAGTCACAACTTCTGTTTGACCATAAAGTAGCAAAGTTTTACAACATACAAAAATACAGTAGTCCTGTGTGACACTGTCAATATCATTTATGGCACAATTTTACACGGAAGAGGAAGTGTCATAAAAGAGAAATAACTCCTATCAACCGCCCTAAAATGCCTTATGCCATAAATAATTTGGATCTCTGAAAGAGAACCAATAAACTCCCAGCAAATACAATTTTTCCCATTAAATAATCACCCTGACCTTTCCTGTAATATCAACCCCTAAAAAAAAAAAAGAAAGAAAGAAACGCTGGTCTTGAAGAAACAGTAAAATTAGCCCATTCTTGAAGGTGAATTGTAGTCTCTTTTTCAGAGGGAAAAGCATGTGGGTCGTTAAGTGACCTAGATGACACAGCGCCTTAGAATCGTGGCGTTTTATTCTTTACATAATTAGAGGGCCACCAGGATGCTGACAGTCACATTTTTCATCTGTTTTCCACCAGGAAATTTATGGCCTTGCTCCCTCGCGCTGCCGAGCCCCCTTCTTGATTTGTCCTGGTCACAGACACATGTGCACACGCACACGCACACGCACACGAGCCGCAGTCTCACCTCCTGTCTGATGCTCAGCTGTTGGGTGACGGGGCAGTGACTTAGCATGTTCTTCCTGAAACACCTCAGGATATGCTAGCAAGGTGGGACCCCTGTTCACCTGAGCGCGGGCCCCGCCTCGCGACCCACCCTCGCAGGCCCCGCCCCCACGACCACCCCTCGCAGGCCCCTTCCCCAGTGCCCAGTCAGCCGGGGTGCACAAAACACTGCCCAGCTTTGGTGCAGCCCCTCCGCTCTGTGGGCAGGCGCCCCCCCAGGAAGGCGTGACTGGCAGTGACAGTCCTCCTTCCTTGCCAGAGTACCAAGTGGGCAACATCCGGCCTATCTGAGGCCGCCCGTCTCATATGGCCGTCCCCAGGGCAGGGTCGGGCCAGCGTTGGGAGCCATCTGGAGCCCCCACTGTGCCCTTTGCGGTGTGACCTGTCTCTGCCCCTGCCTCT
>NW_011889076.1:252396-257217 GCF_000151845.1 Pteropus vampyrus
CCCGTGGGTTCGCGCGGCACAAACAGATGATTAAGTCAGGGAGTGGGAGGGGACAGACAGCACTCTCTGCGGGATCCCGAATACGAGTGTGGACCCTCTGTCCTCAGGAGGCGGGGAGCGGTTTCATCCCTGCTGGAACGGGGCGCCCCGACTTCCCTCCAGAGACCACAGCCTGCAAAGGGGGTCAGTGTGGCTTCACCGTGCAGACGCCTGAGACACGCCTCAGCCCCATGGTCAAGGGCGACGAGCCGTGGTGACAGTGTGCACCCTCACCTGTCGCAATGGCACTTTACCTCTCCCGACCCACGGCCCCCTTCCGACCGTGAGAAACACATGGGACAGATCCCCGTAGAAGGACACTCTGTAAACTGCCTGGCCCTTCCCCAAAACTGCTAACCGTGAGGAAAGGTCACTGAAGACGAAGGTGTCAGCCGAGCTCTTGGAGTGTGGAAACCTACGTTTCAGACAGAAGCCGAGGAGGAGGGTGACAGGAACTGTCCTTCCCACAGCCAGCCGTCAGAAAAGGGAACCGGAGACCTCTGGGTTCATCGCTGCTTCTTTTTCATTCTACTTTCAGGACAACCAGCCGCCTGTGGCTGACTCGCCTCCCTCCTCGAACTGAGGACCTCGCGGCCTGACGCAGACACGCCGGCCTCACCTCCCACCGTCCCCGTGCTGAGCTACAGCGTACGGCCAGTCCCGTGACGCCCCGTCACCCAGGGGTCGCGCTGAATGACTCGTTATCCCAGAGCTGATGAAACGCAGAGCTCGAGCAGGCGCCCCTGGACTTCAGCGGTTCTGCCGGTTGTGGGTCGGAGCCCAGTGGCCACGCCCGCCGGTCCGATCAGCTCAGCAAGGCTGGGCCGGCTGGCACCGGTTGGCCGTGAGCGCTCAGCCTCCCGCTGCATAAGATGAACTTACTCTTCCCGAGCATTAGCTTCAGCACGTCCCCTCAAATTAGAAGAGACTAAAGACCCCAGAATGCCCCAAAGTTATCCTCCGAAGACACCGCTGCCGGTGACCGGTCCTAGATCAATCAGCACTGAAGGTCGCCTGTCCTGTTGGGCGATATTCACTCAGTAACTAATAAAGACCAGCCTGCAGGTATTTATATTAGGTTATCATCTCTCCAGGGTGACGCTTAATCCATTTTGCACTGTTTTCCCCAACAAGACAACATGAGTTTCTCGGTCTGAAAATGAATTAAGTGCACGGTTTCTAAATATGGGATCTGACATTGTTCTTGTTACAAAAGGCAATTTATTCCCCAAAAGGCTTACACTTCAAAGGTTATATAAAAAGGTTCAAATATCAATGCTATCCATTTTTCAATTACGAGGCTTCCTAACGCCGCTAGCTTTCGGACAGATAAGCGGTCGTATCAGTTTTCTTAGTCAACGTCTTATAGGTTTCCAATTCCACAGGACAGAGAAAGCAAATGTATTGTAATACATTTAGCGGCGTCGGACACAGGACTATCCAGTGTGCTCCGTCCCAGACTGCGGAAGGCATCGCGTCACGTCTTCGAGGGATGTTTATGAAGGGCCTGACACTGACGATGGCAATTGCAGATACGGCTCCAAGTGTTTGCCCACAAACAGCCTCGTATATAAAAAACAAAAATGGGCGAGGGTCGGAGAAAACTGTTTCCAACGCATGGAAATGAAGGAGCTGTGACAATGCGCGCGTCTGCTAAGAGATAATCTATAGGCGCCGTGTTTTCCTAAGAGGGGAAGGAAAAAAACCCTCGTCGTTTGTCGTGCCGGCAGATAAAGGGAGTAATGCCGTCCATATTTTCTTTCCGACAATTAGAAAGAAATCTGTAGCTTGCGTGTACGGGCATATACGGTAAAAAGGAATAATGTCTCAGTCCTCAGAAAGAAAGATATTTTTTGCTGTCAACCCAAATGTGTCGGACGAGACCGCTCACGGTTGCATAATAAACACAGAGTGCTCTAATTTATATATTTGCGCTCATCCTTCTCAGCAGCAAAATAAAAATTTAAAACTCGAACACGTCCCTTTCTCCTAGTAGGCGATAACACGGTGGACCCACGGGGGACGCCGCCTCGTTCTGCCGACGGGCGGTGCCGGCGTCAGACGCCAGGAGAAGCAGGGCGAGTAGCCGCTGCGGGCCGGGGAGACGCGGAGAGACCAGGGCCGGAGCCGGACGCGGCCCCAGCAGCGGGCAGAAATGGTCCTGGGGCCAGGCCGCGGCACTGGGAAGCCCAGGCCGAGAGGCGGAGAAGGGGGCGCAGTGCATGCTCCCACGTGTGGGTACAGAAACGGGGGCGCGTGTTGAAAACCGATGAGTGTGAAGACCACGTCAGCAGAGCGTAAAGCAGGTGCCCGGCCGTGCGCCCCTGCGAAGCGCCCTGCCACCCCCATGCCTGGCGGTGCGCCCCGAAGCGTCCTCCCGCCCCCACGGGAGAGGCGGTCTAATCCTCCACCGCAGCCTGGTCCTTTCAGGGGCGCGGCTGGTCCTCATCGCACACTGCCCCCCACCCCTGAGTCCTGAAACCGTCTCTCCCATAAACTGAGCATTTTTTCACTTTCCAAACCACCCCCCCGGGTGTGGCGCTCACGCTTTTCAAACGCGCGTCCACCCCCACTGACCTCTTCGTGCGTTTTCTTGCTGTCTCCTCCTAGAAAGGACAGGGTACTTGTTTTCTGTAATTTCAGGTGCTAAGCCAAGGACAACAGCCAGCGTAGTGTCCCTGCCCAGGTACTTAGCTTATGGCACTGCAGAAGCGAGCGGACACGCACACGTCTGCGAAGACTTCGTTCCGTGGGATGTGTTAGCCATCCATTTCTGAGCTAATTTCCACTTTCCTACCGGTAACAGGTTGGATGGTGTCCCGCATGAAGACGTGTTGAAGGCTTAACTCCTCCAAAAGCCCGAAATATGACCTTATTTGTAAATGGAGTCATTGCAGGTGTATTTAGTTAGGGTGAGGTCACAATGACATCGCCAGACCCTCGTCTTTCTGAGAAGACAGAGGGACACAGGGAGGACAGCGGACTGTGCTGCAGAGACTGGAGTAAGCTAGGTGCCCCCGATGGCGGGGGAGGCAGGAAGGACCTGCCCCCACGCTTCCCGAGGGAGCACCCCCCTGCCCACACTGTGACCTTGACTTCCGGCCTCCAGAACTGTGAGAGGACACACTCCTGCCATTTCAAGCGCCCAGCGTGTGGTCCTTTGTCATGGAAGTCCCAGGACGCTGATGCCCAACACTGCTTCAACAAAGGGCGTTCGCTGCCAACCTTACCATCAACCATCCATTTATTCAAAATTCACACCTGAGTGTGGCTGAAGGCCGATGGGGGTATGCCGAGGCACACAGGGCGTCCTGCTTCTGAGTGCGGCTGAAGGCTGAGGAGTGGGTCCTGCTCCCTGCCCCCGAGTCAGCTCTCAGTGGAGGACAGATCCTCCCACACACAAAGGTCAAAGGGTCACGTGACTCCACGGGTTGAGGTGATCCCCGAGAAAACCGAGCGAAGGAAGAGCTGGCCTTACACGGTGCATCAGTTAAAACGATGTCTCAGAGGGAGCGACAAATCATTTCCTGCGCATGCTCTGTGCCTAGAACTTTCTGAAGGACTTGGGTACATGACGGACCGGTGTCTCCGTGGCAGAGCGTCCTGGTTCACAGGGAGGTGGGCCGGGCAGAATCAGCAGCCCAGACCATGACCTTGTTATTTGCATGTACCTGTCCCCCCTGAACCCTAGACTTCAGCTGTGGACTCACACGCACCTCTCTGCTTGCGGCCATTGATAGTGAGCAGCGTGTAGACGTGGGCGTGTGCACGTCGCTGCGTGTAGCTTTTGTCACGAGCACAAGTCCTCAAGCTCACCAAGAGGTGCCGTGAATCACTATTTCAAAGCAATAAAAACAGAATGTCAGTGGCTCTGTGACAGCCGAGCTTGTGTCGACGGGCCAGCGGGCATGGAACCGTTTCGTGTATCAGCATGTTCCTCGACCCTGATAAACACCCGGATCGGTTCCTGCACGTGCATTTGCACGGTCCTGGCTGCAACCACAAAGCTGCTTTGGGCCGATGTCCCGGGGGATACGGAGATGGCGGAGCAACCTCAGCAGCCTCTGAGTGGGCCGGGCTCCTCTGTAGGCCCCGAACGAAGCAAATCTCCCCGGTATTTGTGGCTTCATCTTAATTGATATCTCATATCGCCATCTTCTATGAAAACAGTTGCATTGTAGTGGGGGTGATCTTCCCCCCCCCATATATTTAAAAAGAATATATTCTTAAAGGCCATTCTAGCTCTAGTGTAAAGTTATGTAACCTACAGGCGTCATATTTTTAAATATTTGTTAAATGTTAACGCTCCAATCTCTTTCTGGGTCAAGGCCCACACCGCAGACAGAGCCGGGAGCCGCGACGTCTGACACAACGTTGCCATCCATCGCGTAGTCATTCCGCTCGGGCGTCTAGGAAGAGGCACGCCCTTGCCGAAGCTGGCTTTTCCCCTCCTTTCTCTGCTGGTAGTTAGCACTGGGGGGTGGGGGAAGGGCTAACCATTAACGGTTTGGAAGCGAACCCGGATTTCAGAGATAGGCCCTCATCATCGCATGTGGTAAAGCCCGATCTCCCATCCGCCCCAAAAGCTTATCGATGCCTGGAGCCTCCCGCGGGCCCGGCGGATGCTCACCTCCGCGGCGCACCTGGTGGGTCTTCTAGCCATGGTGGGCAGCGGGGTGGGGGCGGGGGGCGTCTCAGTAGTCCCTGGGCCCTCAGGCCACCGTCTGCGCTCACAGAAGCCACCTTCGCGCTCCGCTTCAAGTGCGGCTGCCTACCGGCGGG
>NW_011889076.1:258702-261083 GCF_000151845.1 Pteropus vampyrus
CGCTTCCCCCCTTGACGCCCGCGTGGGGCGCCAGCAGGCCACACGCCGCGTGTGCTAGGTCTACTAAACGGGGCGATGGCTCCTACGTAGTGAATTTACAGAGTGTGATGGGGCCTCCTTATCCCTCCCCAGTCCCCACGCCCAGCTCAGGCACTTGCAGTTTAAATTACAAAGTCCTGACCCCTCTGCCAACCAAGAGATTGTGGGTTTGGGGCTGACACGCACGTGCCCTGGCTGGTGGCTGAGGGCCTGGCCCGCAGGGGAGGCCCCCATGGCGGGAGGAAGCTCCCGGTCTGCTCCAACGGAGGAGCCAAAATCAGTGTCAAGGCCAGCGGCCACCAGCGCTCATTTCCCGGGCCAGAAAGCCTTCAGACCACCCTGGCGACACAACACACTGTCCAGCCAGCTCACACTTGCGCTTCTCATAGCGATTTGCCTGAAGGTGATGCTTCGTAATGTAGAACACACTTCACTGTCAAACCTATGGGATGCTTCTCTCAACTCTATTTTTTGTCCCAACGTTAGAACCTATTTAGAAAACTCTTTATTTTTCATATAATGTTCCAAAGTTTATTAATTTAAATCTAAATTACAATAAAGTGCCATAAGCACTGTACCTCCCCCAACCGACACGTTTCCTGGTCTTGTACAAGCCAAATGAGTTCATCATAATTAATGCTATGGAACAAACCCTGCATAATAATAATTAACCACATATTGTTAAGTGCTATCAAAAATGCGTGCATTTAATTAGCTGGAAACGACATTCTCTGTGTATTGCAGACTGAGCTGCTGGGAATCCTGCGACGATCATCCTTCAGCAGGAAACAGTTTTGCTAACAGTCTTTTAATGTATTTATTAGTACTTCAATAATATTGAAGTGGCGCTCTAGCAATTTAGCTTAAATATTCCATTTCAATTAAGCATTTGACCTCTTTGAACTCTCTGGAATTCTCGAATTAGGGATTGGTTTGTAATTATGCCATTTGTGGGTACAGTATCACACGGTAACTCCGGGTTCCATTGCTTCGGCACCAAGCAGAGACGTTCCGTGTGGTGAAGGGTTGCCCGCCAGTGGGCACCAGTTCCCTCCTGGGCGGGGACCAGTCTCGATGTCACTCAAGGTCACGAGAGACAAACAAACGCTGACACATGGGCGAGGGCTGAGACGCAGCACGCTGGCACTGCGCCCCCCGAGCCAGGCCCCCGACGTGCCTGTCCCCTCGGCGAGCTGCTCTCCCCGAGAGTTTTCTTTCTGTGAAATGGGGCAGCTCTGCTGGGCTCGCCGCGCCTCCCACGCGCGCCTAAAATCACATGCAAATGGCTTTCTGCTAATTGGTGATAAGAACGACTTTAGTAAAACACGGGATTATGACAATCTATTATGGGAAGAATTATCATGATCCTCGTTTTTATTCTAAAAAGAAAATGAAAGTTCATAAAGATTCTCATGTCGGATTTGCATTTATATTGGTCTTTAAATGTCATGGTGGCACACGCTACCTACAAATAAACAGCATAGCTGTGTGTCGAACTGTAATGCTGAGAATAAATGAGCGTGCGAGAAAGTCTGCTGGATGGAAGTGGCGCTTCGAGATCATATGCTGTGTCCTCTTTGCCTGAAATACCGTGTTAGTTCCCATTACTCATCACCTGAATGAGGTACAGGCAGGGACCGGGGGCAGCAGAGCCCCCTACAGACGGACCTGTGAAACTGGAAAATGACTTCTTGACTCTCGAAGCACGATGGCGAGCTGAGTGTTGGGTGCCGATTATAGACATTTTGGTTCAAAAGAGAGAAAATAAAAGGAAAAACGGAGTCACTGGCCCCAAGCAATTTCAAAATAGGAAAGTCGTTTGGTTTCCAGTTCTGGGATCGGTCCTTTATCACTTGGGGCTCCAAGCCTTCGTCTTGTCTCGCTTGCTTTCTGCTACATAGTTTCATCAGCCTGGGTTTGGGGGTCTGACAGCCCTCGCTCTTCCTGGTGGCCCAAGCCGAGTGTTTCCGCTCATATAAAATTCTCAAAAACCCGGCAGATCTCCCATGTATGTCACAGGGACGTGCCCCACAGGCAGGAGGCTCGCCCGCAGGCTTCCCTACACGACCCCAGGCTCCTTCTGGCTTTTGCTGAGGTGGCTGAGGGACGTCACCGTAAGCTTACAGACGCCCTCCGGTTTGATGGAAGGGGGCTCCGTGCCACAGCGGTCTCTGCGAAGAGCCCCTGGTGGCCCACGGCTCCACCCCGAACCTTTCTGAGGGGTGAGTGCACCTCAGAGCACGCGCTCCGGCGAGCGAATCTCTTATTTCGGTGTGTTCTGCTGTCCAGATGGCTGAGAATTTCCCAAACCACAAGGCTTAGTCCCTTCTACTCCACAGTCT
>NW_011889076.1:262633-263522 GCF_000151845.1 Pteropus vampyrus
AGCAGGCCTGGGAGTCGCACAGAGAACGGGCGACGTGGCCGCTGGCGTCAGGAAGGACCTTCCGGGTCGTGTGTCTTCTGTGTCTTCCAGGAGAAACCGAGGACCGTGAGCTGCGTGCAAGGCTAGGACGGTGGCGGGGCCCGGGGCTCTGACCCCCGCCTTGGGGCATCGGCCGGCGAGCGGGGTTACCTCCCCGCTCTGTGCAAGTCACGCTGTGCAAGTCCTCGCCACCATCTTCCCCACCGCCCCCAGTCGCCTGTCCTGGCCAGGCCATGCGTCCCTTCTCCGCTCTGTCCAGCTTTGACCGCTGCCCCGGGCGCCGTGCCCAGTCCACACGGGGCTCCTGCGTCCTGGGACCCTCCTTCAGACCTCGCGACCCCAGCGCGCTCTTCTGGGCCAGCCGCGTCGTTGCCGGCGACCAGAGTCATCGAGCACTGTCTCGTCCTCTTCCTGTGGCTTCGCCTTACAATTTGTCTCCTCAGAACTTTGTACAAACTCTTCTTAAAGACATTTCTGCAAACCTAACGGAATGGGCTCCGCTCACGGCGCCTCGATCCGTCTGCAATAGCCAGCATTCCCGGACAATGCCCTTCACCTCCTCCGCGTCCGTGTCCTTGTCCCGAGTCGCCCCACGCTGTCCTGCCGCTTCAGCGTAACAGCTTCTCCCCGCTCCTCACCGCCTGACCTCTGGCATTCTGTGCTCAGTCTGTTTCCTCCTCTCCACGCGACCCCGGGGACCCCAATGGGTGTTTCTGTTTTGCATTTTCCACCTTTAATGAAACACAGTTCGCACGCAGTGACCGCTTCCCGGGCGCCCGGAAGCGTGGAGCGCGCGAGGCACCTCGGGGTTTCTTACCTGGCCGTCCGAACGACATCCTGAGCGGGGAGC
>NW_011889076.1:263572-266797 GCF_000151845.1 Pteropus vampyrus
GGTCTTCCAGCAAAAACTCAGACAAGAATCCTCGGTCTCTGCTCCTAAGGGATCCAGCGGGCAGGACGAGGTCGCTTCCCTTACAGTTCACAGGTCCAGCCGCCGGCTGCACCCCCACAGTGGCCTCGAGCGCGCACCTGAGCGAGGAACGGGGACCACTGCCTCTCCAAGGCACATGCTTCCCCGCCTAGCTTTCCTCGTTCCGACGCTGGACGCAACTCTGCCTTTGCAAACGCCCCGGACCCCACGTCCCGGGAGGCTTCGCCCTGCAGCCCCAGGGGAGGAGCTTGGAGGAAAAGATCTAAGGGACACGTGACTTATGGGGGAGCAGGAAGGCCTGCAAAGGCGCATCCCGGAGCCGGAACAGAGATGCGCGGAGGGAGACGCGAGAGACACGCGAACAGGGAGATGACGTGGGGCACGAGGAGAACGAACGGGGGGCGGGGCAGAGAGAAGCGTTTTCCACGTCGCGTCAGGGCGGGCGTCACCGACGAGAGTTTTCACTCTGTGACGAGGAGAAACACGTTGCTTTGGCTCCGTCGGTGAAGCGCGGGTCGGGCGGGGCCTTGGCCTTCGATCCCGTGGCCGCCGGGCGTGAATCCCGTCATTCGCCCCGGCGGCCCGGGCCACTCCGCTCACGGGACAGCTGGCGCCGCGAACCCCCGCGCCGGCCACACTGTCTTCCTTTGATTTTCACAGCGGCTTCGCTGCCATCCAGCTACAACCGACCGCACGAGCCAGAGCTAATCCTAAGTCGTGCTGACCTTGAAATTTAGGTTCTTCCCAGCTCTCGGGTCAGCTCATTTTTCCTTGACTTTGTGCGCGGAAGAGCCGACTCTAATCCGCCAAATGCCAGTGTGTCCTTTGGAGTGTGACGGCGCCTGAGCCCTCTGCGCCCGCGCTCCATGCCCCTCCCCCGCCCCGCACGGCGCCTGCATCAGCCAGGGCGGCAAGGACCGTCGTCACCCACGGGCCGTCATCTGCTCACCGTGTCCCGCAGCCGTGACCATGCAGGACGGTGTGCGCATTGACTGCAGAAAGGGCAGGACGTGTCTCGTATGGGAGGGGTGTAATCACGTGAACGCGCGGGCATCTGCGCTCTGAAGCCAGCGGGGAGTACGCAGGGAGGTGTCAGCGGTCGGCGTACGTGAGTGGCAGGCTCGGTAATTTTTTGTACTTTATAGATCCTTAAATTTTCCCTAATAAGAATATTTTATAATAGGACATTTTTTAAAGGAATAAAACAAAACCAACCATGAGCAAGCTGTTGGTGGCACAATGTCACTGTCACGGGTAAAGAATCGTGACTTGCGTGTGTGCCGTCCTGGCTCGCCCGGGGGCTGGGACAGCCCTCCCCGCCCCCTGCCCCCCGCCCCGGGATGCACCAACACCTGCAACTCGAGGTGTCACTTACTCAACTGCAGCTTCGATTAAAATTCAAAACTGCGTTAGCACGAGAGGCCCTCGCCCCCAGCAGGCCTGGGAGTCGCACAGAGAACGGGCGACGTGGCCGCTGGCGTCAGGAAGGACCTTCCGGGTCGTGTGTCTTCTGTGTCTTCCAGGAGAATCCGAGGACGGAGAGCTGCGTGCAAGGCCAGGACGGTGGCCGGGCCCGGGGCTCCGACCCCCGCCTTGGGGCATCGGCCGGTGATCGGGGTTACCTCCCCCCAACTCACGCTGTGCAAGTCCTCGCCACCATCTTCCCCACCGCCCCCGTCGCCTGCCCTGGCCTGGCCGTGCGTCCCTCCTCCGCTCTGTCCAGCTTTGACCGCTGCCCGGGGCGCCGTGCCCAGTCCACACGGGGCTCCTGCGTCCTGGAACCCTCCTTCGGACCTCGCGACCCCAGTGCGCTCTTCTGGGCCCGCCGCGTCGTTGTTGGCGACCAGAGTCGTCGAGCACTGTCTCGTCCCCTCCCTGTGGCTTCGCCTTACGATTTGTCTCCTTCTCAGAACTTTGTACAAACTCTTCTTAAAGACATTTCTGCAAACCTAACGGAATGGGCTCCGCTCACAGCGCCTCGATCCGTCTGCAATAGCCAGCATTCCCGGGCAATGCCCTCCACCTCCTCCGCGTCCGTGTCCTTGTCCCGAGTCGCCCCACGCTGTCCTGCCGCTTCAGCGTAACAGCTTCTCCCCGCTCCTCACCGCCCGACCTCTGGCATTCTGTGCTCAGTCTGTTTCCTCCTCTCCACGCGACCCCGGGGACCCCAATGGGTGTTTCTGTTTAGCGTTTTCCACCTTTAATGAAACACAGTTCGCACTCAGTGACCGCTTCCCGGGCGCCCGGAAGCGTGGAGCGCGCGAGGCACCTCGGGGTTTCTTACCTGGCCGTCCGAACGACATCCTGAGCGGGGAGCTGTTTGTCACCCCACTGTTCGATCGGGAAGCAGGGGCTTCTGCTGGGAGCAGAGCTTTCCCGTGGGCGCACGGCGCATTAAGCGTCCGCGCCAGGTGATCTGAGCGTGACCGATGTGCGTCCGCTGCGGTCTCGCCCACGCCCGCGGGGCGGCGGTCCACCTGCAGACCAGCCCGGGGCCGTCTGGTCTCTCGCGTGGCACCTCGATCTATTCGCGCATGTAGCACCGCCGCCCCCCAAAACGGCCGTTTCCTTTGCTTCCAGCCCTCAGCGAGATGCCCTTTTTCTGCTTCTCAACGCTGTGCGTGGCCTTCAAAATCTAGCTGAATGTCGCCTTCGTAGAAACTCGCTGATCCTCGAAATCGGAAAAGGACGGTCTGTCCACCGCCTTCCTGAGCTGCTCTGAGCCCCTCTCCGCTCCGCGCTCTTTCGGCCAAGCACGTGCTGTTCGTTGACAGCCTCTCATTCCCTGCCAAGCTGTGAACTTTCTCTAAGGCCCAGCCCGTCTGCTGTTCCGACGCCCGCAGCATCCAGCATACAGAGGGGTCCACTGTTTCTAAATCAGTGACTCAGGACCAGCGCAGAGCCCCCTTCTCCCTCCCGGTGCCCCCTCTGCTCTTGGGGAATCATATATAATTTCGTTTTACTGTGTTTTAAAGAGCGTAAAACTAGCTTGCACATACATGTAAACGCAGCTAACCACACACAGAGAATAATCACGAAGTCGATAAAGCATCCTGCCGCCTTAGGAACTCCCGTGGACGGCCCGGCGGCGAGGGCCCGCGGGAGGAGCCCGCAAACCAGAGCGGGCGGGTAGTGCGGCCAGGCTGTCTTCACCGTGCGGAGTGATCGCCTCGGCGCATCGAGAAG
>NW_011889076.1:266847-269411 GCF_000151845.1 Pteropus vampyrus
AGCGGGCGGGTAGTGCGGCCAGGCTGTCTTCACCGTGCGGAGTGATCGCCTCGGCGCATCGAGAAGAACAGTGAAGAACAGTCGCTGCGCCCGGCTCCCTGTCCTCCGTCTCCGGCGGCGGCGTGCGCGTCCGCCTGCACGTCCCCTGCACGTCCCCGCCCGTCGCCGGCCGGTGTGGTGGGGACTCTGCGTCGGCACTGCTGGCCGTCGGCACGCGCAGTGCACTTGGGGTTTTTTGGCACAAGCCCTTATTGGGAAAACTGCAGGTTTCGAGACCAAAGGCAGTGGGGTTGCCAAGAACAGCCAGGAAATGTGCGTCAGAAATAGCCCATCGGGACTGGGGGAGCGGGAAGTGTGCACGGCTGGGAGGGGCGACACCAGCCCCAACCCCGAAGACGCGGTCCTCGGACACCCCGCCCCGCCTTAGGTCTGCAGGACTGGCTGCGCCGCGGGGGCCACGCCGCGGGGCAGGTCACCCCGAGGATGAAAGCGGAGAGTGCGCCTGGAAACGCCTACCACATCGCCCGAGAACCTTCTCTCTCCCGGCTCTTTCTTTTTGAGTTTAAATCTCTCAATCTCCTTGATAAAGGCGAACCATTTACACCCTCTGATTTTGCCTTTCCTCTTCTGTAAAGCAGGACAATAGCAATGCTGTTTGTTTTATATATAGATACTGCGAGGTCGTTTTTTAGTTTAAATTAACCAGTCCCCATAAAACTACTTTGCAAGTCATCAGGAACCACACAAACACTGCCTGCCGCCCGGCTCACGCTACCGAAGTCCCCCGATCTTTCTCCAAAACGCAGCTTCGCACACCCCTGCGTGCGTGAACATGAAACAGCACATTAATATAAAAGTGAATGTTGATTTGTAGACACCAAACCTTAGAAGCACTCAATCTCATTATATCAGCGTGTGTGCTAAATGCGAAACGTATGCCCCCCCCGAAATATTCCCCTGTAACCATACGATATGAGAATGTCCATTTTCCGAGAAAAGAGAAAAACTGAGTCACTTGTCTGTATAGTTGACGTCCATGATACAAGAATTAGAGGTGTAAAAGTTACCCCAAAAATGCTAAGCCCAGACAACTGTATTTTCATACAAACAACCTATGTTGGATCAGTAAATTTTTTCAAGATGATCAAGAGATATGATGAGGCCCCTGAAGATACATTCCTGTTTTCTCTCATCTAAAGATACTGAGTAGATAAATTATTATGTTTTCACCTCAATAATCATTATTTTTTCTTAAATGTGTATAAAAACCGACTTTTAAAACTACTTTCCACCTGGATAAGTGACGGTGTTACCTGTTTTGAGCTCCCTAGACGGCATCTCGTAAGGGCAGCATCTTTCTCCTGCGTTTAAGTGACTGAAACGGCAAGTCTGATTTTTCCGAGCTCTCCACGTGGCTGGCCACGCAGACGCCGATCTCTGTGATTCTCGTCCGTAGCCGCGGAGCGATCACAGTGCCTGGCACGTGGCGGAAGCATACGGATATTTGCTGAATAAATGAATGAACGAGTGATGTCTCATTCTGATCCATTTCCCGGACGGAGGGCGTTTCCCTTTCTACCCCGCTCGCCGCTTCGCGTCAGTCGATCGTCTTCTGACAGTAGCGATGACTGTAGTTCTCGCTTCTTCTCGGAACGTCCCGAGGTCACCAGTGTTCAACTGGATCCTCTGCTTACTTCATTGTACTCTCAAAAGTAGCTTTTTAAAAAGAAAGACGGTTTCCAAACAGAAAACGACCAGAAAAGTTATGTGATTATCTAAATGACAGCAAAAGTAACAGGAAAATATCCCCCAAGATGAAGCAACTGCTCGAAATAAAAATATTTGGGGAAAGAGAGTGAAGAGAAAGAGGAGAGAGACTTGAGGGGAGGGGAAAAGGCACTTCTGGCGACGAGAAGCCACGACATGGGACGGACCCACTATTCTATAGCTTGAGACCAGGAAAATTCTCAACGAGTTCAGACACTCTGAAAAGTCTTTACCAAGGTGTGTCGGTACGGATTCAGACTGGAGGGAACTGGAGGTGGCCCGGGGACGTGCCCACGGGCACATCCTCTCCATCACCGGGAACACGCCCATCGGAAGAGCAGAACCGGCGCTCCTCCAAGCTGCCCTTTTCTTAAATCACTAGCTCTCGGCATGAACTCCACGCGAAGGAGCAGCGCTACCCTGCGGCCTGCTCCCTGCTCCCCGCACCCTGCACCCTGCTCCCCACACCCTGCACCCTGCTCCCCACACCCTGCACCCTGCTTCCTGCACCCAGCACCTGCACCCTGATCCCTGATCCCTGCTCCCCGCACCCTGCACCCTGCACCCCGCACCCTGCACTCTGCTCCCTGCACCCTGCATGCACAGCAGATCCTTTCCCATATCTTAAAAGGAGAGGAAGGCAGTCAGAGCTTGGAGACAGGAGCAGTGGTGAGCGTTGAAGTGACAGTGACATCGTTGTCACACCTCTTCCCCGTCCTCCCAGCGGCATCCTCCCTCCCGAGCCTCGGGTCGCAGGAAGATGCGGACAGAGGCGCCCTGACAAGATGGGAACAGAG
>NW_011889076.1:271501-280051 GCF_000151845.1 Pteropus vampyrus
GGTCCACACGGTGACCCCGCAGGTGTTTTACAGATGGGAAGAAGCAGCTCTGAGACGGAGCGTGTCCAGGGACAAACAGCTCTACATGAAGGCGATGCCGGTGTTTCCGCCCCGTGCCACCTCCCACCCCTGACCCCACAGGCTCAGAGGCCACCACGAGCCAGCCAGCCTGTGTCTCCTGGGCCTCCTCCTGGGGTAGCCCGGCGGTGGCACGTCCCAGCCATAAGCAGAGCTCGGGAGCAGACTCCAGAGCCAGGGGGACGCTGCCACCGCCGCAGGACCGGGAGCCCCGCTCTGAGGCTTTCCCCAGCAGCCCTGCTGTGTCTCCGCCTCTGTGACCGTGGGGTTCGCCGTTGGAGATGCTCTGACCCGCAGAGGTCAGGACACATTGCAGCACCTGCTCGTGGTACCAGTGGTGGTGACAGAAAGCAGTGTTCATTCGTCCTCACAGCGGACGAGCATGTACCCCGGTGCCCAGGGCCCGGGCTGCCCCCTTGTCGTGTGGGGGGGACGATCCTAGAGGGAGCAGGAAAGGAGACGCGGCCGGTGGGAAGCATCGGCTCAGTGGGGTGGGTGTACCTGCTCCGGGGCCGAGGTGTGGCTGAGATGGCACGGACCAAGGGACAGCCCGATCCACATGACACTTGGCACGGGTTGGGCATTATTGCTTTGTGTGCTTTGGGGGACCATTCAGTGTCTTTGGGTGAAGATATGGCTTCGCTGTGGATGCTCACCAGACTGAACACTAAAAGCATGGTTTAAAATTAAGGTCACCGTTATATCACCCGCACGGACAGAAGTCCCCGCCCTTCCCACGCACACCCCGCCTTTGTCTCCCACCCCGAGCTCCGTCTGGGCCTCCCCCGGACCAGCTCTTCCCAGGCAGCTGTTACTTGATCTCGGGTGAATGCCGTTGCCTGTCACTTCGCAAGGCTTTGTAGGGTCAGGTGAGCACACGGAACACCACTGGCAGCAAATGTGACACATGTGACAGTGCGGGTGGGTGTCCAGGGAGTCGGGCTGGAGGAGGAAAGTGTCAAAGGTCATATGGTGGACGGCTCCAGTTACATGATACTCAGAGGGACAGAGGTGCGGGGGGACCACAGAGTCCCGGTGGCCGGGCCCGGGTCGGGGAGGGACAGAAGCACATGACAGGCGGGCCTGGGGCGGAGGGGTGCCCCGCGTGCCCTGTGTCTGGCCTGCGTCAGTGCCTCGTCCTGGCTGTGACGCTGGCTGCGGTGTGGCTAGTGCCACCCCTGGGGGAAGCCGGGTGTCCACGCACAGGTGCCCTGTGTTCTTTCTTGCAACTGCCTGTGAATCTACAATGACCTCAAAATAAAAAGTTCCATTAAAAATTTCTAGAGAAAGAATGAAATTTGGGTCAATTCATCCAAGATTCATCTGCCGTGAGTAAATCTGGAGACCGGCGACCCGTCGATACACCAGTCCGTAGCTGCGAGCCCAGCCCCAGAAGCCGGTTGGCAGGACGCTTCCACTGACGCCCGGTCTGCCAAGTGATCTGCCACCCAAGCTTATCGCCATTAAGAATGTACCAAATATGTGGCATTGCGACTTTTACCGAAACTGCCAAATGACACCTTGCATTGTATGTAAAATGATAAATTTCTAGTTTGAGTATTTCATAAATGTGAAGGATTTTTTATATATATTTTTTAAATGTGTGGCTTAGTTTCTCTCTTCCCAGGCATTTTAAATTCAGTGTCTTGCTTTTCTTAGTACCACTGATCGGGGGATGTATTTTCGGGACCGGGGAGAGAGTCGGGCGGATATGCAGAGGGCTGAGGCCTCCGCCTGAGGGCCGGGGCGTCTGCGGGCGTCTGCGGGTGTCTGCGGGCGTCTGCGGGTGTCTGCAGGTGTCTGCAGGTGTCTGCGGGTGTCTGCGGGCGTCTGCGGGCGTCTGCGGGTGTCTGCGGGCGTCTGCTGGTGTCTGCAGGTGTCTGCGGGTGTCTGCGGGCGTCTGCGGTCGCTCAGAGATGCACAGACTGTCCTAGTTTCCTTCCATCTGCCTGAGACGTGCCTGCTCCTGATAGGCAGGTGGCCCCTTCACACTGGGCCCAGTGCTCAGCCTGTCCTGCCCGAGGCCCTCTCTCGCAAGCACTTAACAAAGTAAATTGAGGCAGGAAAAGGCGAGTATCGTGCAGGGAGGAGGGCTGGGCCTCTGGGATGCCCTCGGCCAACTGCCCGGAGAGGAGGGGACGGAAGGCACCAGGGCACCGCATCGAGGCCTGGGGGCCTGGCCCTGCCCCTGGGCTGCAGCCAGCCATCCCCAGGGAGCCCCACTCAGGGGTCTCAGCGAGGCCCTGTGCTCCGCAGGGTGTCAGCGACTACGCTGGTCCTTGTCTCCGAGCTCATGGTGTGTCATCTCACCGCCCCTGTGGCTCTGCAGCCCTGCCCGGAACGCGGCCAGCCTTCCCAGGGGACCCAGACAGGGACACGCACACAGCTGAGGCGGGCACAGCCCCGATGATGCCCTTCCAGGACCTGGAAGGACAGCCCCTCGCCAAGGCCACCTCCGAAACAGGGTGCAGCTGTTCTCATTGATAGCGCCCCTTGCCCTGACTCAGGGCCCAACAGCCTCCTGGGAAGGCCCGGTCCCCACGTCACAGGGAGTGGTCATCCTCCCGGTAGGACTCGGCTGACGGCCACTTCTTCTGAGGCTCATGTGGGACACGGCATCCAGACAGGGACACGCACACAGCCGGGAGGGTGACGAGGCCTTACCGCCCGGGGGTCCCAGCCAGGCCAGGCCACAAGCACCACACGGGAGTCCCTCTTCATCTTCTCATCCTGGCAGAGGACCCGGACGTGTGTTCCGGACCGTGTGGTGGCAGCACGCAATGTCCTGTGGGAACGGGAGGGACGTGGGCCTTGAAGTGACATTTCCCAGCACTGCAGAACAAATCTGAGCTGTTGGTGGTGACACCATGGGAATGTCTCTTCGCAACGCGAGGGGGGCCGGAAATAGCCGCCTGCGTGCCGTGTGCTCTCCATGTTTGCGCGGCGTACTTCTTTAATGTTTTTTATTGTTTTTCTTCAAAGACAGTTCAGTTTAATAGAAATGTTTTACAATTCCGAACGTATAATATTGTTTCTAAGAGGGAATTAGAGAGAACTGATGTATACCAATAAAAATGGCATATTGGGGATTTATTTTTAATTCTCAAAGAAGAAATAATAACAACACGATGCCCTCGTTAGGGGAGTGTGTCCGGGAAGAGGAGGGAGCAAAGTTAAAACAAGGAAAATAAAAACTCCGCAGTAACCGAACACGCTGTGATGCGTATTTTGCCTTTTGAGAGAGGAGAGGTGATGGGGTTTCTGTCCATGAAACCAAATGTTTACAAATATTCAAGCCCATAAATTTGAAGAGAAACTGAATACGGAAAATTCTTGTTAATGCAGTACATTTTCTGGTAATTTTATAGTCCAATCTTCTGTGATTCCCCACAGAACGAACGCAGTTCAAAGGCAATTTTATAAAGTACTTTGCAGATAACTATTATCTGCTAATTATTAGAAATTGCATGTTGTTGTTAATTGCATAAATAAATTGTTTTATCTGAAAGCCATTAAAAAAAGGTTTGGTGTTTGAAGCATATATGGTTTTGATGTTCCTGTATAAAACATTTAACTGTTTAACTCTAAAATAATGACATGCTGCTTTTAAGGCGATTTCTTAGACTAATGGGTTATGGGGGGGGCGGGGGCGGACAAACGCTAACATGTCTTTTACTTTATTTCCATGACATACTTCCACCAATTATGAATCTACGGGGAAAGAGTTTGCAAATATTTACCAAATTTATTAGAACGATACCCATATAATGCTAGACTTCTTTTTAATACCCTTAAAAGAGATTTATGTAAACATTTTCTTTTTCCCAAAACAGTCCTATTTTAATATGTCCTATTTTATTACTATATCTCACTCGCCATTAGCCATACGAGACATGCATTTGTCAGAACAGTTGTCTTTGATTTCCTGTGACATAACTGGGAGAAAGATGCACTAACGGATTTAAAAGCCATCTCCGGGGACTAGGGGCATCGGGGCTTCCGAGGGAGCTGACCGTCCCCCGCTCCCAGGCCAGGCCCCCACCGAAGTGGCCACACGCATAGCACTTCCCGAGACGCGTGGGCGGGATGCCACAAGGGCCACTCGGCGGGCCCCGGGGCCTCCTGCAGGTCAGGGAGGGCGGGGGGCGGCGGCATCCGCCCAGCTGCGGGGACTCCGGACAGCCCAGGCCGACGGCCCCCAGCCCTCTGGGGCTCAGACCATCGTGAAGGGCGACAGGGCGCAGCGGGGCGCCCATGGAGCACGAGGCCAGACGAGGCGCAGAGCGCATGGGACATGGGCGCGAAGGGACGGCCGGGTGGGGCAGCAGGGGCGGCCCTCCGGCCACAGAGTGGCGGTCACCGGCTCCTTCTCCCGCGATCCGAGGGCCCGCGCGCCGCACCCCGTGACACTCGGCGGTGGCCCAAGCCACCCAGAGCTGACCGTGACCACACGCCTGGGGAGTCACAGAATGCACGAGTGACCGAATGCGCGAGTTCATTCTTTCAAATTACACAGCAGGCAGAGGATATTGTCACCAGTCAAGGATGAGAGGGTGGCACGTGGAAAAGCCTTGGTTCGCAGGGCTGCCATGACAACAGGCCATCCTAATATTCACAAGTACCTTTTGTCTCACAGTCTGGAGGCAGGACTGGTCCCTGGCACGCGTGGTCGGGGGCGCTCACGGCCTCTGTCCCCAACTGCGTCTGCCCAGCCGGGCGGAGGCTTGGGGCGGCCGCGCGGTGCGCGCGCACCCTCGTCCGGGACTGAATCGTCAGCTTTAGGGGAGCGGAGCCCGGGTTCAGGGACGCCCGGTCACTGAGCCCCTGCGCGGTTCCTTCTGACCCTGGTCTGACATCCCGCCTCTCGCCTCGTAAGCACCAGAGACGAAGGGCTAAGACGCTGCGAGCACCAAGGGAGTGACCGGCGCGCCGGCCATGGGCACGGAAGACAGCGACCGGGTCTACGGAGGAGGCGGCGGGGCGCCCAGCGCTCCCCGAACCTCGCACAGTGTCCAGCGACGCTGGCCGCCGCCGTCCTGAGGGGCGCTTGGCGTCCAGCGGGCGGCCCCGGGGTGCTGCTACATCCCGCAATGCCCAGGCCCCCGCCACAGTCCAAAGTGTGGGCGCCCAGGCTTCAAAACTCGGGTCAAACGTGGCCCGGCGTTTCCTGGCACCTCTGCCTTTCCCGCCTTGGCCAGACTAGCCCAGCTGGCACTGAGCGGTCAGCCCGCAGTGCGTGAAGAAAGCAGGGAGCCCGGCCAGCGGGGACGGTGGTGGCCTGAGGCCGAGGGGCCGAGGGGACGAGCCGCAGGTGGCGCTTGGCGCCTGCCGGCCAGGGCTGCTGCTGCGGGGCGTGGGGGGAGGGTAGACGCCAGGGGTCCACGCTCCCGGGGAGCCTTCTGTGACCCCTGTGCCCGGGGAGAAGTAAGCTCTCAGTACCTCGCTGTTAAATTAATGCAGAATGAATAAGCGGACCCCTGAGGCTGCTTTGTCTGGCCGCCCATCTTCCGAGGGGTGAGAAGGCTGCTCCCCGGCATTTTGAGGGGTCCACGACATTCTCCGACAGAAAGACGGAAAGCCACTTCTCAGGGTAGCCACAGCGTGGCCCAGTAGTATAATTTTATCATAAAACATGGCTTCTATTTGACTTTCAAACAATAAACAATTAATTTCCCCAACGACAAAGGTTCGATCCGTCCATAGGCGGACTTTTCGGCGGAAGTGAACGATGCGTGAGATGCTGCGGGAGCCCATCCCCACGCCGGACCAGGAGGCCAAACGTCCTGTCTGAAAGCGTGAGGCTGGAATGCACATGAGGAAGAAATGAGCCTCTGCACACCTGTTCCTGGTGCTGTCTGGGCTCATTACACAGATAAGAGATTGTCACCTCCAAGAAATCACTCAAAAACAATTTTTGAGATGTGATTTCATCTGTCGCGGCGTCGGGAAATATAATCATTGACTTTCTCCTCGTTATCTGAAGCCCTGTTATTTGAGTTTCTTTTTCTCAGGATTTGTCTGGAAGTTGTTACAAATTTTATCAAGTGCTGTGACATAATCTTCACTTGCTATCTACTCTCTTTTTATATAAGTGTGATTTTGTGTTTCTGGTCTGAAACTTTGGCATCTTTCTCTGGGCTAAAGGAAAGAAAAAAAGAAAGAAACACAGTAAAGCAAAGCAGCATAACGTCAGGAAAATCCTATCAAATAAAATGCGCAAACATTTCGCTTTTATTCATTTCTTCTGTGCTCGCAGTTTCCGGTCACGAGGTTAACGGCTGTTTGGTAAACATTACCGGGCCCGGCACCGGTCCAGAAGTGGGAGGGGACGGGCGGGCCGGCACCTAGAACACCGCCGGCCAGGCCGTCCTGTCCGCAGGTCCCGGCGCGGGAACCGGGGGGACGGCCACATTGTCGCTCTCACTCTGGATTTAAACAGCGCCAGCGGGCCGCGCCCTAGCTCCCGCGGGTCCCCGTGATGTTCCCCATCTCAGCGCGCATGGCTGGCGGGCTGGGCCTCGGCCCCGGGGACGCGGCCGGGCCCCTGTCCTCGCGTCTTTCAGAACGCAGCGATGCACTTCCTCTCGCGAGCCCCCGTCCACGGGAGGCCCCGCCGCGGTCCCAGATCCCACTCGCCCCCGGAGCCTGGCCGGGCGCCCCCAGAAGGGGCTGCGCATGGTCGTAGACTGCGTGGCGCTCTGTGCCAGCCGGCGGGTCAGTGCCTGCGGCCGTGGTCCTGCCGTGTCCACGCCGGCTCCGGGCGGGTTGGCGCCTGCTGTCTGTTCGTGGTCCCACCGTGTCCACCCCAGCTCTGGGACAGTCGCCGGCCCCCCAGCTCCTGCAGACTCCTGGGGCGGGGCCAGGCCTCTGCTGGCCGCCTCACTGATGACCGCCTAGGAAGCCCTGCCAGGCGCCGACACTCGGTGCCCTGTGCCTGTCCTTATACCAGGACTGCTCCCGGTGCTGCTGGGTTTTCCCGGCTCCCCGGCTGGTGGCAACCTCGAGGGGGCGCAGGTGGCGGGCAGAGCCGGAAAGGCAGCACCCTGCCTAGACCCCATCCCCTACAGCTGCTGGTCCCTGAAATAACATTTGAGTGGCCAGTGAGAGGCTCCCCGTGTGACCTTCGCTGCATCCCCTCGGGTTCCAGAGACAGATGGAAGGCTGAGCTCTGACCCACATTGCTGGCAGGGGCTCAGTGGCCCTGCTGCCCGCCGCCCCCCAGGGTCACACACCACCCGGGGCAGGGTGCTGTCCGCATCCTCACCTTCCCCAGGGAAGGCCGTCCGCCCCTGATGCTGCACCACAGGCTGCTCAGGTCGAAGCCACACTTTCAAATGCAAAGCCTCTAGATGGGACGGGCACACCCAGAGGGACCCCTGACCTAGAGTCTAAGCCTGGACCGCGCCAGGCAGTGGCTGATCCACAGCGTCCAGGCAGGGCCAGGCCGGCATCAGCTGGCTCCCCGCCCCTCACCGGCGTGTGGGCAAGCGCCCCAGACTACCGCCGGAGGACAGTCACCGCACCCTGCTTCCTGCCAACCCAGTACAAGCAGTGGCCAGGTGACAAGGCCCAGGTCCACATCCAAAGGGCGCCAGGGCCAGTGTGGCACCACTGGGCACGCTGAAACGACCATAACAGCTGTGTGACTCTGCACAGAAGAGCTCAGGACACCCAGGGCGGCCCAGCCTTGGTCCCAGGTCCCCTGCAGACAACGCCCACGCTCAACACCTGGCCCTGACCTCGCGTAGTGTCCCCGCTCACACCAGGGCTGGGGACAGAGGCACTCGGCTGGCAAGTGTTCCCACAGAGCAGCCGAAGACAGCGGGCTCCAAGGTCACGGGCTTTCTCGAATGTCAAGTTCTCACACTCGAAGACACAGCTTATCGGTGTTTTCCTTGGTCCGAGGCCATCTCCCTGCAGCTGGAACGCACGTAGGTTGCCGGTGGGCGGCCAGCTCCCCACCCAGGGGGTTGCCGTCCACTCACCGGGGTCACTGTGGGGCGCCGAGGCCACTGGAGGTGGCCGGGCGAGGGAGGAGTGTTCTCCTCGTGATTTGGGCAAATGCTTCTGTTCTCTCAGTCGGGGTCGGGTGACACAGAGCAGCTCTGCCAAGGACCTGTGCCAGCGCCGTGCTGGCCACCAAGCGCGATGATAAAACCTGGCTTCCGACTCGGGGGACCGCCACCGCAGGCACGGCCAGAGCGTGTCACACACACATGGCCCCCAGGGCTGCACGGGCCCTGCCTGCCGCGCCTTGTGTGGCCCTGGCATCCATGACGCTCAGTGCTGACCGCCAGCGTCCCCCTCGCAAGTGACGGGGCGTCCCCCTCGCAAGTGACGGGGTGTCTTCCTCGGGCTCCAGTCAGAAAACTGCTGCCGGACAACACCCAGCTGGGGACGCCCTTGCGGGAGAAAAGGGTTTGACCGTTCCGGTGCTCAGCGTAAGGCCGAGCCCCTGTCACTGTTCTGTCA
>NW_011889076.1:281431-288574 GCF_000151845.1 Pteropus vampyrus
AGATGTTCTGAATTGTAAAATAATTCAGGGAGGTGAGCAGCTAAAAACTAAAACACCAGCATCCTTACCTTTCCGCACTCGATCAGCTATCAGGTGAGCAACACGACGAAGAAGACAGGTGGACGCGATCTGTCCGGGAGATGCGTGAAGACGTCTTTAGAACTTGATTGAGTTTTCCAAAAGGAAAATTTTCTACCTTTAGATAAGAAGTCTGTATCATGAAGATGTCGATTCTACCTGACTTAATTTAAAACGCCATGAAATCCTGAGAAAACATCCATGAGGGAAAAAGCATAACATAATATCTGTGAAATCGCTCTGGTGAAAGCGCGGGATAAGGAGGGAACGTCCACGCCAGGGGCTGAAGCGCGTCGTGAAGTCAGGGTCACCGCGGCTGAGCCCAACGACGGATAAATCAATGGGAGAGAATAGCGAGTCCAGAATAGATCCAAATATCTATACCAGGGACTTAGGGTATAATAAAGGTGTCATTTCATATCATTCAGAAAAATAACGTTCGATCAGTGCTACAGGAAATCTGAAAAAAAGGAAAACAGCGAAGCTTAATTCCCACCTTTCTACTGACATCAGAAGAAATGTTAAACCAAATATAACCTTAAATATGAAACAGCGACAAAGCAGAGAACTGGAAGAAAATACTAGAAAATGTTTCTAATCACTGAGTGAGGAAAATCCCCTTTCTAAATAAAACAAAAATGCGGAAGCCATAAGAAGATAGACCGATAAATGCAACCATATAAAAATAGATGTTTTCTGACTGCAAAGCTCCACGAAAGAGGCAGGGCAGAAATCAGAGGCGGCTTATTTACAACATGCGTCTCCGGGACAACGCCGCCTCCCTTAGTTTAAGGAGCTTCTGCAAATCAATACGAGGACGATCAATAACGGGATAGCAATATAGGTGAAATGTGAGAACAAACGGTAAATGCAAAGGACATAAAAATAGCTCCTAACCATATGGAAAATGGCCCGCCTCACGCATTACACGAGAAACGCAAATTAACAACTTTTCATCCACCCGCTTGACAAAGACCTAGAGCCTGTTGGCACACTTACCTGTCCCGCTTGAGGACAGATGCTGTCATTCGTGACTCAAATATGTGGTGTTCAATACAGCCTCTATAGGTAATTTAGCAACCGCTATCAAAGCCCGACATGTGTTTCAATATTTAAAACGTACTTGCTCTGGACGCTCCCACCGCCAGAAGCCCACCCCGCAGACCCGGGCCTGCGTGTCACCCCGCACCCCGCAGACACCCACCTGGTCCCAGACCGGAAGGAGTCGCAGGCCGCACGCCGGGTCCTCATACTGACCCCGCCCCCCGACGCCGGTTTCCCTTCGGGACCCTGTCCCCGTGAGCCGCGCTCAGTGGGGCGGTGCCATCTCAGCCGCGCGTCCGTGCCCTGCAGAGCAGGTTTTCGCGTGGAAAGGCTTCGCGCACGGCTGTGCTTTCCTTCCGCCCCTGCGAGAGATAAACCTGCATCTCAGCGGCAGTGGGGCCCAGGAGGGAAGGGGCGCAGTGGGGGCCCCTGGCTGAGAGGGCTGAGGTGCCCGCGAGGGTCACTGACTCATTCGCTGTCCCTTTGGCCCTGAACTGGGAGCCGCCTTGGGAGGGGCCCCCGCTGCGAACCGCCCGCCTTCCTGCTGCCGCCGGCACTCACGTTTGTGGCATTTTCTCCACGCGTGGACCCGACTTCTCCGGGCGAAGCGCAGGTGTAGGTCAGGTTCACGGAGAGGTTGTGCGCAGACGCGCCCGCCACGGAGTCAGCGAGGGCCTCTCACTGCGAGGCAGGCTTTCAAGTTCATCATCAAAATTAGGCCGGCGGCTCTCCAGCTAGACGTCGTGAAGTCCCAGCGTCCCACGAGACTGTCACCGATTGCGGTCACCGAGGACGTCTGTCTTCCTTGAGAGACTGCGTTGTTCTCACCCTGGATGGGTCACGTGGCTGTGAGCCCTCCCATCCCCCGCCTCGCACAACCCCGGTTCCGCGGGTTCAGACTACGTGGCGCTGCGTGTCTCTCGTGTCCAGTGGGAGACGTTTTCCAGCTCTAGACCTCATTAAACAGACTCCCATGACGTGACTGCTGTTAAAAACACACACACCCTCATTGTCTCGTTCACCCCCTAAGAAACCCCGTTCCGATCACCAACCCTCCAGCATCTAATTCAGGGCCCCGAGACTGATAACTGAAGGGACGAAACTAACAGTCGCGATCCTCCGGCCGTGATGGGTCCTGTAGCTGCTGGATCCCCGAGTCCTAAGTGTCCATGCCCGTCATCCCTCATCCGAACAAAAGCTCAGCCTGGAAGCTGCGCTATCGCATTTCCACGAAATATCAAAATCAACAAAAAAAAAAAAGAAGAAGAAGAAAGATGACCCATTTCAGCCTGCACTTCAATCCCTGCAGAGAAGAACACGCAAACAAGTCTTCCAATCTCCAAAATGCCAAGCAACGTTCTGTGGTGAACATCTTATAAGGCGTCCGAGAGGCGTCCTAAACATGGGAACTGAAAACCGTAATGAACCCGGCTCCTGCGTTCCCAAGGTGTTTATTTAATATATTCCTCTTTGGTAAAAAGAAAAACATCTCACCCATCATAACCTGTTGTCTATAATCTAATTTCACCCTCAATTTGCTTGTCTCTGCACCTGAGTAAAATTCTCCCATGGTTATTAATAGATTCCCTAATTGCAACCAGCTTGTGACACGGGGGCAGCTGATGAAGAGAATCCAAGCGTGTCGCTTCCGACACATGTTGGCATTATAGATATTGATATAATAGAGATAGAGATGGTTCGCTCTAGATAGAGGTGACGCAGATAGGTGTAGGTGTAGCGATAGGAACAGGTGTGGTATGGTGTGGATACAGCCTGAGGTTAAGGTTGGCGTGGGCGTGTGTGCAGGTACCGACGAGACCGATAAATACAGATATAAACGCAGGTTTTCAGGCACACGGCAACCCTCAAAAATGTGGTTATTTTCGTTACAGCGGCTTATTCAGCGACTTGTGTGTTCAGTGATATCATTGAGAGGGATTTTCAGCAAGAAATCATTTCAGCTAATAAATAAAGGTCCAAAAATTGTGTAAGAATAGACTGAAACTTGCTGACTGTAAGGATTAAAACGAATCACCGTAGTTTCACTAATTGCTTGTTTTATTAGCTTAGATGCTAACACCGCATTGCTGTGCACATTCTGATTTTATTAAACTAAAAAGTTGAACGGCACCGGCCCCCCTTGCTTTTATCAAACGAAGTTTATTATCAGAGGTAAGAATAAAGTCGTGCTGTTGTCCAAAAAGCACATTCACATAGACACGGGCACGGGCATAGGTGTCGGTGCAGATATACGGTGGATGGGTGTGGGGGTGGCTGATGGGCTGGGGCTGGGGCTGGGGTCACCGATGGGGACGGGATGGGATGGATGAGATGGAGCTGGAACGAGTGTGGGCGCGGACGCGGACGTAGCCGCAGAGATGGAGACGCCCCACTTCGAAGGCACCCACGGGTTTTGAACCAGCCGAGAGGAATGAACCGCTGCCCCTAATAGTTGCCCCTGGCATGACACGGAACACACGGCCACCCACGCTGCATCTGTGGGGCCACATCGACGCGGACCTGTCGAGTGAGCGTGCGTCCACCCTCGGGTCCCGTGCGTGGGGGCCTCTCCGGGCCTGCCCGGCGTCGGCGGTGGAACCGTCCAGAGCGGCTCAGGACGCCCGTGCTGGAGGCCGCCGCTCTGCCGCCTCCATCTTGAAGAGCGGATAAAAGAATCCACAGGAACCCATTTTCCATCCGAGTCCAAGAGACAGACAGAGGGGGTGAGGGAGGACGGGAAGCACGAACACCCCGTCTCACAGGGGTGCGTGGCCTGCCCAGGTCCCATCCATGGACTCCCCACTGGTCCACGTGGAGCCAAACTCCGCAGTCACCAGGCCCTAGTTGCTCCCTGTCATTCGCTGTGCACGTTCCTGCTGCCGGCTCAGGCGTCTGCGGCGGGCACCGGCCACCGTCGGTTACCTGCACTGGGTACAGGTACTCAGGGCACTGAGCACACCTGCCCTGCAGCCCGCCCCGCCCGGCCGCCCCGGCCCCTCCACCCACATGGGCACACGGAAACACACACACGTAATCACACACACGCACACGCTCAACCACACACGCACGCACACACACAACCACACACGCACACAAACACACGAACATGCACACACAGATACTCAAACACATGTACACAAACACACACACGGAGATACTCAAAAACGCACGCACACAAGCATTTCACAGCGTCAATAAGCATGCGAAACACCGGTGCGGGCACCATCTTACGTGTGAGAAGCACGCACAAGGTGAGGCCAGTGTCTTTTTATTTTGCATCTGAGGAAACTTCTCAAATATCATCGCCTCGCACAAAATAAGATATTATTCCAGTTTTATTTTCTAATTTTTCCAGCTTTACCGAGGTAAAAGTGACAAAAGAAACGTATATTTAGGTATGCAACATAGTGTTTCGATATAGATACACATTGTAAAATGATTGCCACAATCAAGCTAACTGACACGTTCATCACTCACATAGTTGTGTGTGTGTGTGTGTGTGTGTGTGTGTGTGTGTGTGTGGTGAGAACACTTAAGATCTATTCTCTTGGCAAATTACAGGTTTACAATACATTATTATTAGCTATAATCACCGTGTTATATTAGACTTACAGAACTTACTCATCTTAGAACTGAAACTTCGTACTCTGTGATCAATATCTAACAGCAGTTTAAATTAACTAGAATCATGATGCCCTATACTGTCTTCCTCTCCCCCGAAAGGATGGAAGGGCAGCGGGCAAATTGAGCTGATTATTGTTTTAAGAATAGAAGGCCCCCTTTTCTGTCAGTTACCACACGTCTGATTGCTACGTGTCTGTGTCGCGTGTGTATATACATAGATTAGATGGGTACTAGACAGGTAGATAGGTATATAGGAAGGTAACAGGCAGACGATGGACTGATAGATACACGGATGAATGGATAGATGATAGACAGATCGCTTCATAGCTATAGCAATAAATCTTTTCACACATTAATTTGACTTATAATCTATAAAATGCCAAAGTTCTGGAAACTACTCAGGCAAAAAGAAATTCAAATGATGAACCAGTTTATTTTGAGCTGCATCTACTTTTTCCAGGCATATTCCAGAAAAAAGCTGATTTGACAGCGGTTTGAAGCTCTGAGGGGGGATTGGCCAGCGGCACGGGTCATGGGTAACAAGTTGCGAACGAAACACAGAGTGGATCAGCACCGGCCAGGCGAGGCAGAAGGGGCCCGAATTTGCTGTGCCACGTAAAACAGCGCCATTAAGGCGCCACCGCGAGATCTCCTGTCGGAGGAGATGACTCGGGTAAATGCGGATGCTTTCCACCCAACTGCCCGGGCTCCAGCGAAGCCGGGGGCACAGGACGCCGTTCAGCGGGCAGCTCGCCCAAGGAGGCCGCTCCCGGCAGCCAAGGGCGCCCGGCGCGTGGTAGGCAGCCTGCCGGCTCCCGGCGGCTCCCGGCGGCGACGCTGGTCCCTTAACTCAACACAGATGAACCAGCATCGGCAGTCACTTTGCGGGAAACGTGCTCCTCTCCACGCACGTGAAGACCGGCCATGGTCTCAGCTTTTTTTTTTTTTTCCCACTGCTTTTTAAAGGCTTCAAACTTGGTTTCTGTGCAAATCAATTCAACCAAAGTTTGGCTGCTTCCCAAAGCGAACGAAAGCTATATTCTCGGGGAGGAGATGCTTGCATATACAAGGTTGAATTTTCCTGACATTTTTCTTACCGAACGACAGAAATTGCAAAAATTTCTAAATAAATCAGTCACGCATTCTCCAGAAATGGCTGGGAAGACTAGAGCTCGGAGTTCGAAAAAAACAAATAAACGAATGATAAGAACTCTAATACGAACAGGATCGGATATCGAGTTCAGATTTATTTCTGGAAGCGGCAGATTAAGAAATGGGTTTAGTCCTTCTCGATGTAATTCTCAGTTTATCAAAATGTAGCTCAGATCCGCTTCTCGGGGTTAAATGAGATGACACGTGTAAGTCACCAAGACCGGGACCCGACTGATGCGTACGACCAGGTGGCAATGGACTGAATTTCTGGAACTCCAGAACGTGCAGACACGTTTGAACTTCCTAAAGAACTCGGGCCGGCTGTAGTGGAGCTGGGGATGTTTTTAACCACGAATGATAAATCATGTGGTTGCTGGAGACTAAGCTTGTTTTTCAGCATTTTGCTGCGTTAACACTTTCAGCATCTAAGAAACATTACGGTGACCGAGGGCCGGTGTCCGGGCCCCAGGGACACAGCCCGTCGTGCACGTGCCTTTGCTAAAGACGAAATACGGGGTCACCCTGACGGGGGCATCGAGGCCGCCTAAGTCCACGCACCCCTCACGCCCACTTCCCACCAGACAGCAGCCCGGGCGGGCGGCCCCGTCTCCACGTTCCCGCCTGCTCACGTCCGCGGTGGGAGGCCGTCGATTTGGGTTTCCGGGGCTCGTGTCCTGGAACCTTCCCAACAGAAGCGGCCGCGGAGAGCTCCTCCTCATGCTCTGAGAGCTCCTGAAACGTCGCCTGACTTCTGTCACCTGAATCACCTGAGTCCGACATGCGTTTCCCAGCTAAGGCGGAGGCGGCCGTGCCTCCCAGCCCTGTCGGGTCACCACCAGTGGCCGCCGACCTGAGGACCGGTGCCCGGGGCCGAGGCGGGCGAAACCCCAGGCCCAATGTGCTGCGGAGGGCGCTCGGCCTTCACGAAACCCCGCGGTGCGTCCGTCGCTTATCGCCAGCTCAGCCCTCCCTCCTCACCTGAGCGCAGGTGACAGGTCAGCTCCGCCCCCCCTTTGCTTCCCACCCCTAATCCTCGGGAAACCTTCTCTTTCATGGCTGTTCTTCCTCGTTTCCGTGTCTTTTTCCACCGTGTATTCCAAAGACATCCGCAGAGCGCGTGCCCTTCAGCGAGGTTCTCTGACGGCCCTTCGAATGCTCCCAGCAAGGACGTCCCTGTGAGCACACACTGCTCCTTCGTCCATCTGGCGAGGGCACGTGACAAGGCAGCGTCCTTCGGTCCAGGTG
>NW_011889076.1:289119-295292 GCF_000151845.1 Pteropus vampyrus
TGTGGTTGCTGGAGACTAAGCTTGTTTTTCAGCATTTTGCTGCGTTAACACTTTCAGCATCTAAGAAACATTACGGTGACCGAGGGCCGGTGTCCAGGCCCCAGGGACACAGCCCGTCGTGCATGCGCCTTTGCTGGAGACGAAACACGGGGTCACCTTGACGGGGGCATCGAGGCCGCCTAAGTCCACGCACCCCTCACGCCCGCTTCCCTCCAGACAGGAGCCCGGGCGAGCGGCCCCGTCTCCACGGTCCCGCGTGCTCACGTCCGCGGTGGGAGGCCGTCGATTTGGTTTTCCGGGGCTCGTGTCCTGGAACCTTCCCAACAGAAGCGGCCGCGGAGAGCTCCTCCTCATGCTCTGAGAGCTCCTGAAACGTCGCCTGACCTCTGTCACCTGACCTCTGTCACCTGAATCCGACATGCGTTTCCCAGCTAAGGCGGAGGCGGCCGTGCCTCCCAGTCCTGTCGGGTGTCCACCAGTGGCCGCCGACCCGGGGACCGGTGCCCGGGGCCGAGGCGGGCGAAACCCCAGGCCCAACGTGCTGCGGAGGGCGCTCGGCCTTCACGAAACCCCGTGGTGCATCCGTCGCTTATCGCCAGCTCAGCCCTCCCTCCTCACCTGAGCGCAGGTGACAGGTCAGCTCCGCCCCCCCTTTGCTTCCCACCCCTAATCCTCAGGAAACCTTCTTTTTCACGGCTGTTCTTCCTCATTTCCGTGTCTTTTTCCACCGTGTATTCCAAAGACATCCGCAGAGCGCGTGCCCTTCAGCGAGGTTCTCTGACGTTCCTTCGAATGCTCCCAGCAAGGACGCCCCTGTGAGCACACACTGCTCCTTCGTCCATCCGGCGAGGGCACGTGACAAGGCAGCGTCCTTCGGTCCAGGTGCTGGCCTCCCGTGGTCGTCAGCACCATCCCAGGGACCCGGGCAGGCAGAGGGCTGGTGCAGGGCGGTGGGGTGCAGATGTCATGGCCACCTCTGATTCAGCCTGCAGCTGGGAACCCAAGGGCCAGCCATGCAGTGTCCTCGTCCCGCGACCTCTCGCTTGTCCCCGTCCTGCTCAGCCTCGGCGGGTGCAGGCAGCAGTCCACCTCACCCCACAGGCCCTCGTGAGTCTTCCCATAGCGGGGTTCATCATCCATGGGGTGTGTCAAAATGCTTGGGAATGAGTTGCTTGTTTTGTTAACACTGATAGTAAAGAACAAGGTTCTTTATCCCCAGCTGCTGGAGACAGAGCCAGAATTTGCCTGGGTGGCCTCTCCTCATGTACTGCAAAGCGAAGCCATGTGCTGAACAGGTGACCTCGTCTCTGTGGCCCGGCCGCGAGTTGGCCTCACGTATCTGGGATGCAGGCTCATGCCCACAGCCACCACGACCCTGGCCGCCGGCCACGGGAGTGGACGGTGCTGGCAGGTGTGAGCTGATCCCACGGAGAAGCCGCCCGCAGAGCAGCAGGCCCCAGGGGCCCCACGACGGCAGAGCTGGAGGGGCTGCTGCCATGCAGGCGGCCTCCAGGGCGCCGGACCCCCGACCAGCTGGAGTGCAGGTCTCCTGGCCCCAACGCCGGATGGCCCCGCCGACCTGGGCCACAGAGAGAGCCTGAACCTGGGCGTCCTGAGAGGTGACAGCCCACACCTGGGTGTCCTTGTGACCAGGAGGTGTCCTCAGAAATGACCTTTAATGATTGGCTGACATTGGGACCGTGATGTAACCAGAATCTGCATTTTCCAAAGCAAAACTTTCAGAACTACGCTCTCGGCCCCAGTAGCGGGCAAGCTTTTGATTTGTCCCCTGGCCTCATCCAGCAGGGGACCCGCTGGGCTCCTCATCAGAGCCATGGAGACAAAAGGGGAGCATCGCGTTTGTCCCTGGGCCACCTAAAGTCACCTTCTGCAGGTTTCACCGTGGGAGGCTGCCGACTCAGGAAGACCAGCTAAGGCATGAGCATTATTTTTTATACTTAAAAGGCTTTTCACTTAGTGGACAGGGAGCGTCACCGAAGCCATTTCTTGGTCCTCCCGGGCATCCGCTTCAATCAGGCGGGCAGCAAACGGACACGTGGGCGCTTGCCACCCTGCCCGTCCCATGCCTCAGGCTTCTCTGTGTTTCCTGGGGTGCTTTCCCAGACGTGCCCTGGGCTCGTGAATGCCCGAAAGGAGGGGGGCTCGAGGTTTCGCTACGTTTGTGATAGCGAGGTAAGTGGCATTCATCTGGAAAGCGTGTTGCTGTTTGCAGCGGAAACTGCCGTGCAGGGCCACACTTGGCCTAAAAGAGTAAAAAAATAAAAACAGACTTTCTGATTCTTGCCGTAATTCTTTGGAAGGATGGAATCAAATCTCTCCCTACAAAGCGCTTACTACGAGAAACAGAACACTTTTTACAACTCGTTTTCTTACTAAGATTGACAAGTAATCCAGAAACAGAGGAGGGAGCCGCGACAGGACGCCACGTGGAAAGGAACACGCGCGTGCTGCGTTCGAACAATAGCGCCGCTTATCCGCTGATAGAGCACGGCCGGGGACCAAACCCGTAGCGTTTGCGATAAGAACAGGAATGTCTCCCAGAAACAAGAGCGAATGCAGAGAAAATTCATAGCGGAAGGGGAAGCGAAGCTCAGAAAACTCAGAGCACGTGTAATAAAACTCAAAGAGGTAAAACACTGTTAAAAACCAATTAAATAATTGTTTTAAAAAAACATAACCTTATGTGTAGGCTGAACTGTGGGCCTCAGGAATCCCTATGTTGAAGCCCTAGGCCCCCAGACCTCAGCATGAGCTGAGTTTAGAGAGAGGGGTCTTACAGACGTAGTTAGGGTAAAGTGAGGCTGTCTGTATGGGCCCCAATTCCATCTGACTAGGGCACATACAAGAGGAAATTTGGACACACGCAGAGACATCAGCTGGTACTAGCTCCCACAAAAGCAGGTGGGGACACGGTAGGAGGCGGGCGCCCGCGAGACGGGAGAGAGGCTCAGGGGACCGGCCCGGCCGACACCTTCGGCTGGACGTCCAGCCTCCAGAACCACGAGACGTGGGCTTCTGTGGCTTAAGCCACCCAGGCCACGATGTTTCATGATGGCAGCGCAGGCAGAATGATCCCCTTTCCCTAGTTAAAAATGGCCCTCAGCCTGTAAATCGAAAGAGATCACTGAGTTTAAAAAAAATGTAATAATACAGAGGCCGACACCTATACATAACCTAATAAAATGTCAGAAATAATAATACGAACCTTTAGGCACAAAAAAATGTTACCTACAGACTGATACAGTTTTGCCATGCAGTACCAACACTAGAGTTCACGGAGGACTATCTATCTGTACGATTTTGAGAGGAGAGAGAGAGAGAGAGAGAGAGAGAGAGAGAGAGAGACCTCAGAATGGCGAAGTCGCAGTTCATCAACAGAATGATAATAGAATTAATCGTAAGCAAAGAAACCACTAAAACAGAGATCAATCCAAACAATTGTCTTATAACATGAAATATAAAAAGAGATCATTTAAGGGGAAAAATACAATAACTTAAAATGAGTAATTAAATAATAATCTGGCTCTAAAATCCAAAATTATGTTCACGCACGCTGATAAAGACGAGCAAGAAGCAGAGGCGTTATGGAATCACGATGAGAGTCAACACATTAATTCCTTTTCTCACTTGATAAGAGGAACAAACTAATTTTAAATAATTAAGCAAAAGATTAATACTTTATAATAAAAACAGAATATAATTTTTCCATTTGCTAAAGGGAAAAAGATCAAATACAGCATGGCTGCTATAGAAAAATACATAAAAGGAAAGAATGAACAAACAAACAAAAAACCCCCACAGATGTTAGAACGAGCTATATTATGACAATAAAAGTGAGTTCAGTGACATACCTAACGGGAAAGACACTTCCGGATTCATCACACTTTTGAGCTACTGTTTTTATTTTTATTTCTTGCTTTCCCACTAAGATCAGGGCCAAGGCAGGGGTGTCGCCTGTCACCACTGCTTTTAACATCGTCTTGGAAGATGTAGCTAATTCAGTAAGACAAGCACAGGAAATGAAATGCATACAGATTGGGGAGTAAAAAATAAATCTGTCTTTGTTCATAGATGCCATAATGGTCTACACTGAAAATCCAAAAGGACAAAAAAAAAAAAAAGCTGGAACCAATGAGTGAATATACAAAAGCTAATCGCTTTCCTGTATACCAACCGTAGCAAGTGGCATTTGAAATTAAAAACACCAGACCCCTTTAAATGAGCCCCTCAAAAAATGAGATGCTTTGGTAAATAACTAATAAAACATGGACAAGATCTATAGGAGGAAAACTAAAGAGCTCTGATGAATGAAATCCAAAAACAACTAAATTCATGGAGAAACATCCACAGTCGTTCATCTCCCCAACTTGAGCTATAAATTCCGTGCGATCCCAACCACAGCCCAGCACGTTTTCACGGAGTCGACGCAGCGACCGTGAAGGCGAAGACCCAAAATGGCCAGCGCGATGTCGAGGGAGGAGAACGCAGAGGGGACGGGCACTCCCGACGCTGGACGTGCTGTGGGGCAGCGGGAGTCACGGCGGCGGCACCGGCCAAAGGCAGGCGAATGGGTCAGTGGGCCGGGACCGAGAGCCCAGAAGTCCAGGCGCCTTGTCTTTGACAAAGGAACAAAGACGGCACAGCGGAGGAAAGATCGTCTTTGCAGCAGAAGGTGCTGGAACAGCCGGGCGGCCACGCGCCCAGCAAAACAAACAGCGCAAGAACCTGGATGCAGACGTTGCGCCCTTCGCAAAAATTAACTCGAAACGGAGCACAGACGTGAAATGCAAACTTATGACACTCCCAGAAGACGTCGCAGGAAGGATCTGGATGGGCCTGGCTCTGGCGATGGCGTTTTAGTCACGACGCCTCAGGCACGACCCACAAATAAAAGACTTGATCAGCCGGGCTTCGTGAGGTATGAAAACCGTGCTCAGGAAAAGACGACGTGAAGAGAAAGAGAAGACAAGCCACAGACCGAGAGAGAGTGTTTGCAAGAGACGCGCCTGACAAAGGGCTGCTGTTCAACACGCGCTATCAACTTTAAAACTCGGCAGAAGACAACCAAACGAAAAATGGGCCGAAGACCTTAACGGACACCGCACAAAAGAAGACACACAGATGCCAATAAGAAAACAGAGACCCTACGCAGCAAGTCACGGGGAAAACGCAGACTCAGGCAACGGTGAGACACCGCCGCGGACCTCTCGGGTGGTGGTGAGGGTGCAGACAGGGCCGCCGCCCTGGAGGACAGTCGGCGGGCTCTTGTAAAACGGACTCACTCGTACACGCGATCCAGGAATCACGCTCCTCGGTATTTCTTTCCCTAAAGGGGCCGAGAACGGACGTCGCGCAGAAACCTGCACGCGGAAGTTCATTCCCAGCAGGTTTATTCACAATCACCAGAATGAGAAGCCACCGAGGTGTCCTCCAGTGGGTGATGGATGAATAAACTGTGGTCCATCCAGATAGTGGGCTGTCATTCATCACCGCAGGGGAATGAGCCACCAAGCCAAGCCGCCCTCGTTGTAACTGCCATTAGGCACTGTCCTTGCCAGGGTACGTGGAGGAGGTGGGCACGTCACAGGTGCATGGGAAGGAAAGTCAACGGCGAGGACCAGACATGATTAAGTACCGGATTGCAGGGAGTTGAATTGTGTCCCAAAAAGTGTGTCCAGTCCCAACCCTGGCCCCTGTGATTGCGACCTTACCTGCGAACAGGGTCTTTGCGGATGTGACTGCATTAAGAGCGGGTCATGGGCCCTAATTCCAGTGTCACGTCCTCAGGCGGAAAGGACACATGGACATAGAGAGGGTGGCCACGTGAGGACAGAAGCAGCCACCAGCTGAGGCACAGCCGGGCCACCAGGAGCAGGCGAGGCAGGAAGGGTGCTGCCGGAGTCACGGGCAGCACACCCCTGCTGGCCCTGGGTCCCACGGCCGGCGCTCCCGCCGAGACCAAAGTCTTTCCTGCCCACATCCCCCGTGAGCTTCTGAAAGGAGGGACTGCGTGTCTCCCTCTGCCTGTCGCAGGACGCAGCCTGGACGCAAAGCCTGTCCGGATGGACGCCTCCTGGCGGGAGGACGTATCTTGGTGGCAGCTATAATGAAGGCAGCAGTCACAGCCCGGTCTCCGCAGAGCTCTCCTGTGC
>NW_011889076.1:295342-298214 GCF_000151845.1 Pteropus vampyrus
TGAGAAGCCACCGAGGTGTCCTCCAGTGGGTGATGGATGAATAAACTGTGGTCCATCCAGATAGTGGGCTGTCATTCATCACCGCAGGGGAATGAGCCACCAAGCCAAGCCGCCCTCGTTGTAACTGCCATTAGGCACTGTCCTTGCCAGGGTACGTGGAGGAGGTGGGCACGTCACAGGTGCATGGGAAGGAAAGTCAACGGCGAGGACCAGACATGATTAAGTACCGGATTGCAGGGAGTTGAATTGTGTCCCAAAAAGTGTGTCCAGTCCCAACCCTGGCCCCTGTGATTGCGACCTTACCTGCGAACAGGGTCTTTGCGGATGTGACTGCATTAAGAGCGGGTCATGGGCCCTAATTCCAGTGTCACGTCCTCAGGCGGAAAGGACACATGGACATAGAGAGGGTGGCCACGTGAGGACAGAAGCAGCCACCAGCTGAGGCACAGCCGGGCCACCAGGAGCAGGCGAGGCAGGAAGGGTGCTGCCGGAGTCACGGGCAGCACACCCCTGCTGGCCCTGGGTCCCACGGCCGGCGCTCCCACCGAGACCAAAGTCTTTCCTGCCCACGTCCCCCGTGAGCTTCTGAAAGGAGGGACTGCGTGTCTCCCTCTGCCTGTCGCAGGACGCAGCCTGGACGCAAAGCCTGTCCGGATGGACGCCTCCTGGCGGGAGGACGTATCTTGGTGGCAGTTATAATGAAGGCAGCAGTCACAGCCCGGTCTCCGCAGAGCTCGCCTGTGCCAGGCACTCTGCAGCCACCTCTGACACAAATGCCTTGACATCTGAACGCAGTTTCCTCCGAGTCCAAGTCTATCCTTAGCCTAGGGTTGCCAGGGTTTGCCAATGAAACTCAGACGTCCATTTAAATCTGAATATCACATAAGCAGCAAATCACTGTGTAGTGTCACCGTGTCCTGTGCAGTGTCCTGCATTTTATGGGAAAAGCCAGGCCTGGCCAGCACGTCCTCTGCAGGGACGGCGCCTCTGTGCACGTCACCAGGGGCACGTGGCGCTAGGAAACACGGACAGCCGTGAAGGCAGCGTGGTGACCGCCGACCTCGCGAGAATGCCATGGCACCCCGGCGGCCTGTCGCGCTGGAAGTCTCCGGCAGTGCGGGTCCCTAGGACTGAATCCCAGTCCCTGAGGCGGCTCCAGGTCCCCTGGACCCTGCGTGGACTGTGGTCAGCTTTCAAGCAGAGAAAAGGGAAACGCGAAGAAGTGTAGAACTGAACGTCGAGCCGCCCGCAGCGCCACCGCAGGCACAGGGTGTCGGCCACGCTTACCTCGCCCCTGAGCTCTGAAGCGATACTGTTAACTGTTCATCTTTCTTTCTCTTTTTTTCTTTGGAAACCGGCTTTTAATACCAGACAGCCGGACCATCTGAAAGGTCAGCCTGGATCTGGTTCGCCTGCCTCGGACCCAAATGCCAAGGTCCCAGCAGAGCTCCTCGCGGGCCAGCCAAGCCATCATCGTGGGAACGAGACGGGTGACGCGGCTGGACAGCCACGCGGAAGGTGGGAGACAGAGCGAGGTTCTCGCTTGACTCCAGGAGCTCATTCCCAGAAACGCCAGGAGGAGCTTGTAACCCCAAAGCCCCGCTCGCTGGCGGGGTCCCCAGAGCAGGGGGTCTGCACGGCCCCTTCCGAGGGGCCGCGGGTTCCCCGGCAGGGAGGCGGACACACGTTCGTTCGTGGGCGGGCTTCTCCGAGCGTGATAAACTGTACGCGTGTCCACGACAGTGTATGTGGATGGCTGCTAATCGAAGAAGATGAACTCACGCCGGACACGGCCAGGTGTGACAGGTGACGGTCTGCTGTCACGAGCTGGTCGCCGGCGGTTTTGCTGGGAACTTCGCAGAACGAAGTGAGGGGGGGAGGGGGGAGAGGGGAACGCTGCAACACAGGACCCGGCGCTCAGCTTAACTCGGGGACGTTTTAAGTCTCACAAGCCAACTTCTCAGCACGCTCCCTGCCCCCCCTGTTTAGCAGAGCCGGGCCTCGTCTCTACGGTAGGTGACCGGGGACAGGAAAAACGAACCCAGCTGTGAGAGCGTGTGTTGGAAAAGGGACGTCGTGTTCTCGATGCTCCTGCTCCTGGTTAGAGGACGGTGTCCTATTTGTTCTTCGGGACCCTGACGTCCCCTTGGAAGCTGGGCCCCCGTGAACCAGCTGTCTGTGGGAAAGGGGGTGGGGGAGTGGGCATGGATAAGAGCCTGGCCAGCGCAGCCTCCGGCTGACCGGAGTGCCTGCCCACGGGGGTCAGGGACAAGGCTCCTGTGCGTGATTGTCACAGCAGAAACGCCTGTGAGGCTGTCCCTCGCACACTTAGGCTAGCACGCTCATTATTCTCTTAGTATAAACACATGGCTGTATGTACCCATCACAATATGCTATAATATTTATTATGCCACCATGACGTGCCGAGTCAGGTTAAGTGACATAAATTTTGTGAAACACGTGTTTTTACAAATGTGCACCTCATGCCATTTTCACACCTTCGTTGGATCGTGGTTCTGAACCGCTGAGTTTGGGTGACTTGTCCCCTTTCTTGCCCACGGCTGACCGCAGACCCAGCTGGAGGCAGAGGTCCGGATGTCGCAGGCTCTGCACACCCCCCAATCGCCCCCCCAGCCGGGCTCTTGCGCCCCCAGCTGAGCCTGCTCCTCACGGGCGCTGTCATGAGAACTGGGGGGGTGAGGTCACTGCCATCAACTGCATGAGTCTCGCCGTGGCCGAGTGTCGCGTGCGGGGTGATGCATTAGGTGCTGTGAAGCCTGGGGATCCGTGAACTTTGCCTCGAGTTACCCCTCCCCCAGCCCCGCAGCGACCCTTGCGTTAGAAAGCTGGGCGGGACTGAGAAGTTGACTGG
>NW_011889076.1:298916-299317 GCF_000151845.1 Pteropus vampyrus
TTTTCCAAATGTGCACCTCATGCCATTTCCACACCTTTGTTGGATCGTGGTTCTGAACCGCTGAGTTTGGGTGACTTGTCCCCTTTCTTGACCACGGCTGACCGCAGACCCGGCTGGAGGCAGAGGTCCGGATGTCGCAGGCACTGCACACCCCCCAACCCCCCCCCAGCCGGGCTCTTGCGCCCCCAGCTGAGCCTGCTTGTCACGGGCGCTGTCATGAGAACTGGGGGGGTGAGGTCACTGCCATCAACTGCATGAGTCTCGCGGTGGCCGAGTGTCGCGTGCGGGGTGATGCCTTAGGTGCTGTGAAGACTGGGGATCCGTGAACTTTGCCTCGAGTTACCCCTCCCCCTGTCCGGGCCCCCTACCCTCTCCCAGCCCCGCAGCGACCCTTGCGTTAG
>NW_011889076.1:300552-301788 GCF_000151845.1 Pteropus vampyrus
TGAAGACTGGGGATCCGTGAACTTTGCCTCGAGTTACCCCTCCCCCTGTCCGGGCCCCCTACCCTCTCCCAGCCCCGCAGCGACCCTTGCGTTAGAAAGCTGGGCGGGACTGAGAAGTTGACTGGCGACACCTGCCACACTGCCACCCTGTTCCTGATCTCAGGGCGACTGGCGTCGCCTGCCGCCGCCCACACTCCGGTCCGCGGCCCGGGCCGCTGCAGGAGAGCGCGGCTCAGGAGCGGCGGGGAGCAGCGGTCAGCTCCGCTCACACGGGTGGCGGCCCTGGGCCTGGACCGAGGCCGGGAGAGCACTAGGGACGAAGGCGAGGGGGGAGGACAGGAATGTCGCCAGCGCGCTTAGCGGAGACGGCGCAGCCCCGGGACCCAGCACGGCGCCCTGCAGGGAACACCTGCAAAGGCCCAGGCAGGAGCCGGTGCGACCAGGGTCGTGACACACGCACCGAAGGGGGCCGCGGGCGCCGCGCTCAGCGGGAAGACGGACCAGCGACTGTGCGCTGAGGCCGCGGAGAGGGGGCGCAGGAACCCGGCGAGTCCTGGCTCTTGGCGACATCTCTCTGGTGGCCTGAGTGCCACAGGTCCGGTCAGCGCGCGCACCCGCGGGCCGTGAAGTTCTCGCCCCAAGCGCTTCTCGTGTCCCCACTGGGGCACGCGCGCTGTCCCCTCCCTTCCTGACGAAGCCCGCCCGCGGGCGCGGTCCTCCAGCGCCTTCTTCCCTCGCCCCCGAACCGGTTTCCAGTTCCAAGGCTGACGCGGTTTCCCGCGGGAGCCCGGCCCGCCATCCTCGCGCCGGCCACAGTCACCCCGAACCCCGCCGCGCTGTGCGCGCAGTCTCCAGGGCCTCGCCGGGGTGTGCCATGCGCGGGCGTCGGAGCCAGACAGCTGAGTGCGCCTGTCACCAAGCCTGATGGAAACACGACGAACCGCAATGCTAGGGGCGTCACGCGAGACTGCGCACGCGCACGAGTACACACGCGCACGCACGCACGCACACGAGTACGCGTGCGCGAACACACGCACACACGTGCACACGAGCACAAACGCACACACATGCGTGAGCACGTACGCACAGGCGTGCACGTGAGTACATGCGTGTGAGCACATACGCACACGCACGCGCACACGCGCGTGTTCCCGGCACACGGCAGTTCCGGTCTCCTTACACTCAGTGACACTAGCGAATAAGTCAAACTCCGCCCTGAGACGCTGCAGCCAGGAC
>NW_011889076.1:301838-311731 GCF_000151845.1 Pteropus vampyrus
CTCCACAGAGACATGAGAAACAGAACAAAAACCTTTAAATGACACGATTTTCAGGAAGATGGTGATACATCACATCTTGTGTTTTAAGTGTGTGTTTAATGTTTTTAATTGAAACATTTTTAAAGTAGGTGATTCTATATCTTTTTTTTTTTTTAATTTGTCATGAAATCCAAAAACTCAAGAAGCCGGATGAGAGCTGAATTCTCTGACCCCGCGGGGAATTTATGTCCGTAGGCGCCTTTGGAAGCTGGTTTTATTCTTTTAGAAAGATTGGAGTTCATTTCATTTAAAATTAGAAAGTATGTACATATATTTATTCATTACCCGTCTTGCCTGTCAATGGTATATTAAAACTGTAAACTTGCACTTAAAAGTTACCTAGATATTTATGGGGGTGGATTCTTAAACTTTGCTTTCAAATAAAAATACAGACTCAATCGCGAATCAATAACTGAGTTCTAGAGTCGTACACTCTGTAACAGCAAATGACACGAAAGCAATCATTGGAGAAGGATGGAGGAGTGAATTATTGTTTGAAGTGTCCCATGTCACTGCTGCCCGCACCTAAACTTTGTCCCTCGTAGAACTTCCCATGCGTTTACAACTCCAGTAATATTTTTTAAATATCTCTCTGCTGGAAACTATTTCAATACATTTTCTTTCATAATGTTCTCGGCAATTAAAAAGAAAAACCAACAAACATGTGGCTGTCACCAGTAAGTGTATATTTCATGAAACAATCAGATTACTGTTCAGATTCCCCGAGAACTGAAGTAGAGTCTCTGGAACTAACCAGGCTCCTCCCCTCCCTGTGTCAAATTTAGCCCGAGGAACTAGTCTGATAGGATACCTATAAGTCATTTCTGGACGCTTGGAGTGGCTGGTTTGTCTCCACCACCCACCTTGCCAAAAGAATTATTTACTGGATATAAATAGTGCCTAAAGGTGTCATTTGACTACTGTCCTGTCAAGCTGAATTATTCATTTCTATTCAGGAGAAACACCAAACATGTACTGAACAGATGTTGTTTGCAGCGGACAAAGAAACACGGGAGAAGCGGAAAAAGTAGGAAGATACTTGCCACGCTGATAAAGTTGCTGTAGGTTTTCTTTCTTTGCTATTTGTGGAAAATAAATGTCGTTTGATTAATCAAAAGGCAAGGTGAGTTATCGCGCACAGTGTAGCTCGATGGCTGTTTTTCAAAGCCACTTGACATCCTAGATGCTTGGTTACACACTGGGGCAGCGCCAGAGACACAAAGCTGTATCACCAGAGACGTTATGTCAGTGATGTAAATTACTGAATACAGTTCTATCATCTGGTGTTCACTGGTATAAGCACATAGAGAACGTAACCGAGGCAAATTTTTCATTGAGATGTATCTTAGAATTTGCCGGCTGGTAGAATCCAGCTGGCAAAACTCCAGCTAATAACAGAAACATAGCCGTAGTGTGGATCCAGCCTAAGTAGACCCCAAGCATCCATATTAAAGGTGGTAACCCTCTTAGAAAAGTCTACTTGGTTACAGACTGGCAAGTGAATTCAAAGCTGCCACTATTGCAACGTTAGATAACAAACGATGTTTTACGGCAAGAAGTAAAGGTAGCTTATATGGTCACATCGATTGATGCAGAAAAAGCATTGGACAAACTCCCAATTTTCAAGATGGAAATTCTTAACAAACTAGGAATAGAGGGGGAGTTTCCTCAATTTAATAGAGAACGTCTATTAAAAAAAAAAAAAAACCTACCATTAAGACAGTTCTCAATGGTGACAGCCTGAGATTGGGAACAAGTTAAGGACGTGCCGTCACCACACCTATTCAGCGTCACAGTGGAAGTCCCAGCCGCCGCAGCACGACACGAAAAATAAAGAGCGTAGTTTTGAAAAGAGAAACGCAACGGTCTTTGCAGGTGGCAGGCACGTCTGGGTAGAAAACCGCGAAGAACAGAAACTGCTAGGGGAGCCACGAAGGGCAAGGTCACAAGATGCAGGTGCCACACACACAGGCCAGGCGCTTTCCCGCATTCCAGCGGAGAGCAGCTGCACACGGGACGTCGGAACAGTGCCGTTCATTACAGCGCCGAAAACGTCTTTAGACATATACATCGAGGCCAGTGTTACCAGTAATAAGTCACGTTGATAAGATGCGCCTAGATATGATGGGATGAGCATAGGACTCTACTTCTATGGTCTTCATCCTAAAACCCATAACCCAAATTAATCACGAGGAAAACATCAGACCAACTAAAATTGAAGGATATTTTACAAAATACTTGACTATTGTTCTCAAAACTGTCAAAGGCAAACCGAAAATAAGGAGATGCTGAGAAAATGTCAAATGTCACTGCCTAGAGGAGCCTAATGCGACATGATAACTAAATGTTACGTGATTTCCTGGATGGAATTCGGGAGCAGAAAATGATCATGAGGTAGAATCTAAGAAAATGTGGATAAAGTATGGGCTTTAGTTAATAACAAGGTATCAATATTGCTTCATTAATTTTGACCAACGTATCACACTAACACATGTTCACCAACACAGGAACAAACTCAGGGAAACGACAGATGTGAATCACTTTCAATAATCCGTTTAAGAAGACTAAATGTTAAAATGTACACTTGAATTTTAGAACTTCTCCAGCAAAGTTTTTTGTTCCGGGTATTGAGAATAACAGTGTCTCTGCTTATTTGGCCTTTTCTTATGGGGAAACTCTGACAAAAGAATGTAAAGTTTCATTCTAATTAATGATATTTTAAGTTCACCATGTAGCAAAACGTTGGGAAAATACAACTTGAAAATTTGAAAGCAGGCTGTAGCTGTTCTCCAGAACTGTCATCCTATGTATTCTTTTGAGTAAATAAAATGTATCTTATACAAACTTGCCGGCGAAATTTGAAATCTATAACCGTTTAGCATCCACTGTTTCCCTCTAAAGTAACAGCATGTAAATGGGGCTGTGCTATGCCAAGCCTACTGCAACAGGTAGGTCACTGCCGTTAACGCGATTTCACATAATAGGGACCAACTACTTCCGTTTTATCTTCTTTAAAAAGGCAAACAGGTGGGTTTCAGAGAGATCAAGGACTCTTTCACTCACGGAACTGGACCCGGAGTTTGATTCCTCTGTGGAATCGGTGCCTTGTGCTCCTGAGCCAGACCACTTTCCAGTCGCTGGTGGCTGCTGCGTGTGTGCACACGACACTCCAGGAGGCTGGCCAGGTAGCATGTGCTCAGTAGCCGACGCCTGTGTAACCAGACAGGTGGGGACCCAGGTGAGCTGCCATTCCCATGCCACTGCAGATCCCGCCTTCTCTGAGTTCTTAGAACACCAGGAGGACACTGGGATTGTATCAAGAACAGCTGTGGGATTCTCCAGGTGGCCCCGGAGCTATGATTGGGTTCAGGTGCCCTCCTCTCTGATGCTGCCAGCCGCTCCTTGTCTCATGCCCGTGATGGCTTCGAAGGGCGCCTTCCGGCAGGGCTGAGCCAGGATGTTGGCGTTTGGGAGAGCCAGGCGCCAACCCTGCTCTGCGAGGAGACCGTGGCACCCATGGCACCCTTCAGACGCGCCCCGCGCCGCTCGGCTGTCCTGCTTCTTGATGCACGAAGACGAGCGGTTGGCAAAATCATCCGCCACCGTCCCCAATATGGCAGCGCTAGGTAAAAGGAAACTCAGTCTCTGAGCTTAAAGTCCAATTAGCGACACACAGGGACACCGAGAGGCGAACAGCGAGACGCCGGCGACAGGCGGGTCGAACGTCCCTCTCTGCCCTGTGCCTTCTTTGCTCTGCGGGGCGGTGGCTCCCAGCGGGGGGAGGAGACCCCATCACGACCACCGCCCACTGTCTGAAGGCAGCGGCCGCCCCCGCGAGGGCGCACCTGCCCTGGCGAAGCGGGGCCGCGGCGGCGCGGAGGCTTCGGGTGGTTTCGTCAGAGGCGGAGCCTCCGCAGCGGGAGTGCGGCTGAGAAGTATCCGTCTGACGATGTCCACGTTGACCACGTTTTTCTGTTTGTTACTCTATTTGTATATTAGATTTTTCATCCTCTCCCATAACTAAAAGCAAAAACATTAATCTTTCCCACTGCCCAGTTTACTATATAATTGTTAATATGTAAAGACATATCTGACCAGCTTAGGGCTTATACCCCTGATTATTCTTCCTTTTCTCTCTTTTTTTTAAAAATGTTTTTCTACAATGACTGTGGGTTAATTGAATTGAAAGCAGCTGATGTTGAGGGTAATTATTAAGCAGCAACCGCAGAGCGTCCGCGGAAAGGATAAACCGACCCCGCACGCGACTCTGGCTGAGATTCTCACTCAGCTGTTTTTTCACTATGATACAGATTGTTCAGATATTTTCTTAAAGTCTGAATAAATGCGTGAGGCAACCGCTCACACCTGATGACTGGGCAGCCGTGCCCTGCATGTCTTTCTGGAGAAATATCTATTTACGTTTTTGTGGCACCGTCCCTCGTATGCTGGGTCAAGTATGACGCTCTCGGCCCCTAATGGCACTGTGCCCAGGTCCCTCTTCGCACAGGTTCGGCTCATACGGCGCGGTCACACGCACGGCCACGCGTTCCTGCGCCTGCCCACCGCGCAGCAACCCCTGCGGGCGGGGACTGCCTGCCGGGCACCCCGCTGTGCGCCGCCCCGCAGGGGACCCGCGCCGGCTGCGTCCCGCGGATTCACGCACAGCTCTAAGGAGCGCGGAGGCCGCGGCCACACGGCCCAGCGTGACCCGCACGGAACCGCAGCCCAAACTCTCACCCAGACGGCCTCACCAACACGGTCCGGAGCGGCCCGCACCGCCACCAGGCGCTCCCCTCCATCCCCGCCCCCGCCCCCAGCCTCGCCCGCGCTTCTCCCCGACACCCCGCCCGCCGGGAATGGTGCGCAAGGCGCGTCACACAGCATGGCACCTTCCCAGGCCTGCCCGGTGCAGCACTGTTCCCTGGAGAGCCACCAGGCAGGCTACTGCCTGTCACGGTGTGTCCCTTCGTTGCGGGACATGTCTCACAATGTGGTCGCACTGAGTCTGTTTAACCCATCACGGCGGAGGATAAGCTAACATCTCTGTCACCTCGGCTTTGTTCATCCATTCTGAGAGCTTCCAGGCCCCGCACGTGATGAGGGACTCTGACCTCAGACCTGGACCCGTGAGTTAAGAGACCGGCTCCGACTAAGCCTGTGGTCCCAGCTGGCCTCCTCTGGCTCCGCACGGGGCGGTAGAGGTGCCACCTCAGGTCCCAGGTACAGGACCGTCCAGCTTCCCGCTCAGCCCACTGACGAGCGGGGGGGTGGGGGCTTCCACTCCCCGCGTGGCCTCCACTGACAGCAACGGGGAGCACGTGGTCCAGATGAGCGTGTGGGGCGGAGAGGGGCCCGACCCGCGCTGGGCCGCGGCACTGCGGTCCGCACCTGCGCTCCCCTGTCATTGCCACCGGCCCTGCAAGGCCAAGTGGCTCGTCCAGGCCAGGCGGACCCAAGTCTAGGCACCCTTGGTCTTCCCTGGGACCATGCCGGTGGGGGCCGGGGACCTCACCACAGCCTGGGGTGCACGGCCCGGGTCCCTTCCTTGCTGGCAGGGTGCAGGGGCACGTGGTGTGGCCGGAGCTCAGTGATCGTTGTGTGGAAGGTCACTGTCCTGTCAGGCGTCCGCTGCTCAGTCCTCTGGCCAGAGAGGGTGGTGTCTGCGTCACGGGCATTTCTGGGCAGAGGGCTCTTCACCTCCCAGTGGGGACAAGGGGGTTCAAGGGAAGCCCCCCTGCCCACCCTCAGCCCGGCCGCGGGACAGCGGCCTCCCCCCACACCGCCCAGCCCCCTCTGTCTTCCAGGCCCCGTCCGGGATCCTCTTTCCCCAAGGGGGCAGCACAGGGAAGGTGGGCTTCGCCCCCCTGAAAGGAGAGGCCCCCCACCTGCCAGGCCTCGAGCTCCCGGGGGCAGGAAGGCTTGTCTGTGTCACTCACGGTCCCTTCCAGGCACTCAGAACACACAGCGCGATCTTGACAAATGTTCATTTTGCTTTTTCTCTTACCTGCGACCTCTCTGCAGCTTAAAGGAGCGGACGGAGCCCCGCGCTTCCTTTTCGATCTGCCTCCCTCTTTGCAAAATACGAATGTGAGATTGAAAAGGAACATTTTCCCCAAAATGGAGGAAAATTTTTACTTGTCTCCTAATCTGTCCACACTCTGTTTTTCCTCTGCTGCGATGCCGTGTTCTACTCCGCGTTCACTCTTTTCAGCTAAAAATTAATTTCTCTACCTTGTCCCCCAGTCCCGGGGGGGTCAACACATCCACACAAATTAATCAAGGTGTCTCCGTTAAGCATCTCTCTGCATGTGGCTCTCTGCACTGTGACAGTAATAGAGGACAGAGAAACGTCCCCAGACCCCAAGGGACCCTGCGAGGGGGCCACGGGCTCGGGCTGCTCCCGACAGCCACGCGCAGACGGCCGAGCTCCCTGCGGGCCGGCGAGACGCATCCCAGGGACCGCTCCGCAGCCGGGGCGTTTCTCCCGGCTTCACGGACATGCGGTGCCCGGCACGGGAGGAACCGGCCTCCGCACACAGAGAGGCCGCGTCGCTGGCACGGGACCCTCACGGCCGCCACGGTGAACAGCAAGAGCCGTCCCGTTGGCGAAGGAAACAGTTTCAGAGTTAGGAGGACACGCGGCATCTTCTCAAACGACCTGTTCTCAGGTGAGTGGTAAAATGAGAAGGACAGCGAAGGCCCAGGGGCGGTGGCGTCTGTCACCCAGCTGCGCAGGCCCCGTCCACTCAGGTGGCTCTTTGCTCCACGCCGTTCGCTTCGGCCCCGTGGGGGGACGTGGCCCTGTCTGCATTTCAGGAGTGATGGAGCGGCCCGGCCCGGCCCGGCCTCAGCCCAGTGCGCTCCAGTACAGCCCGCTGCAGAGACAGCACATGCGGTCGTCTGCGTCCGCACGACGCGTGAATCGTTAGGTCCGGCACAGATCGCATCGTCCTCGGGCGCTAGGACGTTCATGTCACCGTGGAGAAAATCCGAACCCTGCGGAGCCGGACGCTTCCGCCTGCTTCACACTGGCTTCGGGTGCCGGAAGTGGGTCACTCAGAGAAACCCAGACGCCACTGGGGTGTCGCTTTAGCTTGGGGGAGCCCCGCGGCGGAGCAGCCGTCCGGACCCTTCCTACACGTGCCAGCCCAGCGCGACCGCCACCGTTTCTTTCCTTGTCACTTGAAACAACAGCGGGACGTTTTTATAAGCCTCGCCTCTTCCGGATTGGAGGCCACGAGGTGGACTTCGTTCCCTGTCGTGACGGTGCGTTTAGACCCCGCCGTCTGTGTTCGTGGTGTTGTGTCATGTCGTCGGGACGAGCGGAAAGCAGAGGTGCGAACGGAGGACCGTTCCACACGAGGTCCCGGAATGCTGTCCTAATACATCGGCGACTCGGCCTCCTTGCCAGTGAGAGAGACAGAGAGAGACAGGGACGGAGACAGAGAGACGGACGGAGACAGAGAGACGGACAGTGAAACGTCGCAAGACTCCCCCCTGCCCCCACCGTCTGCGCACACAGAAATGGGACGCATGTCGCCGACCCCGGGCCGGGCGACGCTGTGATGAAGCTGTGAAGTTCTTGGCTGCCCTTTCCTGGCTTCTGTTGTTTTCTGGGGGCTCAGTGGGGTGGAGAGTCTGTGCTGGGCAGGACATGCCAACAAATTGCATCACTTCTGCCTCGGTGACCGCGGACAATGCATGCCATATGCCAGCGGCAGGAAACGAATGAGGCTCATTTACACTGCGCTGGGCGCTTCAGCCGTCGGTCCTCCGAGGCCGGGGTGGCAAAGAGGAAAGTGGAGGACATGCAGGAGCCCTCCCGTCCCCCGAGCTCTGTCGGTGCTGGAGGGCTCCGGCCAGGGCGGGGGGATCCGGGGAGCTCCCCCGTCTCGCCGGGAGTGTCAGCCTCGCGATTCAGAGAAGGAACCGGGAGAAATCGGCACCCTCTGCTTCCCCTGCCCCAAAGGGAAGGAGGAAGGAAACCGTGGCGTGCGTTCCAGCTGCAAGGGCACGACAACGCGGCGGGCGTCCTGCCCCCGCGCCAGAACGGTTTGCCGGCACAAGCACGTGGCCGCAAAGGCCTGCCCCGCCAGCGACCCCACCGCGGCCGCGCCCAGCACCCCCGCGATGCGCAGCTCATATCTGACCTCCGACCTCCGTGGCAGCACATCGTTTGTCTCTGCGCCTGCGAGCCGGGGACGGCGGCGATGACCGAAGAGCCACCGCGCCGCTGCCCAGAGACGCTAACGAGCAGGACGGGTCAGGGTTCGGCCCCCGAGGCCCGCAGGCTGCATCCGGCGTTTGGCCCGGGGCAGCGGTGGGGACAGGAGGCAATCGCATGTCTCCCTCGTTCACAATCAGTCACTGGCTCCACAGTCAGAGTCGGGTAAGCTTCAGGCTACCTCCTGGCCCAGAGTCCCACTTTTTAAATAATAATAAAATAATAATAATAATAATGATAGCGGCTGGCACGTGTCGGGCCTCTGTATCTGATTTTAGAGCATCCTCGGGAGATGCTGGAAACAGACACCACAAGAGACTTCCCACCGCTGTGCTGCTGGGAGTCTGGGGTGCAAGGGACCTGTCCCAGGTCCGAGGGACACACACGGCGTCCATCCTCAGGCGGCTTGACTCAGATGGTAGTTGGCGATCTGTACGTCATCGGCTGAAACCCAGGTTATCATACAAATGATTCTGAAAAACAAACTCAGGCGTGAATGAGTTACCCGGAGCCCTGCGGGGTGACGCCCTCCCCAGTGTCCAGCCCCGCTCCGTGCTGGGCCAGAGCGAGGGGCCCACAAATGGTCCCATGCAAACACCGGCTGGTTTCTGGCCAAGGTGCAAAACGCCTCAAAGTGATTGAATGCAGTGGACAGAGCACGAGGCCTTCCCCCTGGACCTCGCACCCGAGGCAAAATTAACTGAACACGGGGTGCGGACTTGTATGTAAGATGGAAAACTATAACACTTTTAGGGAAAAAGTAGGGGGAAATCTCCCGGGGCTCTGTCTGGGCAGAGTCGTTTGACCACATGTGAAAACTCACCATGGGCAGGGGCGCTGATGAGAGGTGCACCCCCAAAACTCGGCGTTTGCTCTGTCGAAAGGGGACACAGAGAAGCCAGAGCCTGGAGAAAATACCCACAGACCCCATATCTGACTAATGCTGATACCTATGATATGGGATGAACCCCCGAAATGCAGTAGCAGAAACCAAACAACCCAATGAGAAAATGGGCGCAAGACACAAGAAGCCACTGCCCAGAAGAGGAAATGCAGGGGGCGGAAACCCCCGTGAGGTGTGGGCGTCGGGATGCAGACGGAAGCCACAACGAGGCACCCTCGCACACGCGTCAGAACGGCTGACACGCACACACACGCACACACCCTCGCACATGCGCGCGCACACACGACAGAGCGCGACACCGAGTGCTGGCTGGGGGCGGGCCGGGAGGGGGCGCAGGATGGCGTGGCTCCCCTTGAAACCTGTCGGCGCTTCCTAAAAATCCACGACAGCGCCTCCCACGTGACCTGGCAACCGCATCTCGGGGCATTTACCCCGAGAGAAATGGAAACTTATATTCACACAAAAGTCTGCACACAGATGTTCGCAGCGGCCTTATTTGTGATAACCCGAAGCTGGAAACGGCCCAAACGCCTGTCAGAGGGTGAGCGGTTAAACAAACGCCGGCCGGAGAATGGAGCCACTTGACATCAAAAGAGCTATTAATACTCCCGAGCGCCTGGATGGGTCTCAAGGGGGTTAATTACGCTGGGCGAGCGGAGCCGGTCTCGAATGCACACTGTACAATCCCGCGTCTGCGCCGTTTGAAACGATGAAATTACGAAGATG
>NW_011889076.1:311819-312893 GCF_000151845.1 Pteropus vampyrus
GACCACGCGGGGCGCCGCCGCGGGGCGACGAGACGCGGGCCTCTCCGCGCTGTTTTCTGCAACTGCACAAGCACCTCAAAATAAAAAGTCGGCAGAGTAGCATAGCTTTGTAGTTGGCAAATTAGAACCACAATCGTTAAGCTATAATTGATTAAATAACTGTGTTATAGGCTTTTATTATAAAATTCCATTTGGCGCGTGAGCCATAAAGATTCTAACATAATGAAACCTAACAACTGCGGATTTCTAGGAAACATAAAGCAGAGTTCTGAGTAGGTATGAAATTTGCAGCGACTTAACGACATGTCCCAATTAAAGTTGATAAAGGTTGAAATTCATGATTAAGTCAATTTTTGTAAGACGGAACCAACTTTTACGTCGATATTTGTTTTTTAGTACCTGCCTATTCAGAATGATCTACTTGCTGCTTAACGTCTGATGTAGTTTTAATTTGCATCGAATTTTTCTTTCTAATTGCAGATAAAAGCCAGATAAGTTCATCGTTTTCCCAGTTTAAACCCATCCGGACTCTGCTTGCAGTGGCCACCTGGAGCCCCGAAGCCCGCCGGGAGCAGCGTCCTCACGCCAGCCAGGGCTGGAGAGATAACCGGCGAACGGGCACCAGAACGGTCTTCTAAGTCCTGAAACACAATTATATAGTGATCACGAAAGCCATATAAGTTATAAAAACACAAAATTTCTGTAAACCATAAAATATAAAAATATTATTATAAAGCGATGCCAAATTTCAAAAGTGACATTACGTCACGGTCTGGGTTTTATTTCGTGCTAGAAAAACGGAGCGCTAGAACACAACCAGAACTGTCGACGCCGACTCGCCTTCCTGTGTCGTCGCTTCTCAGAACGCGGCAGGTCGCGTGGCGCTTGCAGGGCCCCGTCCCCTGAGGTCGTAACTTCTGTCTCACCCGGAAGTGCTTGTGTTGGCATGACGGCGGCTTGATCCGGTGACCCCCACGATCGCCTTCGATGGCCTCGCAGGCCTCCCCATCGACCTGACTCCAGATCAGACGCGTTCCAGGAGCTCCGTGCACACGCAGCAGGTGGGGACGAGGG
>NW_011889076.1:313018-319400 GCF_000151845.1 Pteropus vampyrus
CTCATCGATGCCGTGACATGCGGAGGACATGACGAGTGAGGACAGTTAGCACAGCATGGAACCTGCCCTCGGGGACCATCCCAAAACGGGGAGCACCTTCGGGAACTCGAGGTCCTCCGCCGTGGGCGGCGTGCGGACAGCATGTCTGATGTCGCCGGGACCTGCCGGAGAAGCGACAGGCTGACCACAGCCCCCAAACCAGAGTTCACTCTGTTTGCTCCACGTTCCTCGGAGTCACACGCGCATGTTGACAAGTACGGGGTGCCTTTCACTAGCCCCCCCGAGAAACCGCAGCCTCGCATCCCCCTCCTGCGCCACCCGCCACCCTGCGTGAGCCTGCCCAGAGGAGCTTGGCGACACTGAGCACATGTCCCTCAGCGTCCCGTGGGCTCTTAGCTGGCAGATAGCCTGCTGCAAGTCAGATGACACCTGTTCCACACAGCAAATTCCACGAGGAAGCGATGGCTTCGCCCGGGTAACCAGGAGCAGATAAATGTGGCAACACATAAAACAAGTCCTTAGCTTCACGACGGTGACGTAAATCAACCCAGACCTCGAAAACCACGCTCGACAAAATCTCGCCCTTCCATCAGACAGGTGCGAGGCTGGTGGTCGTTAAACCCTGACGACCGCCCGGCGATTGAAGGCTATTTGTGTCTCTTTCAGCTCAGCACAGAGATAGGACCCGCTCGGCACGACAGCCTTCCGTGTGCTTTCGTCTCGGCGCAGAAGTCACAGTCGCCTGCAGGCGGCCAGCGTCCCAGGATGACCACGCAGAATAAGTCGGTGTGGACCTTCTGGCGTCACGTGTCACCCCCGCCGGCCCAGCCTGCGGCACGACTCGGCGTCCGCGGTCTGTCTCACTCGCGAGTGGCCTCAGAGCGCGTGACTCGCGCCCGGTGTTTTATGCTGTGCGGATTCACCAAACCAGTAGCTTCGGCAGGTAACTCGAATTGTGCATCGGAAATTGATGCTTCTGCTCTTTCTCTCCAGTCGGCACTCAGAAAACCGAGACCTCCGACTTAACACAGGCGTACGAAGTCGCATCGTTAAAAATACTGAGAATCTACTTATCATTAGAAAAACTAATATTAACTTAGTTTTTTCACTCCAAAGCAGTGCAATATTTAGCGAAACCGTAAGTGACGTCATGACAGCAATGCGGGAGACAGAAATGTCACGAACTAAATTTCGGTTACAGGGAACCGCGCGTGTCACTAATTCATCACCCAGCCCCTCGCCTGGCCTCCTGTCCTCCGTCGCGCCCGCTGCCCTCGGCCTTCCCGCCCAGTGTCCCCGTGAAGGAGCGATGAGAGCACACGCTGGAGGGGGAATCCGAGCCGCCTTGCCCGCCGCGCCCCGGGACGTTGGCAGAGGAACGAGGCTGTGATCGTGGCAGGAGGGACGCTTGACATAACGTGGAGATTTCGACATTCACGGTCTTGGGAACCGTAACTCGGCCGCGCCACTAACTGGCGACGTTCGCCGACCGCGTCCACAGAGGTTTCCGCCGTCATTTTCTTTCTGCTAAACCAGCTCCTGGCTGCGGGGTCTTTCAGAGCAAAGGGTTTTGTTCGCGTTGGGGGAGGTGCGCGGCCGTGGGGTGCACTCCCCGCTGAGCGCCACGGGCTGCCACGGGAATGCCTCGGCAGGCGAACGGATGGGAGCTGGAGGCGGGGTGCTGACTCTGCTGGCACTGACGGCGCGGGCGAGCCCCTGGCCATCTGCGCCAGTTCCCTCCTCTGCAGAGATGACCCAGCGCCCTCCCCCAGGTCCGCAGTGGGCACCCGACGCGCTGCCGGAGATAAGTAACATTAGCATTAGCCTGTAAATAATTTCCAACTCTCCTTTAAAATACGGCCTCTAGGAAATTAGAAAGAAATTGAGCACGAGAGCTGAGTGAGTCCTCACCGTGTTCCTCTCAGCCCGAAGGCGAAGTGCTGGCCCCAGGCAGACGGAAGGACCAGCCAGCCACCCACGCGCCCACCGGAGGTGTCGCCCGCGTCCTGTCGAAGGTCCGTTCATTCTGCTTCTTCGGTTTTAATTCGTGGTAAAGGACAAATACTTCTTAGACAGGTGTCACGCAGATCTCGGAGGCAGGTGTCAGACGCACCCCGCGGGGACCCACACTCCTGCCGACCCCGAGGGGGACGTTCAAGAAGGCGCTTCATCCCCGTGAGCTCTGCCCTTCTCGTCACCAGACTCATGCAATGCTCTGCCTCGCACAGCGTGACCACCGGACGTAAGACGTAAAACATCAGGATGTAAATGACAGCCGGGCCCTGTGCGAAGGCGCTCCCTCCGCCCTCGGCTGACTGCGCTGGGGAGCGGGGGTGCAGCCGGGGAACGAGCACCTGAGCGTGCCTGTCACACTGGACCACCTGATTTGAGCGGAGCTGCAACACCAGTGTGGCAGGCAGAATGCCGGGCCCTGACGAGGTCCCCGTGCGAACCCCTGACCTGCGAACCCCTGACCTGCGAACCAGGTACGTTACAGGGCAAGCGCTGTGAAGGCTGCAGATGGAATTCGGCATGCTGATCAGATGACCCTAAAATGGGGAGATTACCCTGCACTGTCAGGGTGGCCCAGCGTCACAGCAAGGACCCCATAGGGGGGTCGCAGACGAAGGGCCGACCGCCACTGCGCTGTGAGCACGAGGCCCTCGGAGAGGGGCGTGTGAGTGGAGAATCTTCCCGGTGGGGCGGACGACGTGCACAGCACAGACGCACCGGCCCCAGACACAGCCCACTCCCCGCGGCTGTGTACAAATGACACCCTCAAGATTTCTGTGGACATTAGATTTTTCTAGTATTGACCTAGCTGTGTGTCTATAAGGGCCGGTCAATTCAGTCAAACCACCAATTTGATTGACTTCTTTGTTGCTCTCTGTATCCACCGATCATTTGACTGTAAGTATCTGATTTTTCAGAACGGCACGCAACCCCCACCATCAGAAAGAAAGAATAAGAGATGGAAGGAAGGGAGGGAGGAGGGAGGAAGGAGGCAGGCAGCAGAGTTTACATAGACGGTTCAGGGATCAGCCGCTTTCCCACCCCAGGGGGAAACGCGACGGGGGCTTGTTGGCTTTTGCTCCCCAGACCACCACCGTCTGTCGGCCGGTGTAGCCACTGTCTCAGTAAAGTAAAATTAAGTCCTTAAAAAACTCAAGGTTTATATTTGACCGTTTGAAAGCAGCGTGTCATAGATTAAAACACTGCAGAACGGAGGAGGCTGCCAGCCAGGCCGGGAGCACGGCCCGCCCCGCGTCCCCGACGCTCTGCGCCCGCGCATCGCCTTCCGGAGTTCAGCCAGGAAGTGGGTGACGTTCTGGCATTGGTTCCCACCCACAGTGCCAAGCGGGAGAGAAGCCGCACCGGGACCGGGCAGCAGAGGGACCCTGTTAACGCCGAAACTCACACTCTGTCCTCCACCAGCAAGCGCAGGGGTCAGCTCTGGGTCCCAGAAGTCACTTCTGCAGTGTCGCCTCAAGAGGAACTGAACTCTGTCTGCAGTCCCTGCACCGGGGGACACGTGGGCACCATGACGCCCGTACAACTGCAGGTTACAGACACATTGGAACAAGCCTGCGACTCACGGAGCTCATTTTAGAGCCTTTGAAATCAATTCCTCTCACTGGTCGGCAGAGTCGGAAGGAAGGCGCATGGATCCGGGCGGGGTCGGCGTCCTTTGCCGTTGGGGTTGATAGGTTTGCAATAACATCCCTGAGCACGGCTGGGTTTTAATGAGCTTTCTCGAAGAAGTGAGCTTGTCTGTTTCGAGCGCACGCGGCAGGAAGGTGCGCTCCCCTTCCCACCCCAGCTGGTCCTGGACTGCGAGATAGTCACAGCGTCTCCCCGCAGAGAAGAAACGCAGCCTGCACTCCGTTTCTTCGCAAAGTTCTAAGGGAAATGGCTGCCTCGCTTTCGGAACAGGGAGAATGTGTCCTATGCTCTAGTTTGGAGTACATCTTTGCTATGAGCAGTCCACACCAGAGCCGCTTTCAATCAGTAGACTAGCAACCGCGTGCTCGGCAGGAAAATGTCAGCCTAACACGTTGATATCTATGGGTAGAAATGTGGTTCAAGAATCCTTGGAAAACCAAAACTTTCCCTACATTGACACTGCCCAGTACAGTTGCCTGCCCAGTACACAGAGCCGCGTCCAAGTGACAGTCACAAACGGTACAGCTCCAGGAAGGCAGCCAGCATCACACAGGGATGGAACAGATAAGCACACGCTCAGGAGACTGGGTCACACCGCGCTTTCGCTTATTTCGATTGCCAAGCTACAGCCCACGTCTGGACAAGTGCCTCTGTTTCTACAAGACTCCTAATCCTCATTTCTGTGTGACCTATCAGCCCGCGGTCCTTGGAGCCAATTCATTCACCAACAGGAATCCACACCTTGCGGTGCAGAGGAGGAGGAAACTTTACTCAGGACGGCTGTGACACAGCATGGCTGCACGTGCTACAGCTCAGCAGCGAAACGGCAGGGCTGAGAAGAGGCCCCGGGGTGTGATCCCCGTTCAGCCAGACATCTATGCTCCGCTCATCCTGTTCCAGCCCAGTCAGCGCAGCTCTGCTGTTTCACCTTCAATGTTTCAACTCGAACACCAGAAACACAGGCATCCTCACAAATGGGAAAGCACACCCCCTGATTCATATAGACAGAAATCCCAGCCCCGGTCCCTGATTGGTCCATCCTCATGCAAATGAGGACTCCAAATCCTCACAGTTCGATTGGTCCAAAAGGCACTGTCCTGATTGGTTGGAGTACGGCTGTTCTGATTGGTTGGTGAAGATGATGGGTGATATAGTTGTGCAGCTCTGATTGGACAGGGAAAGCCTCAGTCTCATTGGTTGAAATAGGATTCCAGGAATTCCTTTATAAGGACTGGCTCAGCAAGCAGGACCACAGTGCAGGCTTCTCCCTGAACTAGGGTTTGTGGCAGCACCCCTGTTTACAAACAGTGCCTAGGCTCTGCTTTTAGATTTGAGCCCACTCATCCACCGGGAGCCTTCCCTGGTGGATATCTTCTGATGCAGAGTCCACACTCTACCTCTTCATTATCTACTGCAAAGGAACCTCTATTTTGGAATTTAAATAGCACATTGCCTAAGATTCAAAATTGAACCTAATAATAAAGAACAATAAAAAAATATATATTACCTTCAACCTGAGAAATAAAGATAGTTCTCAGTCCCGTTCAGTTTCACTCCATAATGTCCTCCATCTTCATGTGAAATTTTCCAAATGTGGAGTCACTGACCCCCAGACACACGGCGGGGAGGGGCTGGCTGTGTCCCCATGGTCCGCCAGACAGCCGCTTTCCAAGCCTGGCTCCCTGGCAAGGGCCAGCTGCAGCAGAGAGAGATCACAGACCAGTTTCTGGACACGTCGAATTTTAGGTGACAAAGGAACATCCAAATAGCAAGTGGCGTGTGACCTGGAAACACAGGACCAATGATTAGGGGAGAATTTGAGTGAAAGATGTGATTTGCCTTTTCAAGGACAGTGTCTCCCCGAAACCCCGGTCTCTCTTTAACAGGTTGCATCATCTGATAGCATTCCTTCATATTGGCCGGCAAAAGCTATCATGCTCCATTTATAAAGAGAAGGCATGAGCAAAAACAGTTAACAGACTCCCACCCGAAGTCAATGGGGTGACGGTTTAAATGCAGCTTCGCTCCCTGGGAATTCCTCTCTCTTCTGGTCACCTACCCCCACCCCCGGGCCTGGATGGGACATGTGTTTGCACATGCGAAAGCAACAGTGAGTGAAAACTGTGGGTCCTGACTGCTCTTACTCTCCGTGTGAGCTTGGGTAAATCGCTCCACCTTCTGGAACCTTTTTCTCCTATAAATGGGGACAGTCACTCCCAAGTTGAAGTAACCCAGGAGAACGCGCTCTGTAAATTCTAAACACCAGTGGAAGCATACGGTCGAGGCTCGATAAATGTACTTCACTGAGTTTTTGCTCCAGAGCTGGTGTAGTCCCTTCAAGATGTAGCTCGTAATTTATATCTCAATCGGATTTTGTTCTCTTTGCTGTTCTAAGTTCCAGTTATTAATTCAAAAGGGCCAAGCGGTCTAGGGTGTGTGCGGTGAGGGGCGCTTATCATTTTAAAACAGTTGCTAATCTCTTTTCATCTGAAAGGGTTCTTTGTATTTTATGGAAATTTCCAATAATTAAAAGCCTATAAATAAAGAGCACATATAAAACTCGGGCACCATTCTCCCCGTGAGGGGAGAAGTCGACAGCAGCCAGGAAGTGTTGCCTCCACGTGGAAGTGGCCTTTGTCAACCACGTTGCCCACCCCTTCCCATTCTCAACGCCACTCTCCCACGTGTGGCTGATCCCTGCCTCCTTCCCGCCCAGCCC
>NW_011889076.1:322085-323177 GCF_000151845.1 Pteropus vampyrus
GTGAGTGTGCATGAGTGGTTGAGTGTGCATGTGCGTGCACGTGTCGTGTGAGTGTGTATGAGAGCGCATGCGTGCATGTTCACAGGGCACAGGAGGCTTCAGGATCCCGAGGTGCATGACAGGAGGCCACAGGCAGAAGGACCGGCCCAGGAAAGGGCTTGTCACCCATTAATATCCACGGGCCACTCTGCCTCCAAACCGCGAGAGAACAGAGGCGCGCGGTGGGGGCGCGCGGTGGGTTGTGGGACGCCCGGCTCCAAGCACCGGTGTGAGCGGCCACCCTGCACCTCTCCCGGGGGAGAGTGAAGGCAGGGCCCGAGCTGCAGCACGTAGTGCCAGGTAGATGACTGGATGATGGAGCTGGGCTGTGACAGTGAACGGGCCGGTGAGAGGCAGCTCGGCCCGCAGAGCCAGCGGGCCCTTAGGGTCTGCATTGCATGGCCATCCCTTTCTTGAAATTTCACCCTTTTTGTGCCCGTCATATTAATTTTGTAAGGCCTTTTGCGTTGATAATAAAAAACCAATGTCTGTCTAAACCTAAAAAGCAAAGATTTCGAGAACAAGTTGAGATTAGTTTTTTCCCATTAAAAAGAAGGTAATTCTTAAGTACAAAAACTGCCTAAAAATCCAGGAACTGTGCTCGGATTGCTCTTACAGTGGGCAGGAGCGAGGCCGAGCCGGGAGCTGCCAGGGTTTGAGGTGCTCCTCGGGCCGCTGCCAGCGCGTACAGCTGCCGCGAACAGTGTGACGCAGCTCTAATTCCTAATTATGACACAGTGCGCACGGAGGAGGCTGTCAATTTTACTCGTCCCGCGGTGAGAAACAAAATGATCCTACTTTGCGCTGCCAACCAAATCATCCTATTCTTCGTCGAGGCTAAGAATAATCATCGGAATAACAGAAGTCGCCAGGAGTGATTAGCGATTTAGGGACGGCTACTGACTTTCAGAGAGAGGCGCGCGTGGGGCCGGGCGCCCCGGGAGGGTTCCCAGAGCCTCTCGCTGCAGGCTGCCCGGGCTCCGGACAAACGTGGCCCGGAGAGGGAGCTGTCGCCTGGAGCACACACCCCGCTCCACGGCGCGCGACGCCCCT
>NW_011889076.1:324426-327667 GCF_000151845.1 Pteropus vampyrus
CCGACTCGCCGCAGGAAAGCGCCCAGCCTGCGGGAATCGGTCGTTTCGGGCCTTTCCACGCAAGGATCCAGCTCCACCGAAGCACCACCTGACTTGGCGCGAGGCATCGTAAAAGTCACAGGAAAGGGCCCGGCCACGGGCACGTCGGTGGCTCGTCCACCTGGGGAATCAGAGTTCACCTAAGAGCAAGTGAGCGCAGAATCCGCCCTCTGAGCCGCTCATTCTGCAAGTAATCTTTCCACAAGTTGTGCAGTAAAAATAACTTCCCCACAGGAAAATACATAAATGAATAAAAGGAGCATTAGGGAGGAAGAATGATAGGATAATCTAGAGAGCTCCATGGCCGCGGCACGCTATGAGGGATTACCTCAGTCATAACTGTCACCCAAGCTATGTTCTACCGCAGTCGAAATTCTGCATACGGTTCGAGCGCATGGATGCAGCCTATGATTCTTGCTACAAAGTTTACTCAGAATGCAGTAGACTGCGTTTGGGCTGGACCTCACGTGCGTGGACATCTGAAGTTAAGGAAAGCATTTGTCTTTTAGGTGATCAGTGCCCAAATCCCAAACCATACGAGGATCGGTGAATGAAAATGCTAATGTTTTTGTTGTCTCCAGTGGAGGTGATAAATAAGCATGGCGGACTTTGGTAGGGACACGCGATCCTTCTCACCAACTCTGCTTTCGTGTAAACTTGGAGCACAGGAGGTGACGAGAAAAACTGAATCGCAGCCAGACTGCCTCCAAGCCCTGTCCCCAAGGCCCAGACTGCTTCCCCTTGTGGGCGCGGTCCCAGGAAAGCAGGCGGACGGTGAACTTCAACAAGCTCACGGAATTATTAAGAATTAAGTCACAGATAGCGTGGTCCCTGCACGCTGCCGTCAGCATGTGGGAATTTAAATGCGGCTGTAGTTTCTCCCAGGTGTGGAAGCACAGGCAGCGCTGGACCCCAGGGCCCAGAGCGGTCAGCAGGGCACCCCCACAGGTGTGAGCCGGGCGCCCCCAGTGCTGTCTTCCTCCCGGGAAGCGACCCTCATTCAGTGGACTCCCGCATTTTTAACAGCTTAACGACTTAGGCAGAAAAAAGTGTTTCTTTCACAAGGGTTGGAGAAAAGCCCAGGGCTGACTTGCCAGCTGAGACCGATTCCCACCTCTGAACCAACAGCTGTAACGCGCTCAGTCGCTCAATCGCAGCTGGGTTCCGTGCTCCCTCCTGGAGCTGGGGAATTCGGGTCACCCACACCAAAAAAAACCCCACAGGGACTGCGCCATGGCTGAAAATGGCAGAGTCGAGGACCTCCAGAAAGTATCTCGCCATAAAGGAACGACAAAAATGGCAAAAAACTGTCAGAATCAACTTCGTCAGAACTCTGGGAATTAAGGGAGTTTGCAGGAATCCGGGAAACGGTTATTCAGGGCAACCGTCTGCATCTCCACCTCCGCCTCGGAAACCGAGGGCCCGTGGTCCGGGTGCAAACAGCATCCCTGGAGGGGGCGGCGTGGAGGCGGGGCTCCTCCAGCCTTGCTCCCGGACGAGTGTCATCATCCGACCTGGCCGGGTCTTACCGTGGCCCGACCCAGCTCGCCCAGTGCACAGAGATCCTCCCTGGGGGCATCTGCTCGTTTCCTCTTCCCCCATCCGGTTACAAAGACGACTGCACAAAGCAATGCCGAGAAATGCGTTGGTGGCACACGAGATACGAGGTCACGACTTGTGTAAAAATACCAGGAAGAAGGACAGGGGCGGGCGTGGAGAAGCACAGAAGCACAGTTTTGTACACTATCGAAACGAAATCGAGGTTAGATATTTTATTTTATTTTGTTTCTACATTCCTGCTTCTCTGCCTTCTGAGATTACATACTTTCATGTGTGTCGTTTTAATTCCCTTGCCTTTTCTGTTAATATATTTTTTTCGTTATTATTGGGTGCCCTTGGGATTATAATTCATGTTTCAAAATCTAGTTTAGGTTAATAACCAACTTAATTAAAATGATTAACAAATCCAATTAACATAAACTAGATGAGACATATAGAAAACAAAGAGCAGACATAAATCCAATATCACCAGTAATTGAATTAAATGTAAATGGATAAAGCACTCCAATTAAAAGACAGAGATTGGCGGGATGGATTAAAAATCAAAATACAACTATATACTATCTGTGAGAGACACACTTTAGATAAAAGATACAAATAAATTGAAAATAAAAGGATGGAGAAGGGATACACCGTGCACACAGTAAACAAAAAAAGCTGGAGTGGCTCTGCTAATACCAGACAAAATAGACTCTAAGACAACTATTGTCCCTAGAGACAAAGAAATTTTATAATAATAATAAAAGTGTCCATCCATTAAAAAAGACATAACGACTACAAACATATTTGCACCTAACAGCAGAATTCAGAAAGACGTGACGCAAACGCTGACAATTAAAGGGAAGAGGAGACGATGAAAATGGTGGCTGGAGACTCAATACTCCATTTTCAATAAACTAGATAGAAGGCCAACCAGAAAATAGGGGACTTGAACAATTAGACCTAATAGACACGTGCAGAACACTTCTCTCCACGAACAGCAGAATGCACAGGCTTCTCAAGTTCACAAGGAACATTTCCCTAGGCTTTATGTTAGTCCGTGAAACAAGTCTCAATTAATTTAAGAATGAAAATCATACAAAGTATGTTCTCTGAGAGAAAAAAACTGAATAAAATTAGAAATCAAAAACAGGAAATTTACAAAGCAAGGAAATCAAACAGCATACTTCTAAATAACCAATAAGTCAAAGAAGAAATTACGATGGAAATTAGAAAATACTACAAGATGAGAAAAATGAAAACAAAATGTACCCAAAATGACAAGATGCAGTGAAAGCAGTGATCAGAAATTTATAGCTTTAAATGCCTACATTAAAAAAAAAATCTCAAATGAACGATTTAATCATTCACCTTAAAAAGAGTAAACTTAACCCCAAGCAAGCAGAAGGAAGGACATAATAAAAATAAGAAGAGAAATAAATAAAATGGGGAATAGAAAAAAAATAGAAAACCAAAACCAAAAAAAAATTATTGCCAAAGAGCAACAAAATTGACAAATCCTTAGCTAAACTGGCCAAGAAACTAGAGTACACTTAAATTACTAACATCAGGACATTACCGCCTACTTCACAGAAATACAAAGAATTATAAGGCAATCCGATAAACAAATTTTATACCAAAAATTAGATAGCATATATGAAAA
>NW_011889076.1:327717-331117 GCF_000151845.1 Pteropus vampyrus
GAGGTCACGACTTGTGTAAAAATACCAGGAAGAAGGACAGGGGCGGGCGTGGAGAAGCACAGAAGCACAGTTTTGTACACTATTGAAACGAAATCGAGGTTAGATATTTTATTTTATTTTGTTTCTACATTCCTGCTTCTCTGCCTTCTGAGATTACATACTTTCATGTGTGTCGTTTTAATTCCCTTGCCTTTTCTGTTAATATATTTTTTTCGTTATTATTGGGTGCCCTTGGGATTATAATTCATGTTTCAAAATCTAGTTTAGGTTAATAACCAACTTAATTAAAATGATTAACAAATCCAATTAACATAAACTAGATGAGACATATAGAAAACAAAGAGCAGACATAAATCCAATATCACCAGTAATTGAATTAAATGTAAATGGATAAAGCACTCCAATTAAAAGACAGAGATTGGCGGGATGGATTAAAAATCAAAATACAACTATATACTATCTGTGAGAGACACACTTTAGATAAAAGATACAAATAAATTGAAAATAAAAGGATGGAGAAGGGATACACCGTGCACACAGTAAACAAAAAAAGCTGGAGTGGCTCTGCTAATACCAGACAAAATAGACTCTAAGACAACTATTGTCCCTAGAGACAAAGAAATTTTATAATAATAATAAAAGTGTCCATCCATTAAAAAAGACATAACGACTACAAACATATTTGCACCTAACAGCAGAATTCAGAAAGACGTGACGCAAACGCTGACAATTAAAGGGAAGAGGAGACGATGAAAATGGTGGCTGGAGACTCAATACTCCATTTTCAATAAACTAGATAGAAGGCCAACCAGAAAATAGGGGACTTGAACAATTAGACCTAATAGACACGTGCAGAACACTTCTCTCCACGAACAGCAGAATGCACAGGCTTCTCAAGTTCACAAGGAACATTTCCCTAGGCTTTATGTTAGTCCGTGAAACAAGTCTCAATTAATTTAAGAATGAAAATCATACAAAGTATGTTCTCTGAGAGAAAAAAACTGAATAAAATTAGAAATCAAAAACAGGAAATTTACAAAGCAAGGAAATCAAACAGCATACTTCTAAATAACCAATAAGTCAAAGAAGAAATTACGATGGAAATTAGAAAATACTACAAGATGAGAAAAATGAAAACAAAATGTACCCAAAATGACAAGATGCAGTGAAAGCAGTGATCAGAAATTTATAGCTTTAAATGCCTACATTAAAAAAAAAATCTCAAATGAACGATTTAATCATTCACCTTAAAAAGAGTAAACTTAACCCCAAGCAAGCAGAAGGAAGGACATAATAAAAATAAGAAGAGAAATAAATAAAATGGGGAATAGAAAAAAAATAGAAAACCAAAACCAAAAAAAAATTATTGCCAAAGAGCAACAAAATTGACAAATCCTTAGCTAAACTGGCCAAGAAACTAGAGTACACTTAAATTACTAACATCAGGACATTACCGCCTACTTCACAGAAATACAAAGAATTATAAGGCAATCCGATAAACAAATTTTATACCAAAAATTAGATAGCATATATGAAAAATTTTTAAATTCCTTAAAAGACACAAACTATTCCAGAAGAACTTGAAAATCTGATTTCAGAAGAAATTGAAAATCTGAATAGACCCATAATAAGTAGAGGTTGTTATAATTAATGATGATGATGATCATCATTATCATCATCATCATCATCTCCCCACAGAGAAAAGCCCAGAATCAGATGGTTTATTGGTTAAATCTACTGGACTTTTAAGGAAGAATTAACAGCAATCATTTACAAACAAAATAGAACAGGAGAGAACACTTTCCAACTTATTCTATGAGGCCTATATCTCCCTAATTCCAAAATCAGACAAAGATAACACAAGAAAATAAAATTGTAGAAATATCCATTATTAATACAGATAGATCATCAAAACAAACAAACAAACACTGCCAAACCGAATAGAGCAACACCCAAAAAATAGTAAACCGCGTGGCCAAACAGGTTCATGCCGGTGACGCGAGGTTAGTTCAACACATGGAAATCGATCGGCGTGATACACCCTGTTAACAACAGCAAAACCATGATCCTCTCCACAGATGCAGAAAAAAAACATTTAACAAATTCAGAACATTTTCATGATAACAACACTCAACAAACTTGGAATAAAAGGGCTCTCTCGCGACCTGATAAAGATAATTTATGAATACTCACAGCTAACAAACACTGAAACAAGTCAAGGAAAGGAGAGTAGAACTCTATCTGCAGGTGATCCGATCTCGTATAATGAAAACCCGAAGGAGTACACACACTCACACACGCATGCGCACACGCACACGCACGCACAGTCTCAGGACGGGCATGGTGGATTTTAAGGACCAGAAGTGGTTCAGCATAAACAAAGCTCCACAGACGAAAGACGAAGAGGCACGGAACCAGCCTGCAGACGTGAAGCTACGTAATTTCCCTCAGGCCTCCTTTTCTTACCTGCGCGTAGAAACACTACATGTGACAACACCATGCCCATGACGCAGCCTCAAGCTTCTGGTAAATCATTAATAAACGTTCATTCTGCCATGACTCCTGAAGTAATAAGAATGTGTTCAATTATGAAGTTCAAACTAGCGGGCTTCAGTACCCCGCTTTCATCAATACAATGGGGTACTGTTCATCGGACAGAAAATCAAGAAGGGGACACTGAACTTGAACTGTGCTTTAGATCAAATGGACCTGGCAGACGTGTACAGACCCGGCATCAGCAGCAGCGTGCTCGTTCCTGTCTAGAGCGCGTGCAAAGTCCCTCAGACAGAGAGTGTGAGGTCACGAAACAAGCCTCAGGAAATGTAAAATACTGAAATCAGATCAGGGTAGCTTTTCAAAATGGCATGAAACTGGAAATTAACAGCAGGAGGGAAGCTGGAAAATTCGCAAATTTGTGTCGACAACCACGCTCTTGACTAACGCTAGGTCAAAAAAGAAATCAAAAGGGAAATCAAAAATAGCTTGAGACAGCCCGAAACAGAAACGCAGCACACCAACACCTATGGGCGTGCTTAGAGAGAAGTTCATCGCAGCACATGGTGGCACTCTAAAAAGACTCTCGCGTAAACAAGTGTCGTGTGAGCACCTGACAGTTGTTGTTTTTATTGTGAATGTTCTCAGCGTGATCTCCAGCCCCACGTCGAGTCTGCGGAGACAGCCAAGAGCATCGTGAGAGCACGGAGCCGTCTCAAGCATTCGCGGCTGGCTTTGACCTTGTGAACCCCCGCGCTGAAAGTAACTCCGGCGCCATCATATCACACGTGCATTTTGCTAAGTAAAAAAAAATGAAAATACTGTAAACTGTAAGGTTTTAAGAAATGTCACAATAGAGACAATTTCAAACAGATTCAGAAAACAGGTCGCGGTCTTTAAATGCAAG
>NW_011889076.1:332032-340472 GCF_000151845.1 Pteropus vampyrus
GGCGGGGGCGCTGGGGGCGCCCCGTCTTCCCGGGGCATGTGTGGTCGCCCAGGTCCCCAGAGGGAAGAGTCGCGCGGGGTCGCCGTCCCAGGAGCCGGCGCGCATCGGCCGCGACTGCGGCGCAGAGACCCAGGGTCACCGCGCCTGTGACGGACGCGGGGCTCGGTACACAAAAAGGCTAAAATGGCTTCCTTTTTCGTGTTTTTCCAACAAGATCTTGGGCTTTAGCGCCTCGTGATACCGCAGGGAACACGGACAGAGCAGAAGCTAATGAAGGCGGCGCCTTCGTGTGAAGCTGCGCACCTCGGAGTGACGCTCCGCAGCATCTGGACACCCAGGCCTGCCCCGGACTCCGTGACCACAGCGACCGGCTCGTTGTCCTCCCCCCTCTGCCGTCAGGGGAAGCCTTGGCGACGGAACCTCCCACCATCGCCACATCCTGGGCCCCGGGACCCTGCGAACACCCACCCACTCATTTGATCGTTTTTTTCCCCTTTATCGTTAAGTAGTTTCATGGGTCAATACGCCCCGCGTGTTCTGGCTGACACAGGAGGCAAGGTTCACACACACGGAGTGCGGCAGGCTCCTTGGTCCGGCTCTGTCTCACTCAACCCCGACCTCTGCCTCCAGTGTTTACCTTCGTGAGGTTCGCATATCAATTTTGGACCCCGGTGAGCTCGTGAGTTTCCAGTCGGTTAACGAGCGTGTGACAACTACCCCGCCGTACCCTTTGAGGTTTACTAGACCCTGTAAGAAACATAAAAACTGTTAGGAATTGTTTCCTGGGCTCAAAGAATGATCACCCTGGTGAAGAACCCTGACCTCACATGACCCCGATTCTAGGAAGTTTCGGGAAGAACACGATGTGCCCACACGTGGAGGGAGAAGCCTCCGAGACAGGGCGGGAAGATCGGGGGACGGGGCGGGGTCGGAGGAAAGGGCCGGACATCGGGGTTGAGGCTAAGAGGGGAGAGGAGGGGGAGACCCGAACGGGGGCCGGGAGAAGACGGCACCGGCGGTGCTGGGACGGACTCGCCGAAGCGAGGGCAGCCGGGCTCCGCGGACAGCACCCGGGGGTGTCAGGGTCGGGCCCGCTGGTGTCGAGCGTCACCGTAGCCGGCGGTTTTCTCCGAGTGCTCACGGAAAGCCGGTTTCAACACACTGAGAAGCGACCGTACCTGCAGGATCCCGGGAACACGTCCCTCCAGGGACCCCGCCCACAAATGCCGGCGCCGGCCATGGGGGCGTCAAACTGCCGCACACAGGGACCTGAGCCGCGAAGCCCGCTAGTTTCCCCGTGAGCGTGTCGCCCACGGGCCCTCCCCTCTCCGGAGCCTCTGCGTGCAGGGAGCCAGTCCCATGCTAATCGTGATTGATTTCGGGGGCTCTTAGAGGACGGCGTCCGCCGCCCCTAACAGCACAGAGCTCTGGATGACCTTGCTAAGGCCACCGCTTGGAGGACAGCCATCTGCAGCTCCAGACGGCAGAGCAGGGAAGAGGCGATTTCCAACAGCCATCACAGAAATGTAAAGATTGCAACGAAGCCAGTTAGAAGTGTAAAATCAACTTCTAATTAAGTCACTTCCTAGAGGACCAGGAACCCTTCGCTAATGAGAATTTCAGAGCTGAGAGCATCCAGATGTGCGTGATTTCCCGGACAGCAGAAGGGATCATGCGAGGTGTGGGGCTGTGTGTCTTCAACCCATCAGCAGTGCTGAAGGCACTGACAGCGATAATCAATAAGTCATATTACCGAAATCTGTAGTGTCACCATTCTAAAGGAAAACCAATCACCTCGTCACAGGCAGGCTGCCTGGCAGGTTTTATTGAGGTTTTTCCTGGGACGTTAGCGTGATGATTCTATCTGGTACCCTTCCGATCACAGAGACACATGCAGTTCTGCCTGCAGCTGGTCGCACAGGGAGACGCACAGCACCAGGGTCCGCCTCCGTCATGCTAGTTTATGCCGTCTGTCGCGCTGACTCCTGCCACTGAAACGCCCTACGGGATGTTGGATCAGGAACGTGGCTGCTTTTCTGTTCAGTGCCATACTTCGGATGAGGGACGTAATTCACCCCACCGCGTTTCGTTTGAGGCAAGTGGTGGCGTGTCCTCCTCTCAGTTAAGACACTCTAAGGTGAATTTAAGATACATTCTGACCACAGCGAAGTTACTGTAGCCGATGCCCCTTCCCCGTGCCATTCGCCTAGCGGTCGTCACGGTAACGAGTGGGATCTTTTGTTTATCACGTTGCACGATTCACCGGGGAGAAATATGAGAAGCCAGACGCCAACGACCAATATCGGTGTTGTATTTCCATCGTATAGATAGGTAAACATTCATTATCATCTGCATATTTTAAAAGAAAGGTAAACTTAGATGAGCCTGAATAAAAAATTCAGAACATAATGCTTTCATGTTATGACTAAAAAGCAGCCATGTATGTTTGATCTTGCGTTGTCCCCACAGAGAAGCTACAAAGCACATCCCGGTCCTATTTCGCTGGGAGCTTTTTCTTGGGACTTCATGTAAATTCATTGATCGGTGCAGCTGGCTCTTCAGTGATTGCCCTTCGCACGGGTCACAGATCTGGTTTCTTTGGAAGCTGCTCCTGGCCTGTCAGCCCACCAGGAATCTGGCGGATTCCGTGCCTTATGCTCAGGTCCCCAAACAACCAAGGACGTCGGTTCTCCAAGCCTCTGGCCCAGCACGCGTGAAAGCCAATCAAATCAGGCTGAGCTCTGACCAAACCCAGGACCGCCGGGGCCCTGGCCAGTTTGCCAAGGGTGGCACGTCGGGTGAGGGCTGCCTAGGCACACTGGCCACTCCCAGGCCCCGGGGTATGGGGGGGGCTTCCTGCCCGGAGGCGGCGGCTCTGCACCCACAACCTCGGTGCGAGCGGCAGCCTCGGGGCTTTGTCAGGTGAACCGCCTCCGCCGAACCAAACCGGGAGCTGAAAGAACATCGAACTGCTCGGAGTTCTAAGTGTGCGGGGCACACGCAGAGGCCAGTGCTCGAAAGCCGCAGTGTGTGCAGCGGCTCGGGCACGTCGCCGGGGACCTTCCGGCTCGCCCCATGTGCGGCCGTGTGCGAATGCCGCCACGTGGGCTGGGCGGAGGCTGGTTATCTTCCCACGCCCCTTGTTTGGTCTTCACAGCCAGGCCACCACTGGCAGTAACGGGGACACTGGACTCTCAAGGGACAGTCGTGTTCAGAAACGCCGAGTTCTCAGCCTGCCTCCCTGTGCATCCTGACAGTATGTCCCGTCCATCCCGCACACGCACCCACACGCACACACACGGCATATGGCACTCAGACACACACATGGCACACAGACACACACACGACACACGGACACACGCGCACAAATAACACACACGGCACACAGACACACACGCACACACACACGGCATATGGCACTCAGACATACATGGCACACAGACACATACATGGCACATGGCACTCAGACACACACATGGCACACAGACACACACACAGCACACAGACACATGCACACACATGGCACATGGACACGCGTGGACACACATGCGCACCCATGGCACACACGGCACACGGACACACATGCACAAGTAGCACACACACATGGCACACAGGCACACACACACAGACACACGCATGCACACACAGCACACAGACACACACATGGCACATGGACACATGCGGACACACGCATGCACACCCATGGCACACACGGCACATAGACACATGGACACATGCACACACACGACATACAACACAGGACACAGACTCACGCACACATGGCACACCCTAGGTCAGACAGTGTTCAAAGCTGAAACAAACCCAGTAAAGCTTCCTGGAAATGTGAAGTATTTCCTTAAATGCTTTGAGATCTTTTCTCACAATTTGGGGTCCTGACTCCCCAACGCTGCACCCAGAATTGTGCCCGACAAAGCTCTCCCAGGGCCTCGTGTCTCTCTGACCTTCTCTTACAAGCAGGCCGGAGGCCCCTCCGTCCCTCGGGGTGGAAGTCAGAGGGCGCCTCGGAGCCGGGCTGCGTCTCACATGCTTCCCAAGATAGTGACGCGTAACTGTAGCTTTCGAAAAACATGACAGATGAAAGTGCCCTTTGGGAATAAGATTTATAGCGAAGAGCAGAGGATGAGCGGAGGTGAAGTCGCGACTGGTAATTCTGTGCCCTCCCTCCGTCGGGCTCACCTCCTGGGCAGTGTGTCCATGTCACTGGGCACGTGGACGGCGTGGTACGTGGACCAGCCCGCAGGTCCAGACACTGGCACGTGAATGTTATACTTAGATTTTACTCCTTGGGGAGCTGGAACCAGAGACGTAGCTCTGAACAACTCGGCATAATAAAACCTGGGAAAGTGAAGACGCTCTAGACAGAGCGAGCTCGAAGCGGTTCCCACCCGCGTGCCCCTGACGGTGCAGATTGTTAGAGGTTTCAGGGATTTTCCTTCTTTTTAATGAGCCACGTACAGAAGAACCAGGTAACTCCAGAACGAGACAGTTCCTCAGTGTTTCTGAATCCGTGACGGCTCTAACGAGCATTAGACACACCCTCTGTTCAGGCTGGGGGTTCGGGGTGTGCAGGCGGCACTTCCACACCCCGTTTTCCTAAGGGAACGCCTGCAGGGCGCAGCCCCACTGCTGGCAGCTCCTTGCTACCTTAATGCAGATGAGGGGGCGACGTCCCACCCTGGGAAAAACACACAGATGCTTCCAGCTGCTCCCACCCACCAGGTTGGCACAGCACCCCACAGCCAGAGGGGGGTGTCTGAGAGCTAGGAAGTCATCCAACTCATACCCCCTAAATAAAGTTCCTAAAGCAGAGCGACTGGTTAACAGGAGCTGGGCACCATCGAGTGTCCTGGCCCGGCCCGGAGGGCTGAGCCTCTGGCGGGGGTTCGCTCCCCTCCCCGCTGCTGGGACGACACGCACGGGGCCCAGGACGCTCCCACCTCCCTCGCCCACCGGGACGCGGATGTTCTCGGAATGGCTCTTTTTCATATCGTGTCCCGTATTCTTACTTTATAACCTGTTGGGAAAATGCCTTTTCTCAAAATCCAAATTCAGTGTTACCCCAAACCAGTCAGCTCCCGACGGCCTCCCACGTGGCCGGGAGGCCGTTCAGGGGTGCGTCCGCTGCACCCAAGCCACCCTTTCCATGGAGCGGTGCTCGCTTTTTAACTGAAATTCCTCCCGGCTCACCTGCTCTGGACGCTCGTGGTCTCGTCGCGTTGGGTTTCCGGCCCCCTTAGCATGAAGGCAGCGCGCCGCACGCGAGCCCGGCTCGGCAGCTCTGCGGGGACGCGTGTTCCGGGTCCGCCCCCGCAGAAACAGCTGCGTTACGAGCGGCGGAGGGACGGCTGCAGACTGTCGCCGCTGCAGTGCTACGTGCCACTTCGTCAAACCACGGATCTGGAAAAGCCTTCAGGAGCTCACGCAATTCATTTCGCTGCTTTTAAGTCGGCACTGGAAACATAATAGCTTCCCCATTTAGCAAGCTCTGCGCCGGGCGTGGGCCGCGTGCTTTGCCGTTATTTCTAAGCCTTAGACAGGCCCTGCCAAGTGGACACTGTGACCTGCTGTGCAAGTGAGAAGCGCGAGGCCACGGGGAACGGGGGTGCCCGCAACCCCACGGCCGCTGGGGTACACTCACGCTGGGGGCCACACCGTTGAAGGGAAACTGCTTAGTCTGTGCCCTCGCTGTCACACACTCACACACACGCACACAATCACACGCACACACACACATGCGCACACGCACGCACACACATGCGCACACGCACGCACGCGCACACACACTCACACACACACATACACACGCACACTCACAGGCACACACGCACACATGCAGACACACTCACACACGCACACACTCGCACACACACGCACACGCACACACAATCACACGCAGACACACTCACACTCGCACACACGCGCGCGCGCACACTCACACACTCACACACACGCGCACAGGCTCGGGTCTCACTGCGGGTGTGTTCCCTGAAAATATACATAAAATGTATGTTCACGAGCATGTCGTGTGCACACGTACATACGCAAATATTACTCAAGATCACAGCTCCGGAATCCCCGCACACACGCAGCTTTAGAGAAGAATTCAGGATTTCTTCGCCGAAGCAGTTTCCACTGAGTTCAGCCAGATATGACTAAGATGCCACGAGCCGTTATGACTTTTTCAGAGAAGAATTACATCCGTATAGCGCAGTCATCGTCTAATAAAAATTAGTACCGCGTGGCATAAGAAGCTATAAGCCTCGCGCCAGAGCTTCTGTAGCGAAAAAGGTCTAACGGAATACACCATTTTTTAGAGATAAGATACCCTCCAAATAAGAAGATGCAACATTTTGTGTTGAAATTGGTTTATTCTAATGACTGTAGACGTCCTACCCGCCATCTGTCTGTTAAAGACATGAGTCGACGCGCCACACCCACAGTCCTGCCCTCCGCCCAGGGGCGGCCGCCCGCTCCCCACTTCCAGTCAGAGAAACATCCTGTCCTGCACACAGCCTTGTTTTACACGCGGTTCAAACAACGAACTGGGAAATATACCCAGGAAGGGGGGGCACGCCCACTCAGTGCCCAGTAAAGGTGGGGGGCTGTTGCTCAGTCCAGAGGACCCGCTGCGCCCACTCTCCGACGGCCAAGCCCGCAGCGCTGCCCCGGCCACGGGTTCCCGGACCGCCCCGCCGGCCGCTGCGTGCCTGGACGGCCCGCAGAGATAAAGCAGCAGCCCGGCCTGGGACCTGGGGGCTTCGGGCCCCATCCTTGTCCCAGCTTTTACCTGTGACTCTGTTATTTGGGAGGAGCCAGGAAACCGTCTGCACTTGTAGAGGCAAAGGTGGCTCTGTGCTTCCCGCAGCCCCTCCTGCGGCCCCTCGCCCGGCCCACCGAGGAGAGAGCCCAGGGCGCTGAAGCCCCTCCGGGGGTCCCAGGCCTGGGGGCCCCGCCCACACAGCCCTGCGCTTCCTGCCCGATGTTTGAAGTGGATGGAAGAGGCCAAGGGACACCTTGCTCTGGGTTGGTGAAGCGGCTCCCACCTCACAGCACAGGCCTGAAGTTAATTTGTTTAATATTCCCGACGCTAACGATGCCCATTTAAGACATCCTGTTAAAAGTCTGTAACATTAATTTAATGGAAAAATGCCAATATTACTCTAAGAACTCTATTAGATTTTCTCCCTGTTAAATTAATGTTACTAACTTTTAATGGATGTTGTAATTAGATGTTATTATTAACGGGAATATTACCCAAATTAAAATCAGACCCTGTGGGAGACACACGTGAGTTTACAAGTGCACAAGTGGCAGCATCTGGAGGTCACACGCACACCTCGGGACCAGACCTGAGCCCTGGTCTGCCCCGGGACCTGCCGCGGCAGCCGGTACCACTGTTGCCGCCGCCCCTCCCCCACCCCAGTGTCCTTCTGCCGAGGCCGCTGCAGGCTTGGACTGGGGGACCCCCTCTCGTTCCCAGAGCTGGCCCCCAGCTGGGTCATCCAGGCCCCTTCACCTCAGCGATGGGTCAGGGAGGGGCGGTGACTCAGGAGGCCACCTGGGGGGTGGGAACAAACATACACTGGAGGGTAGAGTGAAGAAAAGTGGAGAGAAAGGATGTGAGTGACCACGAGTCAGACGGGCACCGCCACCGTCCACGCCCCATGGTGGCCACGAGTCAGACAGGCACCGCCACCGTCCACGCCCCACGGTGGCCACGAGTCAGACGGGGCGCCACCACCGTCCACGCCCCACGGTGGCCACGAGTCACACGGGCCGCCGCCACCGTCCACGCCCCACAGGCCAAGAGCTGTCCTGGGCTGGGTTTTTCTGTCACTGGCCATCAAAAACATCCCAACTGACGTCCTCACATAGCATGGCCCGTGTGAAAGTCATGCAAGTGTGCGTTCTTTTGGAGGAAAGGGCAAATCAACATTAACATCGTGAACTCGAGGCGACTGATTTCCCTAATAAATTTACAAATGTTATAAATCTTTGACCCTCATTTTTACAAATCACATTTTGTTCCTAATTCAGTTGTGGGCAGCCAGGAGGAGGACGCGTCAGGGGCCTGTCAAACCAAGCAGGAGGCCGGCAGGTCCAGGAGCCGTCTGCCCGCGCCCGCTAGTCCTGGGCGTCTTCCCCTCGGTCGGCCAGTCCAGCCAAGGGTTGGGGACAGCGTCTCCTCGCGGGAGCCCCGGCCTGCCTGCCTAGCAGGGCTGGTTCTGAACGCCGTTCTTCCCAACCCTGTGCACACACTGCGGCCGCAGCCGCCTGGACTGAGCGGCATGATCACGCCGGGGTCTGACCGAGATGCAGGGGACGCAGACGAGGGAGGGCCGTGGGGTCAGCCTGCTCACGAGACAGCGGGGGAGCGACGGGCTCGGTAGCTGAGGAACAGGACCAGGCTCAAGCTCTG
>NW_011889076.1:341372-343435 GCF_000151845.1 Pteropus vampyrus
TGGCCTGTTGGTTGGCTGGTTTGTTTTTAACGGTAAAGCTGGGCCCAACCGGTGACACGTTGTCAGAATACGTGTCCCAAAGTCACATCTTTCGGGAACTGCCACCACCAGCCATGCGCTATGACACATCGATTCACGTGGCTGTCCACAAACTCCCCAAAACTGCCCCTCACTCAAAGATTGTTCCTCCATCTCTCAATTAGAAAAGAATCAGGGACTCATCTTTAAAAAGCTGACTTTTCTTTAGAAATTCTCGTTTTTCCCACTAAGAATTTCTGACACCTCCATCTCTTGTTTTCTGCTCTTCGGCGCGATCGCACGTCTCTGTAACCTTGTCCCTTGCAGTGAACGTCACCTCAGCCTGGGGACACTGTGCTCACGCACAGCCGACCTTACGCGTCACGGCCGGGCTTAGCCTCAGCGCCCGGCAGCGAGTGTGAAGAAGGACGAAACTCACCGCCCCCCGTCCGGGCCGTGACTTCCAGAGTCGCCTAAACTGGCGTGAAATCCGGCCTGAGTGCACGCTCTGTTGTCATGATACCAGGAATATTTCTGCATCAGCAGAAACCCCAAAATTCACGTGGGGACAGTGAAGTTTTACGTCTCTCTGAGATTACAAGGGTGCCTTGAACTAGGGGTTCACTTACATCCTCTTTTAAACTAAATGAAGAATGTTTCTGGATTTTGATGATCGATTGCACGTTCACTTAGTGTCCAATGACTTTTTTTTCATTGTTAAAACCACATAAGGGCTTCGCGTGTCCCCCAGGTCAAAGAAATAAGGATAACCAAATGCCGAGCAGGGGAAAAGGCGCATCCAAACGATTATTAGTAATTCAAAGTTTTAAAAGCTCTTAGAAGAAACCGGGTCATAGAGAGCTGCGTGTGTGCACACAGGTGACGCGGCGTTGCAAATTCTAAAGCAGGACTGTGTATGCCTGTCACGGGCGTAAGGAGCTGTAACAGGTCACGGGATCAAAGATGCTTCTGCCCTCATCTCTCTTAGAACACACTTAAAACAGACCTTTAAAAAGTTCTCCAATTTGCTTACTTCCTGCGTGAACAACAAATAAGCACTGTGCATTAAAAGTAAACATTTTTTAATGATACCTCAACGGCGAATATTTAACGTTCATTATCAATGACGCTAAATTTTACAGTCCCTTTTCCCCTCTGAGGATAAGCTTAAGCCCACAAGGCGGGCGGGGCCCAATGTGAGACCTTGGCGTCCAGGGAGCAGCCGGTGCCCACGCTCCCTGAAAGTCAGACTAACCGTCCCTCTACTTCTTAGTAAGAGCGGTTTAAATGCAGTATTTCTACATATTCCAAACAGTTTGAGTGACTTCATTTCAAAGTTACAGAAACTGCTATGTTCTCACTCTGCAATTTAAAAAAAAAAAATGTTTTTGACAATAAATAGCAGTTGAAATGAGTCGATTTAGCAGTGAAAAGGAATGTTTCTACTATAAATGTAGTGTTTAAACAGTTATTTTAACAGTAGACTTGTCAAGTTGATGTAGCTGGGCATCATAAAAACTGTTTAAAACTGTAAATTTAACTGTTAAAATTAGCAGTTACACTGTTGGCTACTAAAGACCGGTTAACATGAAGCAATAATGAATGCAAACAACATCAAAAGTGCTCATTTTTTTTCAAATGTCAATTTTTCCGCATTTATTGTTACTTTTCTAAAATATGACATAGGATGATATTTTGGAAAGAGAAGGGACCATTCTGGGGAACGTGCTAGCAAAGCAAACGTTCGACGGGCACAGAGCAGGGGGATCGCGGTGACCAGCCACGCTCTGCGGGCCTGAGTCTCGGGGGTCAGGCCGTCAGCCCCCCAGAGCCCGGAGCCTAGTTCTGTCCCCCGAGAGAGGAGCATGCACGCGCACGCACACAACCGGCTTGCCGTGTGGGCCCACTTCCGTCACGTGAATGCCCCTGCGTGGCAGTCGGGGTCGGGTGCCGTGTCGCCGAGGAGCGGACGGAAAGAGGCACTCGCTCGGCTCCTGAAAACCTCGGGCGTGGTCTCCAGCCTCCCACCGTCATGAGTCAAAATG
>NW_011889076.1:344785-346916 GCF_000151845.1 Pteropus vampyrus
GCCCCTCGCTCCAGGCCACGTCCACACCCGAGCTCGGGGCCCCGTGTGTGGGTGGGGTACTGTTCCAAACTTGGGGCCCCACGGGGGCTGCCGTTCCTTTAGGTCCTGCTCGCTCACCAGCCACCTTGAAATAGGCGCCGCCGCTTCAGGGGCTTCTTTACAAAGTCCCTGTTGGGTCCTCGCAGGCGGGTCTGAAGCCTGCACTGAGCGTGGAATGTCAGACACGCTCTGTCTTAACACCTCTCCGGACTTAGAAGGAAAGTTGCAGAGAGGGCTCAGCGGGGTGTCCAGCACGTGACCACCGTGAGGGCGGCGGGAATGGCCGCCCTGTTAACCTGGGCCCCCGTGTCTCCCCTGGACAGGAGTTGCTGGGCGAGCAGAGTGACCGGGGCCAAGGGGCATCTGTCCTGAGCATGTGCCCCCAGAGGCGTGGGGGAGGGACCGCTGAAGGCAGGGGGCCGCAAGGAACCCCCAGAGGCCCGCCCGGGGGGGAGACGCATGACTGCGTGCCCCAAACACAAGCCCTGCCTCCTGAATGGCCGGAAAGCAGCGCTTGGCCCCCCACACCCAGTCCCGTCAGGAGCGTGAAGGCGTGATAGACGTCCCTACCCTCCGTGACCCCCGTCCCCGTCCTCCCTGACCCCCATCCCCGTCCTCCCTGACTCCCATCCCTGTCCTCCGTGACCCCCATCCCTGTCCGCTGCTCCTCCCCCAGGGCAGGCCCCCCAGCGCGCTCAGCCCCGCCCTCCAGCACTGCTGGCCACAGTGAAAGCAGACCCACAGCAGAGCTGGGGACGCTGCGCCCATTAACACTTTACGAGACCACACAGAGGCCCCGCGCTGGGTTCTGCCCGTCCTCGGCCGCTGCTGTGCTGTCAAGCTTGAGACATGGACGGGAAGGGAGAAAACCAAAGGCTGTTGGTTCTGGGAGGGGGCGACACACGTTTTGAAGATCAGGGCAGCTGTCATCACCCGGGTCCCCTGGCCGGAGGTCTTCTAGTTCAGGGTCCTCCAACCCTCGGGCCATGGACCAGTACCGGTACAGTGAGGAACCGGGCCACATAGCAGGAGGTGAGCGGCAGGTGAGCGAGCGAAGCTTCACCTGTGTCTGCAGCCGCCCCCAGCGCCAGCATCACCGCCTCAGCTCCACCTCAGACCATCGGGCACTAGATTCTCACAGGAGCGCCGGTCCCCAGTGCCACGAGGTTGGGGACCGCTGCTCTCACAGGCCATGAGTGGCCCTGACCACGAGCAGGTTCCCTAGCCCGTGACTCACGGGTAAGACCCCTCTAAGTACACAGGACTGCAGCCTTCCACGCAGAGAGGCTGCTCACACACACCCCCACACACCCCCATCCCCCTCGCTGGAGCCAGAGCAGGGGCTGTGCTGGTCCCGACGCCACCAGCACCGCCCCTGCACTGGCCCCGGCAGAAACTGCCATGTGCCATGCTTCCTGCTTCCCCAGCTCCTCGTCCTGCTCCCGTTCGTGGAGGGCATAGGGGAACTCCCTGGGTGGTCCCAGAGGCCCTACACCCCCGCAGCTGGCCCCCAGTGCAGAGCCACTGCCGCCGTCCTGGGCGACCCACGGCTCTGAGCCGGGCGTGGCTGCTGGGCGGTTCGCGGAGCTCGGCCATGCACGCGGTTTACTCCACTCAGAAGCCATCGAAAGAACGAATCTCAATTAAGCGCTTTTGTTTTAAAATGAGAAATGAAAAAACGCAGTGCGCTCGGCACTCGGGGAGAGAGAAGCCCTGTCCGCCGGCCACGAGCCCCCGAAGCTCCTGGGTCATGGCCCCGCAGTACTTTGCCGATCAGTCCACTGCGGGGCTGGCCCGTGGGCGGAAATCGCGTGTAGGGAGGGGACTGGCCACGTCCCCGGCAGGACTGGGCGCGGCAGGCTTTCTCCCCCCGGCTCCTCTGCTGTGTGGATGTGTACCAGCGAATTTATAAGCTACAGCGACAGTCACAGAGAACGGAAGTCAGGAACGTTCAGAATTCAGCAGCAAGGCTGTGGAAGGACACGTTCTCCATCGGAGCTCCGCGGTGGCAGGAGGCCGACGCCGACTCCAGACGCCTTCGGACACCGCGAAAAGCTGGCCCGCCGCGCAGTCCGCCGCAAGGGTTTGCTGT
>NW_011889076.1:348171-352236 GCF_000151845.1 Pteropus vampyrus
GCTCCGCGGTGGCAGGAGGCCGACGCCGACTCCAGACGCCTTCGGACACCGCGAAAAGCTGGCCCGCCGCGCAGTCCGCCGCAAGGGTTTGCTGTGGTGGACGCGCCTCCCGGGACTCCCTGGGGGTGGGGGGCGTCCTCCGGTGTCCCCTAGGCAGGCAGGGCTTCCTACAGGAGCCTCTCCGTTGCCCTCCACGTAGATCCGACCTTGAGCAGAGTCGGATCAGCTCCTGTTCTCCAAGCGATGTTCCAGTACAAACGAGCATTTGCTAATTCGTTTGGCTAATCTGTGCTTGTTTGCTGTGGCAGGAAATGTTCTTTGCTCAGCCACTACCCATTTCCTCTCTCTTTCCTGATTTCATTTGGTGTGGCAATGTGCCCAGCCTAGCATGTTATTTCCAGCCTCTCTTGCACCTAGGTAGGAATTTCCAATAAGATGTACTCATTGGGTATAATTTCCAGAAGAGAAAATTACTCGACTGGAGTGTGTTCCCCTTTTTGCCTTTCTCTACATCCTCCTCTTTGAACTGGGATGTGAAAATGATGGCTAGAAGTCAGCAGCCATCTTGTGAGCAAGAGGCAGCTTTGAGGATGGAGAACAAGCATGTGTTAAGGAGATAATGGATAAAAACAGATAGAATGGACCTACCACACAGCCTTGAACGGCTTGTCCACAGATAAACATATACCTAATTTATTTAATCTGTGGTTATTTGGGGTCTCTGCTACAGCCAAACACAATTTCTAAGTGACACACTGCATTTTTTAGTTTCGAGAGAACAACAGACATAAACTCTTAGATTCTATCATAATCACCATAAAGTTGTCGCAAAACCACACCGCAAGATCTCACTGTCTCAGGGTTACTACATGCGAACGTGATCATCGAGAGCGGAGGGTGTGTTTATCGCCCCTCTGAATTAGCATGTATGTTTTTCAGTAGGGTCTTCTGGGGTGATGACTTTACCTACAGCGGTGAAATCTGATAACTTGGCAAGCTAAGGAGAGATCCTTGGACGCGTGAGTAATTAAGGTCTCCCCAAGTCGTAGCACACAGGCAGCCACCTTTGTTGTCTGTGTGTTGGTCCAAACTTTAAGGGGGCAAAGCTTTCCCAGAAATGCCACGTCCTGCTTCAACTAGACACCGAGATGCAACCTGAGCAGGTGGCTGACAGGAAGGAGCCCAAGAGGAGGCAGGAATGTGGACAGGAGGGTACACGCCCCTGGAACGGGGGGATCTCTTTCTCAAATTATCACTCTCTTTCCAAGAGTTTTGACCACAGATTAATGGAGTTCTGTTGTTTTTGTTGTTGTTGTTGTGATTGATAAACACCTGACGAGCTTTAAAACCACCTAGGCAGTCTGTACATAATGCGTAACTTTCCTCCAGGAAGATGGCACGGCTGTGGAGGACCCGAAAAATAACAGGGTGGCTAATTGAGAAAGATGAATGCTAGAGCGAAAGTCATTTTCTGCCACCCACGAAACACGCACGCTGGCAGGGAGTCACGGGGACTTGCCAAGCCCACTACTGGAGTGCCGTCCAACTCTAATTGTCACGCAGAGCCGAGACCCGCATCGGCCGCAGCTCGTGTTCCCGGGGAGGGTTGCCGAGAACCTTCGAATGTCTGGCATCCGTGTGTTAAACAAAAAATTTCTCATCGCCGAATTTGTTTATAAGTTATGCGCGAGACGCGAACACAGCGTCCCGTCGTCCAGCTCGGCGCTCATTAACCGCTAACAAAGGCTGAGAGGGTGGGGTACGGTCTTCGGAGCCTTTAAAAACTGGCAGGGAAAATAATGCTGATCGAAAGGGTCCGTTTTCTCGCTCTTTGAAGAAACAGGTACTGTGTCTGTTCTTAATTTGAGGAGTATCCAGCTGACTCACCACTGAAATGTGATATCGGTGTAAACAAACTAGCATCATAATCAATTGAGCAAGAAGCGGCCTCTGAGGGGCCTCTGAGGGGCCGCGTGGCCACGTGAAGGAGCGCGGGCTCCGAGGCGGAGCGAGGGCCGCCCCCAGCAGTCCCCACACAGGGTCAAGCAGTGGCGGGGGAGGGGGCTGCAACTCCCCAGCACACTTCAGGGGAGCCACTGCCGTCCACTAAATGACAGTATAACCAGCCGCACCAACCCAGGCTGAAGGAAAAGCGACCTTTCAAAGGTGTGCGACCTGGCAGAGCGCCCAGGCCGGCGTCCGGAGCCTGCAGAGCCGGCCGGGAGGCAGCGCGGTCCCTCCCGGCAAGTTTCTGTGTTTCTGCCTGGAAGGGCGTCCGCACCTTCCGGGACTCACAGGCCGCCACGATGGCCGTGACCCATCCTCTCCCGCCCCGAGCGTTTGACAGCGCTCTCCAGGCACGCGTGTGTGCAGGTGCCCATGTGTGCGTGCACGCGTGTGTGCGCGCGTGTGCACATGTGTGCACGTGTGTGCATGTGTGAACATGTACGCATGAGCAATGGAGGGGGAAAAATCTGGCGAGCCTAATTTCTCATCGCAACCTCCACACAGCTGGATGTTTCTCAAGTATTTTAAAGTGTTTTGATCATTTAAAGAGATTTAAAGCATCATTTTCCTAGAAATTCTGACGAAATAATTCTGCCAAATTAACTAGTTGCTCCAAACTGCATATTATGTCATTAATTCCTAATATATATTATATTTTAAAGGCAATCACCTTAACGATTGTTTCGTGTAAGAATCTTCCACTTCCAAAATTCTCAATAATATATCTTGCAAATTAATATCATCTCTGCTTCTAAATGTCTGTCCACTGGGATCTTCATCCAAATAAGAGAATTAACTAGGACCATAATTCCACATTAATCTCACAGATAAAATGAAAATAATATCACCCTCTGCATCCTAATTCAAGCTTCAGATGGGAGCGCTTACTGCACCTCGGGGAAGGGAAGGAGGGGCAAGGCCCAGCCTTTTCTGGGCCCCCAGGACGGGAGCCTCCGTGGTCAGCAGGCTGCTGGTGTCGCCACCATGCCCTGTGCCCGGGAGGGTGCTGGCTCACGCTGGGCGTCAGCGAGCAGCTGCTGCCTGGATGACGGAGCGTGGACTGAGGGGCGGGGGACGGGGGAGGGAGCGGACAGCCGAGCCCACCCTCGGCACACAGGGCCCGAGTCCAGTGGACGGGAGCCACGCGTCCTGGAGCTGGATGCGCCCTGTGCCACCCCTGACCCGACCCCGCTGGCTCAGCCCTGCTGGAACGGGAACCCAGCCGAGAAGTGCCCAGTCCTTCCCAAGCTCGTGCCTCAGTGACAAGAGGGCTCGGGGTCTGGACGAAGAACCGCATGCGAGCAGGGCCGTGGCAGGGTTAGTCACGAGGCCCAGCACGAGCTGGAAGCGCACGGGGCCCTGCAGACTTGACGTCACCCTTTGAAACGCTATCTTCTTTCCGAGCTGTCTACATGGAGGCCGCACATAAACAAGAGTTTCCCCCACAACGACTGGCCAATTAGACACGAAACCTATAAAACATAATCTATTTTCTGGCCCCGTCTAGGACGCCTCTCTTTGGTTTGAAAAGAGGGATTCCAAAATAATGTCCCAGACCTGGGTGGCCCGCGGAGTCAGGTTGCCTTTCCCGGTGCCCACCGGCTCGTGCAGGGGGCGGGGGGTGACGACCTGGCCCCGCCCTGCACCCCTCCACCTGGCCGGCCCTGGACCTCTCCACCCAGCTCCACTCCAGCCTCTGTCCTCAGTACCTGAGCCCAGGGCTCAACCTGCCCCCCGCAACCACTCTCCTCACCCCCTTGTCACAGAGTTCGATTTGTCCACCCGTACGCCACCCCTCCCCGCACGGAAACTGACAGTTTGATCATAAGGAGGAATATATTTAAGTCCTATGTTGCATAATCAGGGAAAAACTCGGTCAAGAAGAAATTATTTCGAGTGAAGTTAACATCAGCCTCCGTTGAAATAACTCGCTCTTCCTGGCTGTGGCCTTTCTCACATCTGCTAATCTGAAGAAAGAGGACACAAAATTTCCCCAGAACGAACTACGTAGATGGGTGGCACGCCCTTGAGTGCCCGAAGCCTTTCAACAATATGTTC
>NW_011889076.1:352286-369302 GCF_000151845.1 Pteropus vampyrus
TCTGCTAATCTGAAGAAAGAGGACACAAAATTTCCCCAGAACGAACTACGTAGATGGGTGGCACGCCCTTGAGTGCCCGAAGCCTTTCAACAATATGTTCCATGGAGTCCTGCGTGTCATATTTTCAACTGTAACCTGTAGACGTTACATCCAGAGTAACCTGAGTTACGTAAGAGGAAAGTGCAGCCAATTTTTGAAATCCACACTAGGACATTCAGGAACATTCAGGATGAGTGGATTTAAATTCACACTCATACTACGATACTCAGCCTCATTACTGCACATGCAATGCCCTTCTATAGCACTAGCGTTGGCCCCACAGCCAAAAAACGGAAATTCATCAACACCATGTGAGCACAGAGTCTGGTAAGCCAAGGCGATTTGAAGTGTGACCTTGAACCCTTTCCTGAAACGTGGCTGAACGTGGGGCCGAAGGCCAGTGGTCGGGGACAGTCCTACGCCCAGCGCTGAAACGCCGTGGTAACTGGTGACCGGGGCCCCTGAGAGACGGGCAGCCTGGCGCCGGCCACCACGGCCCAGGTCCAGGTTCCGGGCAGCCGCGGCCTCACTGCGGCCTCAGTGAGTCCTCTTAAAGCAGCAGTGACACGGGAGCCGCCACCTCGCCCATTGTCGCGCGGGCCGCTCAGACGCATGCGCGCCGCCCTGCGTGTCACCGGCACAGGCGTCCAGCGCTGGGGCACCGAGAAGCGGGCCACTGCCCTCCTTGCTGTCCCCCATCTGTTTCTCTCCGTGACGTCCCCTCTCTCACACGTCAGCAGCTGCTCGCGCCTCACCTGCAGCTCGGAGGGTGCAGGCCGCCTGGAGCCCCTCGGGAGACCCGCGCGCACGTCGGAGAGGCCGGGGTCCGCCAAGACCGCACCACCCCACGGGCTCTGCACGCCGCGCCCTGCGGACAGAGCACGCAGACTGGCGCAGTCTGACCACGGGCTCCGAGCCCGGCCCTCGAGCGGAGGCGGTCACTGCGGTGACATGCGCTAAGTGCCTGGCCTGGTGGCAGGTTTACAATGCCGATTACATCGTCTGGTATAACTCACAGCAACCCTCCGAAGTGAGTGCATTCTGTCTACAGGTGAGAAGTGACACCTGGAGAGGTGAGCCTTTGCCCAAGGTCACGCCTGGGACGGCGTCGACGCCAGAGTCACAGCCGCGTCCTGCCGCCTCCGAGCGGGTGCAGCCAGCCCCGAAGACCCGCGTCCCGCGTCTGCGCGCAGGAGCTGCTGGCGCTGTGGGCGGGCTCGCGTCCCCCGTCCCTGCGTCGCCGCGGCGGTCAGCCGGCGCTTGTCAGAACAAACAGGAGCACGAGGCCGCGGTGGCATTCTCTCAAAGTAGGCCTGGCGTGGCCTGGCCAGGAAGTCGGAGCCGCGCCGCGCCCTCTGTGCGCGCGCTGTCCGCCTGGCACCCGCGCATCTCTGTGTGTATGGGGACAGTGGCCGTCACAGCCAGTACCTCCTAGGACGCCTTGTGGAGCAGGAAGGGTGGGCAGTTCTTTCGCAGAAACCCCTGTCGAGGCTCTGAGGGCACCCCACCTGGGGCCACCGCGCCACCGGCTGTGCCCAGGGCTGTCTGAGCGGAGACCTGCCGGGGAGAGGCGCCTGGCTCCACGGGCTCCCGCGGTCACCTGCGTGTCCTGAGCCGGGGAGCCTGACGCCTGGCACCACACGTGGACGCTGGTGTGAGCGCCTGGGCCCGGTAACTGGCCACCCACAGTCCCTCCGGTGAGGGCCAGCCTGACCCCTCTTGTGGTGCCACCTGTGCGGGAGGCAGAGTGCCTGGCGCAGGCAGGATAAGGCGGCGGAGCACCCGCGTGAGCATCGCCCTACTTGCTCAGCATCGCCTTAACGGTGGGGGGCCGTTTCCCCAACCCAAATTTCCTTCCTTTTTTTTTTCCAATTCAAAGAAAAAAGCCCCGTAAGTGCTTGCAGTCTCTTTCCCTGTAATTTCACTTCAGATGCTTTATCAAGAAATGTTTGATAAAATGTTTATGGCAGTTTTAACTACAATGGAAAAAATTAAAGAATAGAGAAATGTTACAGAAATCTTTGTGAATCTACTTATTAAAATATTTTGAAATAATTAGAAATGGTAATTATTGAGACAGTGAAAACCATTGAAAATAAAATTAAGATGTGTTTACAATGGAGTAAGATATGCAAATTATATGGGATGGATAAACATTGAAGGAGGTGTGAATATTAAGCTAGGCATTAACTGGGATCGTTTAGAATTTTTTCAAAATTTCCTATAATTTTGTTTCATTTTTTTACTGTATGAGGAGGGAGATCAATGTTACTTTTTTCATAATTGTTCTGTTTTTATTTTACAGAGAATTAAACCTCAAATTTACTACATATTTTTTTTAATTTGCATCACTAGCAGAATTTTAAAAAGCAGAAAAACTTGAAGAAGGTAAGAGTTCAAGAAAAGAGCCCCAGAAAACATCAAAATGTGCTGGATTTCAAAGTAGTGTGTCTCGGAGCCATTAAGCCAGGCCATCTCCTCCTTTTCCTTTGAAAGGCCGTACAAAGCACTTTATAGCAACCATAAAACCCGAAGCTGGTGGGTGGCGAAGGCAGAGGGGAGGGCGCTGGCCTCGTCAGGTGGGGGAGGAGAGGAGGGGGGCGGGAAACGGGCAGTGGGGTGGGGAAACGGCCGGTCGGCCAGCCGATCCCAAGGGCTCCAGGGGCTCACCGTGCCAGCATCGGCTCCGGGAGAGGCTGTTCCCGGTGCGTCAGGATGACCACTGCGCGGCCGCAGGCTGACATGTCTGCAGATGCGGATGGCACCTCCCACTCCGCGTCCTGGAATGTTTAGCTGGTTGTGTCTGATGACTCAGGGTCTTGCAAACCCATGAGAAAACCTGCAGGATGAGGGGAAACAAGGCAGACGACCGACAGTGAATAGGTTCTCCGGCCACGCCCTCCTGATGTCCCTTCCGCGCTCCGTGGCACGGAGCACTCCCTCCCTGGGACACTCTGATCAGTCGAAGGTTGGAGAAGGGTGAGCTTCTTCTTCCTCGCTCGCTCAGCGCCCCGGCCTGTGTCCGCTGTCCCCCACAAGCCAGGGGAAATGGGGACCGAAGGGCATGGGACCAAAGACAGCTCGCTCTGAGTGTTCCATAAAGACAGTGCCCACAGCAAAAATGCCACCATCGAAAGCCAACAGACGACAAGTGCTGGCGAGGGTGTGGGGGCAAGGACCCCTCGTGCACTCTGCCGAGGCTGCAAACTGGTACAGCTGCTGTTGAAAACGGGACGGAGGTTCCTCAAAATTTAAAAATACAGCTACCTTACGCTCCAGCAATTCCGCCTCTGGGTGCTTGAAGAATCCAAACCACTAATTCAAAAAGACATATGCACCCCCATGTTCACTGCAGCATTATTTACAATAACCAAGATATGGAAGCAACCTAAGTGCCCATCAATAGACGATTGGATAAAGAGGGTGCGGCACATATACACAATGAAATGTTACTCAGCCATAAAGAAGAAGGAAATCTTACCATTTACAACAATAGAGCTGGACCTTGAGAGTCTTATGCTAACTTAAGTAAGTCAGAGAAAGACAAATGCCATATGATCTCACTTATATGTGGGATCTAAAAAAACAAAGTAAAAGAGCAAACAAAACAGAAACAAACTCACGGATACAGAGAACACACTGACGGGGCAGGGGAGGGAGAGACGGGTGAGAAGGATAAAAACGTTCATTTCAGCACAGTTCATAACAGTCCAAAATATATATCCAGTCCAAAATATCAATCGCTAAGAAAATTTTAAAATAAAATATAGCTGTATAATATCCTTTAGGATTAACAAAGATGAAAATAGAAATAGATACGGAAAAATTCACGCTTCACCTTTAGGTGGCAAAAGCCATTTTTTATTTGACATTCTACCTTTGCAAACAGAAAAATTACATTATTAAATTGTATATAATGAAATGTTTGATCACTCAAAAGGACAAACAGTAAAATTTACAGTCAAGTTACGATGGCTATCTTCTTTAACTAGTTTTAACATAGAATGTACTTTGTCTTATATACAAGGACACAAAAGGGTAGTTTTCCATGAAAAATATGATTTCTTCCTAGGAAAAAGAGTAGCGTATTCAATGACCACATTTTATCGCAAAAAAAGGAAAGAGTTGGAGGAAATATTTGCAAATTATACATCTGATACAGGACTCATCTCCGGAATGAATAAAGAACCCTCGGATCAACATAAGAGCGGAAGAAAATAAAGCTGTTAAGCGAGCCAAGTATTCCCACGGACGAGGCACCAAAGCGACAGACAGACGGCGAGCGCTCGGACGTGCCCCTGAATGCCGTCGAGACACCGTTAAAATTAGAAGTCGTGGTGAGCGTGGCTGGGGACGCGGGAAGAACAGAACTTGCGTCCGTTGCCGATGGGAACGTGAAATGCACGGCCTCCTTGGCAAACGGGCGGCATCGTAAATAGTTCAGCGTACCAGGTGACCCCGCTTCTCCGTCCCCCGCCCTCCGTAGCCCCCCGAGCAGTGAGAGCCCGTGCCAGACAAAGGCTTGCGCCCAACGCCCATCTCAGCTTTACGTGTGACAGCCAAGGTCTCTGTCAGCAGGGGAAGGGACAAACTGCAGCTCGCTGGTAGAGTGACCTGCTGGGACGCAAACGAGCGAATCGCGAGGTGGCCTCCCTGAGTAAGAATCCGGACCGAAAAGAGAAAGGACTCGCCTTCTGACCCCAACCACGCAAAACTGTAGGAAATGAGAACAAGGGCTAGTCAGGCACGTGGCTGCCGGGAGCAAGGCCAGGGAGCGTGGGCGGGGATGGCAAAGGGACAAGGGACATCCTCAGAGCAATGGACATGGCCATCGCCGAGACCGTGCTGGCGGCTTCTGTCCAAACCTACCGCGTCACGCGTCTTAGATATGTGCGGCCGTTAATGTCATCAGCCCTGAGGAGCCGCGCATCTGCTGGGGGGAAGGCCCCGTGTGGGAGGTGACATGACACGTAGGAGCGGGTACTGCCACCGAACCCAGAGAGCGTGAGTAAACAGGGGCGCGGGCTCTGCTCCCTGAGTGGTGTCCCCAGCCGTCCACCGTGTGTGTCCCCAGCCGCCACCTGCCACGTCCCCGGTCCTGCCGCTTGCCGAGAGTGTTGCCGCGCCTTCCAGAACCATCCGCATGGACCTGGCCCCTCCTGGCCGGTGGTAACGGCAGGTGGCCCTGGCCTGTCTCACTGTTTTCCACCCTGTTCGGTTCGCAGCCCGTGTGGCAATGACACCTGCCGGCCCTTAGATAATTCATGAGGGGAGCCACACCGTTCCCTCTGGTTCCCTTCTGCTGCTAAGAACAAGGTTCAAATGACCAAGGTGCACGGAACACCAAATAATGATGACAGCCCTAATTAACAATTTATATTAATGGAGCCTTCCTTTCTCAGCAGCCAAGCACACGGAAAATGCCGGCCTCTTCTGCAGACGATGGGATGGGGGAGAAGGAACGAGCGAGAGCAGAACAGAGAAGAGGGAAGGTGACGATCAGCCCCAGGGGGTGTGGGCTTAGCATGGACTGGACCCCCAGGGGCACAGGTGTCCGTGACACGCCCTGCCCCGCAGCCCCTAGAAGCGCTGGTCAGCGGAGATAAACCTCTCCTGCATCGTAGAAACAAGACGGCTGGTGCCAGATGGCTCCATGGAGGCCGCTTCTCATCTAAATGCAGGCTGGGCCCTGCGGACACCCTGCAGGGCAGGGACACGCACGGCAGGTCACCTGTCCCCCAAGCGAGGCCCGGTGACTGGCGAGGATGTCCGTTGGGGTGCCCCTCAGTCCCGGGCAGGCTGAGCACATGCAGGTTCTGCAGAGGTGAGACACAGGTTCGTCCACCGAGAGCGGGGACTGACTGTGTCCTTCTGTCCCCGTAAGGCGGGGTGCCAGACTGGACGTCTTGGCACCTGCGTGGGTCTAGATCTCTAGACATCTTGGAAACGCAGCTGGCCCGGGCCTGGCTGGCTTGAAGGTCGTGGGGGAGGACTTCACTGTGTCCCGTCCGCCTGGAGGGGGGTCTTGGACTCGCACACCAGGTCTCCGTGAGCCCTCTGAGCGACGTCTGCAGGACACCGCCATCCGGACTGCCCCGAGGGACGTCCTCCTCCCCCAGCGAGGGCCAGGGGCTCCCCTCTGCCAGCCCCTCCCCCCTCGCCCTTATCAGACGCAGTTCTCACAGGCGATGCTCTACACTCTCTGTGGCCTGCCTCCCCGGGGGTGGGCCTTGTCCCCGTCCCTGGACGCCCGCAGGAGCACTGGACGGCTGGACAGTGGACTTCCAAGTGGGCACACATGCTGGGCCCTCCCCAGGCCAGGTGGTGGCGCTGCTGTCCTTAGGCATCCGAGGCCACCGCCTGGCTCCTCCCGGCAGTGGGGTGGGGCGGGGCGGGACCGCAAGGCTCTGGGAGTGAGCCTGAGGCCCGGCCAAACTCCACGGGCCCCTCCACGGAGTGCGGCCTGGGCGGCCGGACACCGCCCAGGCGTCTCCTCAGCCCTGAGCCTCTGTCCACTGAGGACGAGGCAGAGCCCTGGGGAGGCTCCGGCCGTTTAAAATGATGCCTCTGCCATTTGCTGTTGCGATTCTGTCACGGGAGTTTCAGAAAGCAGAACGCGCCGGCCCCTTGGGGGTCAGCAGAGGTCATCATTGCCCCGGTCCTGGCCGTCGGTGTTGACAGTGCGGCCTTTCACTTGCCCGCTTGGGCACGGTGGCCCGATTCTCATCGCCCCCTGTGGACGCCAGCCCTGGCTTCTCTGCCCAGGCTGTTCCCAGCGCCCTCCCTGCCACCGCCGCGGAGACGGCCGAGCTCCCACCGCTGTGCTCCGGGCCGTAGCCACCGCCTGCTTCCAGTTCCCACGCTTCCCATGTCGAAGCAACCAGCCGCCTCCACGCGACGCACTGACATGATTCCTTGTCCGGGAGCTAACTGCGAGGTCCGGTGGTCCTTCATCTGCACAGCTAGACGAGTGCCACCGGAAACGAAGGCACAGACAGATGCTCGTGACACGGGTTCTGCCTTGGGACGCACCAACGTCCACCACTGCACACTGGTTCCCACTGAACTGACTCTTGCATGGTGACAATCCAGAACGCTCACGGCACACGTGGAACATGCCAGTGACACGGGAATGGCTGGTCCCTGCGTCTAACGCCCCACGACCCCAGCAAGTGGCACGAAGGACCCTAAACTCCACATCACACAGTCAGGAGGCTCTGAGTCAAAGAAGAGGCCGTGAAGATGACCACAGTCCAGCCGCTGCCCCCGACTCTGGACAGGGGTGGGGACACGGCCCCTGCAGCAGGCCCAGCCTCCAGGGGACCAGCAGTGGCTCCGGGGTCCTGCAGAGAAGAAAGTCCACTTGGTGACCATGGAGCCTCACATCAGGACGAGGCCCGTTCAGTCCAGCGGGAGCTCACAAAGGCACAGGGACACTCAGGACGGGCACTGACACCCGCCGGTCTCACCAAATCACCCTGGAAGCTGACCAAGGCAAACAGGAGGAGGACACCCTTCCCGTGGCCAAGATCCATGAGCGACACCCGCCCCCACCCCAGCCAGGAGACTTTGACCACCGGTCACAGCTGGCCAGCCCCGCATGCGTCGGGCGTTTACCAAAGGTTGCGCTTCCCCACCTCCCTCTACCCACATGGGCCTCCACTCCTGTCCCGACCCCCCACGCCCCCCACACCTCCCAGGGAGCTTGGTGAGGCCGGTGGGGACTGAGGCAGGAGCCTCCGAGGCACTGAGGTGCTGCGCCTGCCTCTGCCACCACCCTGTGACCTGGCCTTCGAATAGCCGCGTAGTGCCCTGGGCCTTTGTGCATCCACAAAGTGGGGAGTAGCACATGCCGGCCACCTCCCTAGCGAACGAGGACACGTGAGGCAGAGATCCAGGAGGAACCCCGGGAAGAAAGCGGGCATGCTTCCTTTAAGCCTGATTCGAACTCGTGTTCTTACGGTTCCCGACCTGCTTTGGCCCTTGGATGCTTTACTCCTGGGGCGGCGTCCATGACAGACATAAAGCGTCCGAAATACGATTGCCCTGTGGAGAGTGGCTCTGAGAGCTTCAGACTCTGCTTCTGACCGACTTGAAGACGCTGCTTCGTGACGTGCGGTCTCAGCGTCTGCGGCTTAGTTGCCGCCGTAGCTGCCTTCGATCACGTGGACGCGTGTGGAAATGTCGAAAAGGTGCAAAGCGACATCATCGGAAGCGCCCGTAAGAAGATCCGGGACAACGCAGAGCGGGCCTCGGCGACCTGCTCGGCCAGGCGCGGCGCTGCCTGCGAGTCGCTTCCTGGTCTCACCTCCATCGCAAAGGCCGCGGTTTCCCGCAAACCGGGCGGTGTGAGAGCACCCAGCCCCTGAAGTCCTCCCAGCCACACGTTTCCCAAGTCTGTCCTCATATAACGGAAACTGGAGGGACGCGTTAAAACCGAGGGCAAAACTGTGGCTGAGGAACGGAACGTCTCGGCTCCATTGCGGAGATTAGCCAAAGTCACAGAATTAATTGTGTAGCTTCTCACTCCGCTTTTAGCCAGTCCTTGTAGATGAATTATAAACCACTAGCAGATTCCTCCTTAAAAACGTTAGCAGTGTAGACCCGACTGAAAACTGATGCATCATGTCTGAGCGAGTAAAGCGGAAATGTGTCTTCATTTGGATCATTCGAACCCAAATCTCTGCTCACTCCTCACATTTATTCTCCAATTTTTATGTAAATACTGTGTTTTAAGCACACTTTTTCAATAAAAGGAATCATTAAAATTGCAAAAAAAAAAAGGACAGAAACGGAGACTCGGTAAATATTTAAATATCGTCATCACTGTAGAGGGGTCAGGCGGAATAACAGGCTTTATTTCATTCTCCCGAGTTGCCCATTTTAACCCCTCGGCAATGATCGAATCGACTAAATAGTCGTCAAATCTACATTGCTAATGTCGGTGCGCCATCACGAACCTTCTCAGCAAATCTAGATGTGAGCGCATCTGCCCTTTACCTAAATCCAAACCCTGTTTACAAAAATTACTGGAAAAAGTTATGGCTGCACAACCTGAAACCTGGCTTCCTGGGAGCACACAAAGGTGACAGGGGCGGAACGCCGTCCCAGGCCGGGCTCCCTACCAGCAGAGCCTGAGATGGGGTGGGGTTCAGTGCTCTCTGGGGCGTCAGGGAAGCAGGATGGAGGAGCAGGGGCTGGGCCAGGGCACAGCCCAGCTCTGCGAAGACGAAGATGCCCACGCGCGGCCACGCCCACGCGCGGCCACGCCCACGCGCGGCCGCGGCCACGCCCACAGGTCCCAGGGCTTAGAGCCTGGAGGGTCTTCCTGGGGCCGCCTGTCAACCCCACGCAGCACCTGAGTGCAGGTGTGAGCAGCTGGGGCGGAACGCTGATCCTGATCCGTTCACAGACGAGGGGAATTTAGGAAAGGGCACAGTGGGGTGTGGGGAGGGACCGGGGAGGGGCCCTCCGTCCTTCTGTTGTGGCCACGCTGAGTTTGCCGTGGACGCGCAGGAGAATCGATGGACGGAATTTTGAGTGCATGGCAAGAGAAAAACGTCAGCTTAAAAATAATTTGGACAAAATGAAGACGTCCATACTGTTGGGAGGGGAGGGGGCCCCTCAGACCCGCTCCTTACCTGGCTTCCCACGGCGAAGACCCCGCAGGCCCGCCCCGCCCGGAACACCGCCGACGTCCCTGTGCCTCCCGCCAACATCTCTGGGCGACAGTCTCCAAAGTGAGGGAAGGCCATTGGGCAGGCTCCGCCCTGACGTTCGGAAGCGGTGGGGGGAGCCGGCTCGGAGAGGGGCTTCGGGGAACGTCCAACCCCGGGAGAGGGCCCCGCCCCCCTCCACCACACGGCCCCACTCCAGACGCCTCTGAGCAACGAGTGACCCGTTGGCCTTCATGATCTTTGCGGAGGCCTTATTCCCACGTCGTTCTGCCAGTGGGCCGGGGGCGGGGTTTGGGGGGGGGGGGGGGGGGGGGGTAGTTGCTCGGCAGTGGGGCCCACTTCTCCCACCCGCGTCTCTTCTCCTCTGTGCTCGGATCAAAGGCACCAACGTGCGGTCATCTGCACGCAAAGCACAGCACGGGCCTGGTAAAAGCGACACTCGACTCTGCCTCTCTCCCTGCCTCCGACGGGCCACCACGGAGCACGCGCCCGTGGCACCCCCAGAGAAAGCGAGGACACAGCACAGCAAAACACTGACTTAGACACACGGTCCTCACGTTGCTGAGAAGCCCCAGGATGCCCACGTGGAGTGTGGGGTCGGAGTGCTTCCTCACAGGGGCCAGTGCCCTGCCCGCGGCCCCGTCACAGGGGGGCTCGGGCCCGGCACCCCACAGAGCCCAGCAGGGCAATGAAAGTGCCATGACCAAGGAGTTCAAAGTCCCTCCCTGACGAAAATGAACCTGAAGCATAAACTTGGAGGGCGCAGTGGGAGCGCGGACACTCCGGGCCCAGCAGCGCCTGGCTCTGCGGCTGAGCCACAAAGTCCGGGCGCCCGGCCCCGACCGCGCGGTCCGCCGCGCTGCGCTCGGACATCAATTAGCGCTTTATTTGCTGCTGCTCCGGCTTCTGCAGATATTTCCTCCGGGGCCGTGACAGCCATTTCCTGTCCTTTCATCCCCCCCACACGTAATTGAACTGTTCGCCTCCCGTACCTGCCAGGAGCCGACTGGGGGCCGCCCTCGGCGAGGAGGGCCGTAAAGGGACAGCATGGGGCCGGTCGCCTGAGCTCCCACAGGATTAAAGAGTTTGACCTGGGTTGACATCACTTTAAAGGGAAGGGATGAAATAGTAGAAGGTGTGAGCAAATTAATTTTGCTGCGTGTTCTTAGTGAGAGAAGCTTAAGGGCTTCAGTGTCAAAAGCGGACGGTCCCAACATGTGTAGCTAAGTAGTGACAGCAAATGACAATAATAAACAACCCTAATGGGGTGTTTACTGTGCCCCAGGCGCCGACCTCGCCACCCACTCACCGATAGGCAAGCCTCACCAGCCCCCTCCCTGAAGGAAGGGCGTGGGCCCCCCCGGGGGCCGGGGGTCAGTGTCCAACACCGCACTGCGCCCAGGGTGACCATGTGACACGCCAACAATGTGGGACCCTCTGCGATCGCGTGCTCGTCCGACCTGTGCCACACGGGCAACCACACCCAACGGACCTGTGCCGGATCACAGACGGGGTGGCAAGCAAAGGCTCTGCCACCACAAGGGCACACGCTTCACACTCGGCCAGGGCCCGCAGGGGGCCGGTGCGCCCCCCGCAGGAGGAAGAGGAAAAGGGGGCTCATCTTCCCGAGCTCTCAGGCGCTCACGCTGTTTCAGACATTCGCGCATAACCTCAAGTCACACAAGGAAAGTTCATTTCGGATCAGTCAGTTTATTAAACCAACAACGGAAAAAGAAAATCGTCCCCTCTAAGTCGGAACATGTCCCGGTCCGACGCGTGCTTCTGAGGGAGCAGGGGCGCGCTGGCCTTGCTCCTCGTGGATTCTTACCTTCCACAAGACCTGGAGGAGTTTCACGTGTGCGATTGTTGATAATCCTTTTGTTTAAATGTGTGAGGTCACAGGGACCAGCCCGGCCAAGAAATAGAATGTTCTTGCTCAATTACTTTAATTGTTTCAATGCAGAAATGTCCACAGTGAACAATTCGAAATCGGTTCCATGTTTAAGACGACGTGTCTCTATCTCTTTAGGTGCGAGGAGAATAGAAGGAAATTGTGAACAATTGTTTTTCTTTTGTCTAGGAAATAAAACGAGCCCCACGTGAATGAATTTTATGAATTCCCTCTCGGCTTGTGAGGCTGCCTGCGAAAGCGGCCCACATTTGCATATTCATGTAAAAGTGGGGAACACTTTTTCTCTGCGAAAGGACATGTCACCTGAGCTACTTTCCTCTCTGTGCTCCATTTTACCGGTGACCGACAGGATACAGTTCTTCACGATCCAGGTGAGGGCTGGAAGCAGTGTGGGCAGCTGGGGGTGGACACCACCGTTCCTGTCGTGTCAGCCAGCAGGCCACCTGTGCCCGTGGCCCGTCCGCCAGAGGAGGAGACCGTGGCCTCCGACAGTGGCTGACGGAGCACGGGCACGGGACATGGGCACGGGACGCGGGACATGGGACACGGGACGCGGGACATGGGACACGGGACACGGGACACGGCCCCAGACACTGGCCGGCCGCGCTGGGCTGTCCTTGGGCCTGTTCACTTGGCCCTGCTCCCTCCTGTGCTCGGCCCTCGCCTGCCGTCTGCAGAGCTCACGGCCCAGCTGCGGGCGTGGGCAGGGCGCAGTCATGCCCTCGGTCACCATCCTCACGGCTGCTGCCCGGGTGCACCCCTGCGGCTGGTGCCACTGCCGCAGCCACTGGCACACTTCCGCCGGGCCACCCTCGACTCCCGCTTCCTCCACCCGGCTCCAGGCAGCAGCAGCTGTGTCCCCAGAAGCTGGGTCCATGTCCCACCTCTGGCAGCTGCAAAAGTCTCCTCTCTGGAAGTAGGGACTCTGCGAACGTAGTCGAGTGAAGACGAGGCCGCTCCGGAGTAGAGGGGCCCTCGTCCCAACGTGACTGTCCATGGACGAGCCGGGAAGTCTGGGTGCAGACCAGACAGAGGGCAGACAGCCCCACCACAGCAGCAGAGGCGCGTTGGAGAGGCTCCGCCGCACGCTGGGGGACATCGAGGGTTCTCGGCCCGGCCAGAGTAAACAGACCACCGGGCCACCGCCCCGTTTCATGCTGTCACACAGTGCCAACACAGTGTCCCCACGCGTCCCATTCGAATGGCGTCTGCTCAGCCCCTCTTTCAGTCCAGCCACTATGCGTGAGACTCAGGTGTCCTTGGGGAGCGGAACTGAAATCAGCCTGGGGGGGGGCGGGCGATGGCCACACAGGAGGCTGAGTGACCCGCCGGGGCCGCTGGGACGCGGGCTCGTGCACCCCCCAGCTCTCCGGGGGAGTGGGGCGGGGGGCGGTCAGAGCTCTAGATTCAGGGGACACCCGCCCACCTGACCTCACCACTCTGGCTGGAACTCGGAGTGCCGCCCGCAGTGAGTCCCTGTCCCCACCCCCTTAAAGGCCCTGCGCCCACAGACGCCCCACCAGGAGCCGGTGCCTTGTCACCAGCGGCACCGACGCCCCGCAGCCGAGCGAGCAGCGACCCCATCTCCACATGCGGACAGCGAGGCTCAGCGCGTCACGTGGTTGGTTTCTAAGCCCCGCCCCTTTGTACCTTTGCACTTCTTTGTATCCTACCCCCAAAAGACAGAGGTGCTGCTTCACCCATCCAGGGACCCCCGGCTGCTCCCACGACGCGGCCATCGTGAACAGCACGGGAGGCCAGCGTCGCTTTGAGACCCTGCGCCCGGTTCTTGGGGGCATTTGCCCAGAAGCGGGGCTGCTGGACCGCCCGGCAGCTCCGCTTCTGACTTCGGAGGAGCCACCGTGCAGAGCGGCTCAGCGCCGGCACCTCCCGCGTCCCAGCGGCAGCGCGAGGTTTCCGCTTCCCCGCACCGGCCGGCACGGTCTGGGGCCGCTTTCCACAGCCCGGCGGACAGGTGGGCGGTGGCCCCGCGCCGCGGGCCGATTCGCATTCCCGGGGGACTAGCTACCTGGAGCATCTTTCACGTACTTTTGGCCAGTCACAGAACCTCTTTGCAGAAATGTCTACTCGAGTCCTTCGCCCGCTTTGGAAAGGAGTTTGGTTGGTTGTGCGGTGTCTTTAGTTGTTTGTTGTTGTTGAGTTTAGGGATTCTCTATATATTCTGGATAGCAACCCCTTGTCAGATACATGATTTGAAAATATTTTCTCCCATTCTGTAGGACATCATGTTACTCTGTGGATAGTGTCTTTTGATGCACAAAGTTTTTAATTTTCATGAAGTCCAGTTTGTCTACTTTTTTGTTGCCTGTGCCGTGGTGTCAGCTTCAAAAAGCCGCTGCCAAATTCAAAGCTCTGCAGCCTGTGTCCCATGTTTTCTTCTAAGAGTTTTATAGGTCAGGGCTCACATTCAGGGCTTCGATCCACGTCGAGCTTCGTGTGTGCCGTTAGCTAAGGGTCCGGCTTCGTTCTTCCGCATGTGGGTGTCCAGTTTTCCAAAACCGCTTGCTCACAGCCATCCTTTCCGCGGTGGGAGCGCTGCGGCCCCACAGCAGGCTCGTGAGGGGTTCAGAAGACAGCACGACCCTCGTCTCAGCTTACCCCCCACGTCTCGTGTCAGTGCCCTAAGACGGCCATGACACGGCGCCACAAACCGGGGGGCTTAAGGCAGTGGGAAAGCATCCTTTCCCAGTCCTGAGGCCAGAAGTCTGCCATCAAGATGGTAGCAGAACGGGAGAGTCCTTCCTGCCTCTTCCAGCTGCTGGTGGCCCCAGGTGTGCTGTGGGTGTGGCCACGTCATTCCCGTCTCTCTCAGTCTCCAGGTGGCCCCCTTCCTTGTGTCCCCGTGTCTTTCCCCTTCTTACAGAACACCGGCCATCGGATTTAAGGCCCCTCGAAATGCAGGACAATTTCACCTCGAGATCCCTAACTATTTCAGTCGGCAGACACCTTATTCACTCATGAGGTTACATTCTGAAGCGGCGGGTAGACGCGATTTGGGGGCCCTACCTCAGCCTGCTGCAGGAGAGGCAGATGCCACCCCCATGGGGAGCTCCCCCATGAGCGAGCCCTTCCCCCCACGCACCCCAACACTGAATCGCTGCTCGAGGAAATCCTGGCCCACTGGTGACTGTCTGCTAGCTTCTCAGAGCCGTGCTGAACCCTCGCCGCAGGAACCCCCAGAGGAGGCAAAATTACTCTCGCTTTATAGATGAGAAAACTGAGGGTTCGGGGGTCGAATAACAGCACACGGCAGAAGGGCTTCCGCCCAGGTCCGAGCCCCGCTCCGCACGGCCTCCCCGCGGTAAGAGAGCAGTGGCCACCCGGGGACCAGACCGAGGCTGGGGGACGGCACCCCCGCCAGGGGCCCGGCCCCTTCCGGATCTCCGCGAGGGCCTTTGTCACCAGTGAGGAGCAGGATGGGCCTGACAAGGGCCGAGGAGGACACGGGCGCCCAGCCCGTCAAACCGCGCTTGCCAGCAGCGCGTCTGGAATGACCGCTGCCCAGTGTGGCGAACGAATTCTGCAATCAAAAGCTAAAGTGAATTAGCCGCAGCAGATGTTTTTCCTCTGGGAACGACCGGGCCTTCCCGCCATTCATTCACCCTTCAAGGGGATAAAACTCTGACCCTCCATTATGTGTTGTCATTGGAGCATCGCACAACTTTATCAAACTTTTCATTCTGGAAACTGAATTAATTTTCTGCAAGGGGGTTTTTGTGCGTCTCTCTAATCACATTTACTGGGGACATGTGTACTGGAGGGCCGGAGAGCCGATTACGGCTTCCAGAAAGGCCACTTTCAAAAGGAGATTGCCCTCACTGCCAAGGCCTCCGTCTGAAGGCCCCTGGGTTTTGTGAAGAGGAAAAAATTAATTACTATTTTAATAACGAAGCCAAGCCTGCTGAAAATCCTCTTACAGAGTAGCCGGGTGATGTAATGGCTAGCAGGGGGATGAGAACACTGACCACACAGCCTCGCCGGCCCTCTCCATTCATCCCCTGAGATGATACGGGCGGCTGGGTCACACGCCAGGGAATTAAAAATGTAATCATAACACTTTTTTCCTCAGGAAGGGGAAAAGTTGTCATCTGGAGGTGGGAGGTTGTGGGAACCCTCGTCTGCCTCCGCCTCTGCGGGACGCGTGGAAGGGGGCCACTCTGCCCTCGGGGGAGGGGGCTCGGCACCCCGCCCCCGGCTCGGGAGCCCAGCCACCACAGACCCAGCACCCCTGAGAGCCGCGCTGGGACGTGGGGACCTCGGGCTTGGGGTGGGAGGTCAGAGCCCGGTCCCCCAAACATGTCCCCTCTCCGGCTTCTGAAAGAAGAGACCGGCGCGACCGTTAGTCGGTTCCTGATGCACCGTCTTCCCTTCCTCCCACAAAGCGAACATCTTGTGCCAGGACGGTGACTTGGGGCGCGTTTCGTTATCGCCAGACTAGCAGAGACAGGATCGTGGTAACGAGGTGACGAGGGCCTCAGACCATGAAGAGACAGGCGTTCCCCACAAAATTCTCAATGATTCTGATATGGACGTTACAGTTTGGAAATGAGAGGGAGACACTAAATTATAGGGCAAATCCGTGATCCTCGCTCGCGACGAGCAGGTGCTACTTACGCGTGCCTTGCCTGTCGCTATGGGAGTGCTGCGCCTCGCGCCTGTCTTAACTTACACCGGAGTAGAGCGATGGTCATGGCAGGACGCAGACACGTAGGTCCGTGGAGCAGAAGACGGAGCCCGGAATAAACCCAGGGACACGCGGTCCATTAACGCACAGCAAAGGAGCCAAGAACATTCAACGTGGACAGAACAGTGTCCGATTGGTGGTGCTGGCAGAACGGGACGTCCGAATGCAAAAGACCAAAACAGACGCCGTCTCACGGCACACACGAAAATTAGCGACTCGAATGTGAGACGTGGAACCATAAAGCTCTAGAGAAAACGCCGGCACCGAACTCCTCGGCATCCGTCTTGGTGATGATTTTTTTCATTATGGCACCAAAAGCAAAAGCGACAAAAGCAAAAATAAACACGTGGGGCAACACGAAACCGGAAAGCTCTCGCCCAGCGGAGGAGAGCACCCGCACGAAGAAAAGGCCAGCCACGGACCTGAATGGGGACACCCCTGCACAGCTTGCATCTGGTCAGGGGCTGATATCCAAAATACATAAAGAAATCACACATCTCAATAGCAAAAAACAATAAGAATAAACAATCCGATTTTAAAATGAACAGAAAATCTGAATAGACACGTTTCCAAAGAAGGCATAACATTTTTTGAAAAGCACATAGGCTCCCCCAGCTCCAGCGTGGGCCGACCCCCGCTACTCACTCCCGTGTGGGCAGACCCCACCCCACCCCACCCCGCAG
>NW_011889076.1:369352-371499 GCF_000151845.1 Pteropus vampyrus
TCTTCCCTTCCTCCCACAAAGCGAACATCTTGTGCCAGGACGGTGACTTGGGGCGCGTTTCGTTATCGCCAGACTAGCAGAGACAGGATCGTGGTAACGAGGTGACGAGGGCCTCAGACCATGAAGAGACAGGCGTTCCCCACAAAATTCTCAATGATTCTGATATGGACGTTACAGTTTGGAAATGAGAGGGAGACACTAAATTATAGGGCAAATCCGTGATCCTCGCTCGCGACGAGCAGGTGCTACTTACGCGTGCCTTGCCTGTCGCTATGGGAGTGCTTCGCCTCGCGCCTGTCTTAACTTACACCGGAGTAGAGCGATGGTCATGGCAGGACGCAGACACGTAGGTCCGTGGAGCAGAAGACGGAGCCCGGAATAAACCCAGGGACACGCGGTCCATTAACGCACAGCAAAGGAGCCAAGAACATTCAACGTGGACAGAACAGTGTCCGATTGGTGGTGCTGGCAGAACGGGACGTCCGAATGCAAAAGACCAAAACAGACGCCGTCTCACGGCACACACGAAAATTAGCGACTCGAATGTGAGACGTGGAACCATAAAGCTCTAGAGAAAACGCCGGCACCGAACTCCTCGGCATCCGTCTTGGTGATGATTTCTTTCATTATGGCACCAAAAGCAAAAGCGACAAAAGCAAAAATAAACAAGTGGGGCGACACGAAACCGGAAAGCTCCCGCCCAGCGGAGGAGAGCACCCGCACGAAGAAAAGGCCAGCCACGGACCCGAACGGGGACACCCCTGCACAGCTTGCATCTGGTCAGGGGCTGATATCCAAAATACATAAAGAAATCATACAACTCGATAGCAAAAAACGATAAGAATAAACAATCCGATTTTAAAATGAACAGAAAATCTGAATAGACACGTTTCCAAAGAAGGCATAACATTTTTTGAAAAGCACATAGGCTCCCCCAGCTCCAGCGTGGGCTGACCCCCGCTACTCACTCCCGTGTGGGCAGACCCCACCCCACCCCACCCCGCAGGCTGGCACTGCCATTATGACCCGGGTGGAGACCAGCACAGCCCCGCCTGGTTCCTCCACTGCAGTAGCTCAAGCTGGGGCACTGGCAGCCAACTGGCTTGAATTTCTAAGCTCGATAATTTCTAGGTGAGCGAGGGAGAGGTATCGAGTCCATCTGGCTCATAGTGACGCCCGTGCCTGCAGATGCCCACGCCCAGCACCTCACTTCACCCCCACAGGGCCCTGGGAGTAGGTGGTGTGGGCCTCACGGTGGAGACCAAGTGAGCAAAGAACAGCCACAGTGGGGGTGGCACAGGGCGCCCCGCAGCCCCGCAGGGAGCCCACCACCTGTGTCTGTACGGACCGAGAATTAAACGAGTCATAATGCTTCATGACAGGTGACCATGCTGTGAAATTCAAAACTACCCCCTCAACCCTGTAACTGAGGCTTTATTGGCACAGAGGGACACTGGTGACCGCTTCGGCCAGCAGCCGCAGAAGCTACTGGACCCCCAAGTCCAAACCACTACGTCTCCGGCCTTCCCGAGAAGTGGGCTGAACCTCTTCCAAACCACCACACCGTGCCGGCCACACGCGCTCAGTCCCGGGACCCGGACATCGTGGGATATCCTTAAACTGTGCCCGACAGCGTACACCTGCGGGAGGGCCGTGGGTCGGGGGTCGTGGTCACTCCTCCGAGTGGACAGACGCCTCCCAGTCCCCAAATGGAAGTCTTCAGAGCCGACGGGAATGCTCTGGCCCCACCGACTGGGGAGAAAGCGTGTCAGACGAGCAAATGGGAGGAGCTCTATTCGCTGTTTATAACCCGTATTTTTTTTCTAAATTGCTAGACTTAGCATAAAAGAGACGTGTCATCGTGATGTGAAGTCTCCCAGCTAGGGCTGTGAATTCTGTGACAGCACAACTGCCTTGATATCAACATGTTTTTTCATGAATTGAGAAGAAAAGCAGGTGTATAAAAATAAAACTCACATAAAATATAAATTATCATCATGCGAGTTAATTCTATGCCCCCAGGACACAATAGCTCACACGCTTTATATTTGCAAAAATGTTTGTGGGTTACTTTTTCAGACTTATTTATTTATTTCTATTTATTTAACATTTCCTCCCCGCGCTGAGAGAACCCGGTGAGATAGACG
>NW_011889076.1:371559-379027 GCF_000151845.1 Pteropus vampyrus
CCCGCTACTCACTCCCGTGTGGGCAGACCCCACCCCACCCCACCCCGCAGGCTGGCACTGCCATTATGACCCGGGTGGAGACCAGCACAGCCCCGCCTGGTTCCTCCACTGCAGTAGCTCAAGCTGGGGCACTGGCAGCCAACTGGCTTGAATTTCTAAGCTCGGCAATTTCTAGGTGAGCGAGGGAGAGGTATCGAGTCCATCTGGCTCATAGTGACAATGGTGACGCCCGTGCCTGCAGATGCCCACGCCCAGCACCTCACTTCACCCCCACAGGGCCCTGGGAGTAGGTGGTGTGGGCCTCACAGTGGAGACCAAGTAAGCAAAGAACAGCCACAGCGGGGGTGGCACAGGGCGCCCCGCAGCCCCGCAGGGAGCCCGCCACCTGTGTCTGTACGGACCGAGAATTAAACGAGTCATAAGGCTTCATGACAGGTGACCATGCTGTGAAATTCAAAACTACCCCCTCAACCCTGTAACTGAGGCTTTATTGGCACAGAGGGACACTGGTGGCCGCTTCAGCCAGCAGCCGCAGAAGCTACTGGACCCCCAAGTCCAAACCACTACGTCTCTGGCCTTCCCAACAAGTGGGCTGAACCTCTTCCAAACCACCACACCGTGCCGGCCACACGCGCTCAGTCCCGGGGCCTGGACAGCGTACACCTGCGGGAGGGCCGTGGGTCGGGGGTCACGGTCACTCCTCCGAGTGGACAGATGCCTCCCGGTCCCCAACTGGAAGTCTTCAGAGCCGACGGGAATGCTCTGGCCACACCGACTAGGGAAAAAACGTGTCAGACGAGCAAATGGGAGGAGCTCTATTCACTGTTTATAACCCGTATTTTTTTTCTAAATTGCTAGACTTAGCATAAAAGAGACGTGTCATCGTGATGTGAAGTCTCCCAGCTAGGGTTGTGAATTCTGTGACAGCACAACTGCCTTGATATCAACATGTTTTTTCATGAATCGAGAAGAAAAGCAGGTGTATAAAAATAAAACTCACATAAAATATAAATTATCATCATGCGAGTTAATTCTATGCCCCCAGGACACAATAGCTCACACGCTTTATATTTGCAAAAATGTTTGTGGGTTACTTTTTCAGACTTATTTATTTATTTCTATTTATTTAACATTTCCTCCCCGCGCTGAGAGAACCCGGTGAGATAGACGCCGTCCTCCATAACCATCCCTGGAGGAGACGGTCACAAAACGTTTCTGTATCAACCGTGAAATCCCAGATAATCGGATGCAGAGCATGTCGTCCAAAATGCACCCAGAGCGGAGACAGGTGTCCGCTTAGAGAGGGCGGTGACAAACATTCCCGGATGGGAGTCGGTGCGTGGGCCACGGGAGCCACCGCGGGCATCACCCCCGGCCCGGTCTGCGTCACCCCGGCCCGGTCCGCGAGGCAGTGCGGCCCCATGGCCAGGGTCTGCGCGCGTCGTCATTCGAACGTCTTCCTGTTTTCAAAGCGTCTCCACGTCGACGTTCGAGATCCTTTCTGTGTTGTCTCCAAGGAGAAGGGAAGCGTTTGCAAACCTCGGGTGAATGGTGTCCTTGAGGAATCGCAGGCTCTGGAAGCGTAGTTCTGAGCCGCCACCCCCGGGGCGCTGCAGGCGGCGCTCCAGACGGGGCTCCAGGCGGGGCTCCCCGCAGCATGAGCCCCACCCAGCTGCTGGTCAGCGGGGCGCTGGTCCCCTGGTTCTCACCGGTGCCCTCTGCCAGGACACACGGGGGCTGTCTGTGCCTGGGAGAGTGGACATGATGTCGTAGTCGCTGTCCATGGCTTGATGACTTCGGTCCCGTGCGGGCCTCATCGTCCTATGTTCTTCAGTTATCCAATGAAGAGAATCGGGGGACCTTCTGCTGGTGGCCCCCAAGAAGAGGAAGCTCGGACACTGAGCCATCACCGGCCAGAAAAGAGGGCGCGCGAACCTGACGGCCTCTACTGTCCTGAGCAGCAAGGGACACCTCCTCACATCACACTCCTGTCATCAGCAGCGATTCACGTGTTTTCCAAAAATCCACTACTGCCTCCTTCCAGGCCCATTTTCAGGTCGAGGCGCTGAGAGCGCATTCCTTCACCTTCCAAGTGACATGACCAGTTTTGCCCCCAAGAGGACAGAATCTATATTTTTGAAGGAAGAAGCCAAGTGACAAGATAATGTGACTGATATTTTAATTAAATGAATTTTCTATGAATGCCGGCTGGAGCGCGCGGTGCAGAAATAGCCCCACGCTGGAAAACCTCACGGGCTGCCGGCGCTCACCCCGCCCCGCTCGGTGGCACGGGGCGCAGCCCGCCTCCTGCCGTGCTGGGGATTAGAGCTCCCAGCCCCGGAGACACGGTGCGCACCCCAGACACCCCCAGGCGCGTGAGCACTGCTCCCCCCACGCTGCTGACACTTGGTGAATATTTAATTAGTCCGTACAGTATCAGTTATGCTAGAATATGCCGTCCGTCAGTCTTTTTATCGGAGGTCGTTTCTTAATTATATTGATCACTCATATCATGTGAACCATAATTGGTTCCTTTCTTCTGACAATATATTTTTAATGAAGCGCTTCTGACCTCCCTGGGTCTGCAAAGTACGCCGTCCACATGCCCCGTATCGCTTACGCCGGAAGGCTTGCTGTCCTCTCTAGCGATGCAGCAGTTCGAGGGGACATTTGTCCACGTTCCCGTCAGGACAGCTGCCCTGACCATCGGGTGTCCTGCTCTCCGCAGACCGCGGGCTGAAGCAGTCACGATTATCGTGGCGCACAGACAGGACGCTGAGGCCCTGAGAGATCGTGCGGCTACCAGGTGGCAGCGCAGCTGTGCTGGCCTCAGCACTGTCCCTTGCCACAGCGGCTGCAGCGGAGTGCCCGCCCGGCTGCCGCGACGTGGCTGCCTCTGACAGTCCGCTGCTCAGGCGGGCGCGGCCTCCCCCGGCGGGCCCGCGCCTCGCGTCCCCCTCGGGTGATGTCAGCAGGTGACTCAGTGCTCCAGCGGGGCTGGCGCACATGTGCCGCTGGCCGGGCGTCTTCCCCGGGGGGTGGGGGGTGAGGCCAGCCCCAAGCTGAACCCAGTCTGTCCCCCCTGCTCTGCACTTAGCGCCCCCTCAGCCTGGGGATCACCTCAAGTCGGTTCTCTCCTCTGTGATCCGTGAGGGCTGGAAACAGACTCCGAGGCAGGGGTCCCGCCAGCGGGACGGCGCCGAGGCTGGCCCCTGCGGCCACAGGCTGGGGTGCCCGCAGAGCAGGGCGTGTTGCTGGCACCATGTCTCTGACATTTCGAAAGTGTAGGGACATGGTAAACTCAAGGTCTGCAGAGTTGGGGACAGCAGCCAAGCACCAGCGAGCCATCAAAGAGACAGAACAGCAGACCCATCGCCCAGCCCAGAGTGCGAGCGGGTTGCATCCCCCGCCCCCACCGCGGGCGGAGACCCTCAGCCGTGCCCCTGGGCCAGCCAGGCTCAGGGCTACGCGGCAAAGGCTCCCCAAGAAGGTTCTGGAGCTCCTCCTTAGAAGCGTGTCTGGTAGCTGGGCAGGTGTCTCACGTACTGTTAGTGGGAACAAAGGAATTTCGGAATGGACACGTCGGCTGACTTTCCCACGACTAACTCTGGAGGAGGGGCATGCTTCCGCGAGGCCTCCTCTACTGTGAGCACGTCACCGCCAGAGGTACAGTGAACGACAGAGAACAGAAGTTAACCATTTGAACTATCTTTGGAAGAACAATGGAGTCGACAATATGGCTTTTCAAAATGATTTCTTTGTCTGATCAACCCGAATCCACAAAATAACTGGTCACCTCATTCCGCCTCCGACCTGGAATGCCCGAGCACAAACGCCTCTGCCCACGAAGCACGTCGCGGCTCCGTTTGCGCTAAGCTGTCCGAGCGATGTCACGTTGTTATCTTTTGTAGTCCTTCATTTAGCTTTTAGAATAATGATTCACATATTTCGCTTCAAAAGGGACAAAATACGCCCAGCGGAGCGTCCCCCACCTGTGGGCTGGGCCTCCTCCTCTGCAGAGGAAGCCAGTGGTGACAGTGCCTTGTGGGTCTTGCCAGGAACTACCAGCTGACGTGCGGGTGATCCTTCCTTTAGTTTCTTTCTTACCTTTGACCCCAGGCCCCAATTATCCTTGGGCGAGGAGGTGGCAGCTGCGGAACACCGGGCGGTTCTGACATACACGTGCCACAGCTGGTTCTCAGCCATCCACCAAAATCGCTTCTACAAAGTCACCTTGAACAGAACCGTGCGTAGGGAGGCGTTGGTCCCAGGGACACGTGGGGTAGAGTCCCACGGTCAAACACCGCATCGGCCGCTCACCGCGAACCCGGTTGGACGTGCGTTTCGTTTAAAGACGGCTGATCTGATGTGCAGGCTGCCGGTTCGTTAGCCACCTCATGGTAGCTCACACCTGAAGAAGCTCCCTGACACCACCCCTGGGGACCTTTAAACAGCAGATCACCACAACGAGCACACGCGTGTGAAAGCCACGTGCTAAACAGACCTGCTGCAGTGGGGGCGGGGGGGGTAGGAGCCGGAGGCAGAGGCGCGGCTGTCCAGCTCTGGCTGGGGACGGGGACACATGCGTCAGGAAGCTCCAGTGTGCTGCCACTCTGTGCCATGTCCACGCACGAGGACAGCAGGGTCTGAGTGCTCACTGGGCTGCAGGACACTAGTGAGCGATGGTTCTCAACTACAGACTCCAGGGTAAGTTCACCTGTGTATGCATCAGTGCTCGTATATGAGTGTGTGTGCATGCACGTGTATGTGTGTGTGCATGCGTGTGTGCTGTATATGTGTGTACATGTGTGTATGTGCATGTATGTATGTGTGCATGGATGTGTATGTGTGTGCATGTGTGTGTGCTGTGTGTGCTGTGTATGTGTGTGCATGTGTGTATGTGCATGTATGTATGTGTGCATGGACGTGTGTGCATGCACATGTATGTGTGTTTGCATGTGCCTATGTGTGCATGGACGTGTGTGTGCATGCACGTGTATGTGTGTGCATGTGTGTGTGCTGTGTATGTGTGTACATGTGTGTATGTGCATATATGTATGTGTGTGGACGTGTGTGCATGCACATGTATATGTGTGCATGTGTGTGTGCATGGATATGTATGTGCATGCACGTGTGTGTGCGTGTGCATGTGTATGTGTGTGCATTGTGTGTGTAAAGGTGTGTGTGTATTGTGTGCATGTATGTGTGCATGTGTGAGCATGCATGTGTGTATTGTGTACTGTGTGCGTGTGCGTGCATGTGTACATGTGCGTGCATGTGTCTGTGTATTTGCAGCCTACTTTGCACAGTCGTTATGGGATTAAGTGAGGCGACTCACTGAAACCCTCGGCCCACCGCCTGCGACGTGCCGAGCCAGTGCCGGGCACTCCTATTTTGTTATCATCATCGGCATCATCACTGACGCTCCCTCAACTTAGCTTCCTCCGTCTCCGATGAGGAACAACAAGACGATCTCTGAAAGCAAAGACGTTAAAGAAGAAAGCCACCGCCTCTCTCGTCTCACCGTGGAAGGGCGTGCGTGACGCGTGGCCTGTCACATCGGTGCTGTTCACGAAAGGGCCTTTGTAACCTCGCTTTCTACCCATGTGACATTCCAGCCACCCCGGCCCGTCCTGAACCTCAGCTCCTTCCAGGAGCCTCTGCTCTGAGGGCTCAGCGAGTCCTCTTAGAACAAGGCACCAGCACGGCGGTGACCGCGTGCCGCATCGTGCTGGCTCCTGCTCTGTCTTGCCCACTGGGCCACGAGCTCTTTGGGGACAGGGGCCCCTCTTACCCACCCATGAGTCGCTGGCCCTCGCACTGCATCCAGCATACCTAAGACAGGACCTGCACGGTCACAGTGACCACTCATGGCAGCGATCCTCGTCACTGGGAAATTCTTCAACACGCTTCCGGCTGGAATTTAAGTGGACGTTTGCCCACTCTATTGCACAGAGCGCGCGCGACAAAGCTGCTCTCCATGATTCACGGGCGATCGCCACTCAGCCGTCACTCAGCTTCCTCTTCTCCAGGGCAGGGACTCCCGGCTGCCTTGTTTCCACTGATCAGCCATATCCACAGCTCCGAACTTCGTCCCCTAAATGTTGTCCTCGTCCCCCTGAGAGCTCACAAAAATGAGCGAACGTGTTAAAAACCCGACAGTCACTGAGCAGAGCATGACCATCTTGGAGTCTGAATTCAAGCTCCTGTCTCAGGTCCAGGCTGTAATGCTTCCCCAGGGGCTTGGCTGAGAGACATATCTCACCATGAGTGTCCCCAGGCCCGGCTGACGTGAGGCGAGCCTCTCGCGATCACGTGTCCGCAGCGGCCCCTGAGAAGCAGGCACGGACTAAAGGAACAGTGACGCCACAGGCAGCGGCCCCCACCCCCACCCCGGAACTCTAAGGGCTGGTCTCAACTGCCATCCTCAGTGTCATTCTCCGTGTTTCTGCGGGAAGGTGGTCAGGTGCGTCCTGACTCGCCCACACTCTCCTGCCGGCCGCCTTCCCCCTCCCCAGTGACGGGCCACGTCCAACACCCAGAAAATAACGTGCGATGCCTCCGGCCCGGGTCCTTCCCCGTACCCAGCCTTCCCAAAGGCCGGCTTGTGAGACCGAAAACAAAAGAACCATACGATTTATAAAGAAAGTCAAAAGATTCCGATCAGATGCTTCGGAGACATTTGCAAATGGGAAAGTGAGCAAATATCCATCTTCAGTTTAATTCAGTCCTGAGAAAAAAAATGAAGGCTTTTGGTTTTAAATTCTTTCCCTAAAATACGCTTCCAGATAGGTCTGTATTCAGCTGTGTTTTTCTGTCCTGACTGTTTCTTATATCAATAGGTGACCTTTTCCTTTTCTTGGCATTCTCTCCTGAAATCTGCATCAAACGTTTCTTTAGTTAAATAAGGCTCTTTGAACAGGTCCTGCCTCACTCAGCGACGTGCTGGATGGTGTATTTACACGCTCGGCGGTAAGCAGGAACGCGGTGTTGGCCAACACCTCGTGAGATTTTTGTTTTTGACGAAAATTAGATTTTTGTGTTGTTGTTGTTTTTAATTCAGTCACCAGGGTGTTGATTTTGATTAAAGAACTTTCATCTCGGAGAAACAGACCTTCCAAACTCTGGGGAGACTGCGGATGGGTGACGTGGGGAAACGGAGGCAGAAGGAGGCGGAGGCTGTTGAACGGAAAACCGGGAGTAGCAAAGAGGAGGGAGCCGTTTCTACATCCTCCAGGATGCGGGTGAGCGGGCGAAGCTGCCCCAAGGGGATGACCGGCAGCCCCGCCCCCAGGGAGGAGTCGCTCTGTGACCCACCGGAAGTGACCCTCGGGAGGCGCAGACAGCGCACGCGCTCCGCTCGGCTCCATCCTGCGTTAGGCAAACCCGCCCGCGCGTACCACGCGCTCCGACCCCCGGGGACCAGCAGGCGCGTGCTCGTCCCGTCCTGCTTCGTCCTTGGCACTCG
>NW_011889076.1:380222-382646 GCF_000151845.1 Pteropus vampyrus
GAGGGACAGCCGGCCGCGGTGGGCGCGGACCCGCGGGGCGGGCAAGTCGTGGCCGTGGCCGTGAACTTCTCCCCCGCAGGCGCGTGAACTGCACTGTCTCTTTAACTGACTTTATTTTTTCCTTTTCTTCTCTTTCTTTTTTTTTGAGTTTAAAGATTACATTTAATATCTATTTCCCAGCAGTGTACAAACTGACATCATCTACTCATAAAAGCGGAATGCTTTGCTTTTTTAAGCTTCAAGCTGAATAACAAATTGCCACAGATGACAGCATAAAAGAATAACGGAATGGAATCAAAAGGAAATTCATCGTCAACAGAACCCCCTGCTGAGGAATTTCAATTTCATATATCTAATTATCCCTGTCAGTTAGAAGAACTGACAAAAAGCAGCCTTTGTTCTCGCCGTCTGCCTCCCGCATCTCGCTCTCAATTAATTCCGGCACACAAATATGACTAATTGTCTTCGCGGCGCGCGGAGGGCCGCGCGAGCTGCTCGCGCGCCGAAAATGACGGCAGGGCGTTCACGCGCCGGTTTACGATGTCCCGGCACAATAGGCATGCATAATTCAGGTGACCACGTCGGCGCCCTCGGCGCCCGCGCCGCTCGGGCTGGGCGACATCCTTTTTCATATCTGCTTTGTGACAATAACTCACTTTGCACCTATTAAAAGAGGAAGCATTATATGTCTGCCGTGGCTCCCGGAGAATAGTCAACAAGATTATCAGCATTTAAATAACATGTGGGCAGTGAAGTGAGGGGCGCTGCGGGGCGGGGGGCTGGGGGGCGCTGAACAACATTAGGGGCTTTTAAAAAGCGCAGCGAGGTCTCCCCGTGAAGGCTGAAGTTTGAGTTTCTGATTTCAGTTTGTTGGTGGTGGTTTTGGGAGATGTGCTGTTTTTTGTTTTGTTTTCTTCTTCTTTTTTTTTTTTTTTTTTTTTTACCTCTGGGTTGTAACTGATGTTGTCACAATGGTTTTCAGTGAATGCAGCCGATGCTTCCACTGCCTTCTTTAAGAAAATACAAGTCCTGGTTTTACGGGTCTCTCTCACTTATTTTAACTTTAGCAGCTTAAACTTCACACAATTTCTGGCAACATCCGAACAAAATCTAAATGTGATTCAACACATGGTGCGGGGAAAATAACACTTAAGAGGACAAAGGCTTTTGTCGCCGCAAAACGAACGTCTCTAAAAACTACATTTTCTCTGTATTTTAACAAAGTAATCTTTGCGATTATAATTTAAAGTTAAGTCTAACTCGGCCGGTGGACGTTACGTTCTGCCCAAACTGTGGCATCTGAATCATCTGCTAACGTAAAGCCACGGCCTGCAGCGTCTGCCTGTTAGCAGCTCCGTTTCACTGACCGGCCCATCTAAACATGCATTTTATTAAACATGTATCATCTGTGCTTTTTCTGTTGCAAAAAAAATTAAAGCAGGAAGCGGGCTTTGGCCGTAGCCGAGTAGCCTCTGCGAAGTTTAGAGAATGAAAGCCATTCACTAACAAGTAGACATTTTTTGGAGTCCGATCATATTGTCAAGGTTACTAATAACGGACCAATATGACATTCTAAAGGGCTTAGTGTAAATTACCAAAAAAAAGTGCTTTTGAGTCGTGAAAGAGATTTTTTTTCTAAATTGCTTCTCCTGACTTTCTATGGTGTGGGAACTTTTTGAAAGTGCGCTTCCGGGGTGATTTTTATAGGGAAAGTGGAATCCCAAAGAGACGGCGCTTTCACGATGGGGCGCCAGCCGCGGCTGCGAGAGGCAGCTAAACGCCCCCCACGCCGGCCTGCTCCGCCGTCGAATAAATGTGCGTCAGCGAGAACCCCACAAGCCTGCAGAAGCGCCCCGACCGCCCTCCCCCACTCGCCTGCCCCTCTGGGGGTGCCGGGCTCCTGCGTGCGCGTTCCCGGGCTAGTCTGCGGCCGGCTCGGAGCGGGTGCAGGGCGACCGCAGAGCTGGCAGCAGGCGTGGGACCAGCGTGAACCGTTTTAACCGTAAGACCGGCCTGGGACACTGTGCAGGTGGGACAGGCCCGAGTCGGTTCGGAATCTCCGCCTCTGCGCGTCTGTGGGTCCCCGAGGAATGGCGTGTGTGCCGGCCGATGCACGAGTGTGGCTCAGGTCACGCCGGGGTGCTCGGGGACAAAGCATGGACTGCGCCCGTGAGCTTGCCGCGATCCCCAAAAGCAGTCCCCGCGGGCAAAAATTACGTCACGCGTGAGAGGGACTGTGAGGGGCGGATAACGCGGGGAGAGCCGGTCACCGCAGGCGTGAGCCTCCCGCCGCTCCGTGTCACCTTAGACAAAGTGCTCTGGGCACAGGCTTTAGGTGGGCTCGCTCTCTGTCTCTCCAAGACCACCAAGACCCTGTGGAAGTCACTGTCGTGGCGTCCACCTCTTTACATGATGAAAGTGTTC
>NW_011889076.1:382696-387928 GCF_000151845.1 Pteropus vampyrus
AGGGCGACCGCAGAGCTGGCAGCAGGCGTGGGACCAGCGTGAACCGTTTTAACCGTAAGACCGGCCTGGGACACTGTGCAGGTGGGACAGGCCCGAGTCGGTTCGGAATCTCCGCCTCTGCGCGTCTGTGGGTCCCCGAGGAATGGCGTGTGTGCCGGCCGATGCACGAGTGTGGCTCAGGTCACGCTGGGGTGCTTGGGGACAAAGCGTGGACTGCGCCTGTGAGCTTGCCGCGATCCCCAAAAGCAGTCCCCGCGGGCAAAAATTACGTCACGCGTGAGAGGGACTGTGAGGGGCGGATAACGCGGGGAGAGCCGGTCACCGCAGGCGTGAGCCTCCCGCCGCTCCGTGTCACCTTAGACAAAGTGCTCTGGGCACAGGCTTTAGGTGGGCTCGCTCTCTGTCTCTCCAAGACCACCAAGACCCTGTGGAAGTCACTGTCGTGGCGTCCACCTCTTTACATGATGAAAGTGTTCATGAACTTTGGGGAAATGCTCATATTTCAAGTTATAAACGATCAGAACAGAACATTAAGACAATACAGAAAATTAAAGCTCAATCAAGAGAAAATAGGTTTGTTTGTTCTCGCAAAAGATATTTAAAGACACCAGACCGAGTGGTGAGTTTGAGACAGAGAATAAAGTCTAACGAAAAAGCATCAAAAACTAGTACTTTCCAGGGAGAGCTTGGCTCAAGGAGCATCCACAGAGGCAGCGAGCAGAGGCGTCCGTGTGGCTCCCAGCCCCACCCCCCAGGTCCCCCTGAACACCTGCCATCGCCCATCTCCACAGCCTCCGCGTGTCTTCCCCACAGGCCAGCAATGCGGCCTGCAGTGGCCAGAGGCCTCGCGGCCTTGGATGGTTCGATGCTCCAGCAAAGCTAGAAAACTGTGCAGGAAAGAAACAGGACGGCGGTGTCCGCAACGGCAGGGCGAGGGTCCCCTGGAGAGCAGAGGGGACACGCGGACCACCATTCTGCGGCCTCCGGGGACGGCGAGCTGGAGGCTGCACGGCGGGGGAGTCAGGGGGCACGTGGGGAGGGGCAGGGCGGCTGGCGGCCGGGATCTTCTTAACTCCCACGGGACACAGTGTGCGCCGGGGGAGCTGGGACAGTGGGGCGAGCAGGTGACGAGCGGGTGACGAGCAGGTGACGAGCGGGTGACGGCAGGGGCCGCGCCCACAGGAATGCCGTCTCCGTTTGCGTGCTCTGCCGGCCACGTTGTGGCATAGATTACACAGACTTTTCTGACAGTTAAGTTTTTTAATGTAAGCAGATAATAAATAGGCTCAAATTTACATTTCTCCCAGGCCCCAAGTTGCCAGAGAAGCGTGGGAAGTTGGCCACGTGACACACCCCTAATGGCCTGGGCAAAGTCAAGGGAAGAAAAAACGTTTGATTGAAATGGTTTAAACTATAACACTTCTTCACATCTAAGCATCCAGAAGGAAAGTAAATCCTCAGGCAGAAACTAGAGAGCATACAGCATAGCGGGTTAATTTACTTTGTAAAATGCAACACGGCCGCCTTCACCGCGCTCGAAAGGATGCTGATGCTCAGGATCGGATCTTGCCCACGTGGTCCCCCCTGGTTCTGGCCATTTTACTTGCACAGAAACCGTGGTTGCCGGAACTTTTCTTTTCTCCTTGGGCCGAGGATGGTGCTGGGTGGAGATGAGCCGATGGGAGCAGTGCATTCCTCGAGAAAAGTCTCGGGGGTTTGCGGAAGCCAAGGCCATTTCCGTAGACAGAGATTCGAGGGTAAGTTCAGAACCAGCGAGGCAGGCGGCTCGCCCAAGGACACCCCGTCGGTGGCCAACCGCAGCCCGTCCCAACGCTCTCGATTTTTAGCGCAGCAAAGCCCTGTGGTGACATTCTGCCTTTTATTAAGCTGATGGGGACTTTAAAAATCAAACTGCACTGATCATCAAAGCCGGCAAAACTCCCCACAGGTTTCACATTGCGGAGCTGTTTCATCACTTTCTCTGCCAAGATTTTAAAAATTTAAGGTCGTGAGAGAACAATTGATGACTAGGCCACGCCAGAACATATTGTATCACGGTCGTTAGCCAGAAGAGGCCGCCGGTCCAGCCCCCAGCAAACACCTCCCGGAGCCGGAGAGAGAGGACGGGCTAATGTCGAGGGTCACCCTGAAGCCCCAGCAATTGTCGTGACAGTGACGGCATGTGGGTTCCGCTGTGGCCACGTGTGAAAACCAGACGCAGCTCCACGAGCCCAGAGACAGAGGAGGCGTCTTGAGCACACGGCAAAAGCAATGCCCCATTTCCGCCTCTGGAAGAAGCCGACTTGTTCAGTGGAGTCCGTGAGGGCCACGGAGGTGGGCGACGATGGAGCACCTCGTCCCCCTGGAGCCGGGGCACTCGCCAAGCCCCAGGCCAGCACCCCGTCCCCGTTACCGAAGGGAGAAGACCGACGATGGGGAGTCGGGAGAAACAGAGGGGCGGCTGGAGCCTAACTCGTTAACTGGAAATTTCCAGATACTTTAACTGCGAAAATAAAAATTTGCTTCTCTTAACAACTTTTGTGTTTAGGCTGGGATCACCGTAGATGCCATTGTGGAAAACAGTGCAGAGAGCTTCTGAGCGCTTCACGCACGTTCCCCCGACGACACCTTGCACTCCTACAAGGTCACGGCCGGAAACGTCACATTAACGGAACCCGTCACGTTTTGGGGATTCTAACAGGTTTGCCTGGCTTTCGTAGGTATGCAGTTTCCCCGTATGGGCACATTCACGCGACGGCCAGCACAGTCAAGGTACAGAAGGGCTCCAGGCCGGGGTCCCCACACAGCCCCGCACCCCCGGGCCGCCTCCCACCCCAGCCGCCGGCCCCGGCCGCCCACCCCTAGCAACAGCCGACCTGCTCTCCCTCGCTACGGCTTTGTCATTTGAAAATGCCGTGTGATGGAATCGTACAGTGTGTGCCCCTTGGAGGCTGGCATTTTTCTCCTGCGACAGTTCTCTTGGACTCACCCACGGTGTTGCCCAGACGGCGGCTTCCGCCTGCTGACCGCGGGCCCGGAGGCCGTGGTGCGGCTGTCACTCATTTCACCGTCCCCCTGTCGAAAGCCACCTGCATCGTTTCCAGCGTTTTTGCTCTTAGACGCTTCTGTGAACATTAACGCACAGGCTTTCGTGTGAACGCGAATCTGACTCGCTCTGGGGTACGCGCTCCAGGGCGTGACGGCCGGCTCACATGATGCTCGCACGTTTAGTTTTGCAAGAAACTGTCATCGTTTTCTTTCAACCTACCTGTTTCGTTGTATTCGAATTGCGTTTCTTACAGGCAGTCTATTGTTGGAACGTGTTGCTGTATTTTTTAATCCATTCTGCCCCTCTCTGCATCTAATTGTTGTATTTAGGCCGTTTACGCTTAAGGTAGTTCCTGACTTGTGAGGGCTCCAGTCAGCCATTTAATCTGTTTCTTTCTCTGTTTCTTCTGTTTCTCTATTTCTCCTTTCTCACTTTCCTGTGGGCTACCTGGATGTTTTTTAGGAGTTCATCTCGATGTACTGGCAGTGTCTTTTAGTCAACACTTTACATGGCTTTATTTGTTGCTGCGGTTTACGACACGCATGCACAACCTACCACAGCCTGCTGGTGTCGGCGTCTTTCCCCGAGGATTTGAGTATCGAAACTTGATTCCATTTGGGGGCCTTTGACTGTAACTGCGACGCCCTCTGCGTGCACTGAGCGCCACATCAGATAGTGTTATCATTTTGCATCGATGAGCAAGTCTGGCCGAAGGACGCGTGAGGGCAGGATGCTGTTAGTACTCACCTGTTTCCACGCATTCGGGGCCTCCTCCGCGGGGCCGCGCCCCTTGCTTCGGCACCTCCTCCCGGCTGGGGGAGCCTCCTAGCCGTCTTTTACACAAGTTTCCTAGCGGCAAACCCTCCCGTTCTTCCTTCACCTGAGAATGTCTCGATTCCCCTACATTCCGAAGGACATTTTCACTGGGTGCAAAATTCTGGCTTCACGGTTGTTTTCTCTCAGAGCGTGACAGGTGCCGGGCCCCCCCCCCTCCCAGCGGCCATGGCCTCTGATGAGGAATCTGCTGCCACTCGCCTTGGTGGGGCCTCACAGGCAACACCCTCTCTCTGGCTGCCTTCAAGATATTTTCTTTCTCTTTAGTTTCAAAGGATTCGTGATAATGCCTCAGTGTAGATTTCTTCGGATTTATCCAATTTCAGGTTTGCTTAGCTTCTTGAATCTGTAGGTTTCTCTTTTGCCGAATTCGGGAGGTTTTCGGCGGTTATTTCTTCGGCGCCATTCTCTCTTCTCTCCTTCTTGGGATTCGATGATATAAATATTAGCTTGTCGTTATTGTCCTACAGGTCCTTGAGGTTTTAAATTTTTTAAGTTTATTTTCTTTCTTTTCCATTTGGGTAAATTCTATTTATCCGTCTTCAGGTTCACTGATTTTCCCCTCGGTCATCTGCGCCCTACTACGGAGTCCATCCAGCTCGTTTTTGTTTTGTTTTGGTTTGGTTTGGGTTTTCTGTGGGTTTTTTTTTGTTTCGTGGTTGCATTTTTCAGTTTTATTTCCATGTGGTTATTTTTTATAACTTCTAGTTCTTCACTGAGATTTTCTACTTTTTATTTTTATCAAGAGAATTCGTAATCCCTGATTGGAGCGTTTTTATGGCGGTTGCTTTATGTAATCCGTCTCAGTGTATCTGTTCCTCACCTTTTCCCACGCCAGCTGTGAGTTTCCCGGTTCTTGTTCCGTGGAGTTATTTTGAGTCGCATCTTGGATATTTTGGATGGATCGTGTCAGGACACTCTGAGTCCCGGCAAGGCTTCTGTTTCTGGCAGGCAGCCCTTGTGTTGAGATGCAGCACAAGGCCCATGCGACTGGGACGCTTACTTGCCCCCTGGGCTGTGCCGACGCCACCCACCTTGTCGGTGGTTCGGTTCCCCTTGGCCTCACCGACACTGACCCCCACCACCGCCTTTCCTCCAAGTCGGGGGATAAGCCCCACTCGAGCCTGGGTACTGCTGAGACGGGGGGGGGAGGGGGACATTGACGCTGGCGAGGGGCGTCAGAGGTTCTGCTCCCTGCCAGTGCCCACTGACACCTGGCCCTCTCTGCAGGAACCAGAGGGCAGCAGGTGAGGTGGGGCTGAGAATGCGCCAGGGTCTCAGCAGCTACGGAAAACAGAAAAGCCCAGGTTAGAGCCTGGCAAACAGCACGAAGGGTCACAAGGCGTGAC
>NW_011889076.1:388718-391268 GCF_000151845.1 Pteropus vampyrus
GGTCCCGCATCATGGAGGACCCCGTCCTGTCTCTGCGACAGGAAGGGGGAACTGCGTGCCTGACAGGACAGAGGAGAGCAACGAGGGAACATTCTGGAGAATCACGGCGGCTGTCAGGTTAAAGCACAGAGAGACCACGTATTCCAATAACTACGCGTATCATCTGTTTCCAGAAAATTTGGTAAGAATATGTCTTTGCTTTTCAACTTCACTCTCAAAAGGAAAAAAAAAGCTAAGTCACACAGCACTCGGAAAGCTGCATTTGCGTGGGTGTCCTAGCTTTTCCCTTTCGGTCAAAAACCCCTGAATCCTGGTCTGTGCACCACACACTGCCTGTGATGCAGCAACGTCCCAGTAAATAAAAAACCATATTAACACTACACCGGATTCGATGAAATAGCTGACCAGCCACTTTGCTGCCCTGCTGCTTTTCACCCCATCTTCGGTTACTCGTGGGGTAAACTCCCCTTGTCTGTGTCCTTGACACTTAAACGGACCTCACCTGCCAGGCCGCTCGCTGGTCCAGGGAGCGAGGTGAGGGAGAGCCTCCCATTCAGTCCCCGGGTTGTGAGCCGGACAGCGGGCAGATGTCCAGATAAAACTGTCAGCGGTGAAAACACAAAGAGAAATATTGCTATTTCCTATCAGCCGCATTCTTCCCGTGAGCTCTTTGCCCAGTCGCCATGGCGCAGGCAGTGAGGGTTCCTAACTGTCCCCCGGCCTGCCATGTGCTCACGCAACAATGTGAATTTAATCAGCCCGGACAGTTGGTTGGGTTTTGTCCATGCAAGTGGAATAAAACTTTCTCACCAGCTAAACCCACAAAGTATCTAAAAGCCATAAATAATCGGTGGCTCCGCTAACTTGCACCTGCCTGCTCTGCTTGGTCAAGGCTGCAGCACGCAGAGAACAGCGACCCGGCCCCCAGGCGCTGGCTGCTCCTGTGGCCGACACGTTTCAGGGGGAAACAGCCATTTGGGGGGCAGAGCTGTTAGTTCTAAAAGGCAAAAATAATTCTTCTGCAAACATCATTTTAAGTGGAAAAAGTCTTAAGAAATGTTTCTCACTTGGGGTGAAGAACGAGATCGAAGAACACAGGAGGCGGGTGCGTCAGAAAGATGATCTGGGCAGCTCGACCGGGGGTGAGCTTCGCGTGCGGAAATGGAGGAAGCCTCTTCCCCTCGGCGCTCAGACACGCAGCTCCACGGGGCCCCGGAAGAACCCAGAACCGAGCTCACTCGTCACACCTGGAAGCTTACTGTACCTGTCTGCAGTTATCCAGACCTGCTCAGGAAAGAACCTGCCCTGTGTAGAAATGTCCGAAAAATAGCGATTTGGTATTTGCATATCTTAAGAGCGTGGTATTAGATTTCAGTCCACAGGAATGGATATTCAGATGTGTTTATTTTATCTCTGTATTCTGAAACAGGATTATCAAATTGGAAATATCTGTGCTTTATGGTCAAATGACCACGAAATTCTTCATTGTGTTTTTAGTGTATTAAAGAGTTTAAAAATGATAGCAGGCATGGAAACCACTTCTTGGACACGGTAGTCAGAGATAAGGTCATAATCAATGTATTTGCTGATCCATTTTTCAAATTAACAAGTATATTCGCCATTATAGATCGCCAAAAGCCGTTTCACTCGGTGAAAAAGTGGAAGGACAAACAATTATTTACACTGGTTCTCAGTTCAGCAAAAATTAAAGGGTAAGAAATAAACAATGGGGAGTTTGCGAATCTTTACTTCAGGCGGGTGCTGCTCACCTACAGAGTTCTGCTGGACAAAGCGAGACGAATGGCAAAGAAGGGCCCTGGGCTTCCAGCCCCCGAAGGAGGAGAAAGCGTCAAAGACGGACGGTGAGCCACGCTGCTACACTGTCACTCCCGTCACGGGCGCCCTGTGCCACAGGCCCATCTCCCCTGACCACCCACGTGCTGTTACCAGCTGGCCGTAGGAGATAGGAACCCAAAACCCCTGCATTGGGGTCCTGCCCAGAGAATGCTGTCCAGTGAGGAACCCTTAACTCAGGGCACAAGCCACCGCAGATGCGAGGACGGTGGGCAACGGAAATGCCTCCAGCCACACCCAGCTCCGTTCGAATCCTGGTCACCTTTGGGCGACTGTCTTTGCAGATAAAATGGGTCACGACAGGCCCCCGCGACTCCACAGGGATGCGATGACACTGATCCATGAGGGGCAGTGAGGTGGAATCGGGGAAGGCACCTCGAGCCCACCCCTGCAAGGGACCACCAGAGACGTCTGGTGACCTTGCAGGTTCCACAACGCCCTAAGAGGAGAGCGAGGTGACATACTTAACGTCCAGCACACAGTAGGTGCTCGTTGCTGCTCGGCTTCCTTCCCAGAGTTATGCTGGGGAGAGACAGTGATTGACTGGAAATGGCCGTGCCCCCCGGCCTCACACGGGCACGTCAGGCACGTGGTGGCTCGCGCTCTGCAGAGTGCGGTGCCGATGACACCAGGCCGATGACACACTTCCTAGTACTGCCAGCGAAATGTGCCGGCTTTCACCTGGGGATTTTTGAG
>NW_011889076.1:391318-397409 GCF_000151845.1 Pteropus vampyrus
GTCACCTTTGGGCGACTGTCTTTGCAGATAAAATGGGTCACGACAGGCCCCCGCGACTCCACAGGGATGCGATGACACTGATCCATGAGGGGCAGCGAGGTGGAATCGGGGAGGGCACCTCGAGCCCACCCCTGCAAGGGACCACCAGAGACGTCTGGTGACCTTGCAGGTTCCACAACGCCCTAAGAGGAGAGCGAGGTGACGTACTTAACGTCCAGCACACAGGAGGTGCTCGTTGCTGCTCGGCTTCCTTCCCAGAGTTATGCTGGGGAGAGACAGTGATTGACTGGAAATGGCCGTGCTCCCCGGCCTCGCACGGGCACGTAAGGCACATGGTGGCTCGTGCTCTGCAGAGTGCGGTGCCGATGACACCAGGCCGATGACACACTTCCTAGTACTGCCAGCGAAATGTGCCGGCTTTCACCTGGGGATTTTTGAGGGACAAGAATGGAAAGAAAACTGGTCCTCATCTGGTCATCGTCACCTTGACCACATTCTCCCCTGAGCAGAGACAGGGGGACGCGGCGCTGGGAGGACCCGCTCGGGGGCCGCTGCAGGTCCTTGGCGAGTGTGCCCGGCCATCGTGAGGGGAAGTACTCCTCCCGTTTGCAGAGGGGGTCGCTGAGAGCCAAACGGTTGAAGAGCAAGGCTCAGGGCAACCAGCGAACACGCAAACCAAGGCCTCGGCCAAAGCGTGTCACCCCGCCCACTCCCAGACCGTCCTGCTCGGCCCCACACCCGGACCTGCGCCTCTAGCCTCGCCTGGTCAGATCCCACTTCGCAGGCTCAGCGAATGGGCCTCTGCGTCCCCCTCATGCCTCTCTGCAGGTTCAAGGGGTCGGCCTTCCGCGGCATCTCGGCGGATGCGCCCGGCGCTGAGACGGCCAGGAGGTGCGGCAGGTGTTCGCGGCCGCGGGGTTTCGGGGAGAACGTGGCCAGACGTGCGCGCTCCCCTCCCGTGCTTTCTGCTTTCGCCCACTCAAGGGCAAAACGCCCAAGTGCTTGCCGGCAGGGGCGGGCAAGAGTGAGAGTGACAGGGACGTCGTCGGTGGCTCACGCGGCACTGCGGCAGGTGCTCTGGCCTAGAGTGGCGCGGTGGGCACTCGTGAATCTGCACGTCTGGTCAAGCGGCGGCCCTGCGCGCAGACTGCGGGTCCGCGGGCTGGGCCCACCTTCTTCCCCATTGTCACGAGAGTCCAAGAAAGGGGCGCCGCGGGGCTTTCGGGGAACACGGTCGGGGGCGGGGCGTGGAGAAGTGTCACAGATGGGGAAAGAACGCCAACGGGAAGCAGCGTGTCCCTCTAGGAGCCCCTACGCTCCTGCCCATGCGACGTAATTACCAGGGAGACGGTTAGCTGGGCACAGAGTGGGCCAGGACAGCGTCACCTCCCGGGACAGCGGCTTCGTCCTCGGGACACCGTCTCCTCTCCGCGTTGTGCCGCCCCGAACCCCCGCACCGGTGGGAGGGGCGAAAGCACCCTCGCGCCGCGCCGTCCAGGCGGGGTTCAGGAGCGTCAGTGCCCCAGCTCGCCGCCTGCCGCATGCAGTGGCCTGGCACGTCCCTAAGGGTGGCCTTGGGGCCACACGGCATGCACGTGGTGTGGCACGCGTCTCCTTTGTGCTTTGCTCTCGTGCCTGGGGGAGTCCTCCCACCGATGCTGCCCTACGGGCCGGCGTCCTCCACGGGCACGTGACGCCCCTTTACATAGCGATGCCGTTACAGGTAAGGGAAAATCCCCGGATGCAACGACCGCCAATCTGCCCTCGCCCGTGGCCTTGCTGGGCATGATGGCCCCCTGAGCCCGTCTCGTGGCAGACTCGGGAGCCCGCAGGTCGGCCCGGCTGGCTGTGGCCCCTAAGACTCAAACGGTTGAACAGGGGACCTCGGGGAGTCGCCACTGTGTGCTCGCAGCTGACCCTCCGCCTCCGGACAGTCCCTGTAAGGTAGGGACGCCCCGTGCGGAGCAGGAACGCTCCGCGTACAACCGTCGTGGTGACACGGCGCCCTGCCGGGGTGCTTTCTGTCTCTGTGTCCGAATTTTTCTTTTTTATAAGGACACAGTCATATTGAACAAGAGGCCACCTTAACAGCCTCCTCGTAACTTGATCTGGGCAAACACCCCGCTTCCGAGTAAGGTCACGGCCGCAGGCACTGGGGTACAGGGCTTTCCACCCAAATGTTGGGAGACTCATTAAACGGATGACAGGCTCGCTCAGAGGGCCGAGTGAGCCGGGAGCGGACTGCCCCAGGGGCGTCCACGGGAGGCCGGCGGGGTGGGGGCAGAAGGCCCGGCCAGTCCGGGGATGGCTCTGCTGTGCCCCGTCAAGGCCAACCCCGGAGGCGGGGCTGGGGATGCCAAGAGCTGGCCCACTGCGCGCGCCCATGGCTGGGTACGCTGCAGGGGACGAAACCCCGACGCGCACAGCAACCCCAGGAGCAGGTGCCGATGATGACCGCTCCAGCTCCAACCTGTCGCTGCCCTGCTACTTATTACGTTCTGGTGTCAAAAGCGGGAAGAACCTGTGAAAACCCGAGGCCGGGAGGCGATCCCCGTTCACTCTCTACCGAAGTTTGTTCAAACTTCGTGCAGCTCTGCGACTTTCCACCGGCGGGGGAACAGGGACTGCTGAGGACCCGGCTGGTGGTCTGCGGTCAGCCCTCACAGAGCCCAGCACGGGCCTCTCCGCCCAGCTGCCCCTCAGCCTGGGCGCCCGCCAGAAGGACGACCGGGCCCCTCCGTGGGGGACTTTGAACGGAAAAGGGGACACGAAGCACGCTGTCCGCGGGTGTCCTCTGAATGCGCCCGGCACCCGGACCCACCCAAGGGACACTTGGAAACGGCCCCAGGAACATCGGCAAAGCCCTCGACAAAGAACCCGGGGTCCCTTGCCGGACGCACCGCTAAAATACGAGGCCTCACATCTCGGCCCACCTCGCCAACCGGCCAGCCAGGAAGACTAGCCGTCCACAGCCAGGGACCTATTCACTGCCAAGGGGAGGGAGCTTGCCACGGAATAATAGAAGCTTTACATTTTATGCATAACTAGTCCTGAGACCAGGGCTATAAAAGTTTTCTATTAACATGTAAGCACTAAGACACGTTTTTTTTAACTTGATAAATATACATCACTCCTTCACAATGGGGCTCTTGTGTCACTAATGGGGACCCTTGATGGAGAGTTATATTTCCAGGATTATATCTTTATTCAGTTGCAAATGATTTTTGGGGGGAGTTTTCATACTCCGCTCCTGCCCGCCTATGAATAATAGTGTCGTTTGAATGCGGGGACACCTGGTGCATGAGGGGGACAGTGGGGCTCCACAGCGACCTGGCAGCGCTGCCAACTCCGCATTTTCCCAGCCTTTCCTGTCCGTCCCATTCAGCATGTAATTTCATTCTCCCTCAGCAGAATGCTAGACACTTGTAACTTTATTCCCCCTCTGCAAAAACTTGCTCTCTTGTAAGGGAAGAAATCCTGGAGAAAAAAATTTCTCTTATCAATCTCTTCTTATACAGAGTCCAGTAATTTGAAGGCTGGCTAAAGTTTCAGGAAAAACCTTCCAATTAAATACTGTAAAAAGATAAAATAGCAGTGGCCCTGCCGCTGGCCACTGGCTTCATTGAAACGCTCTTTTGTTGATTTATTGTACATTAGCCACTGAGCCGTGCAAAGAACATTACGTTTCAGAAAGAGCGATTCGTATGCGGCCTGCATCCACTCCAAAAACAATCAGGCCTGTATTGCGTTTTGCAAATTTATACCAGGATGTTGGTTTAGAGTGTTTCCCTCAAAAGTTTTTCAAGTAAGTGTCTGCTTTCATGGGCGAGAGAGAGCGAGGGACACAAACAAACCTTTGTTTCAAAACTCACAGATGTATGGCCGGGGCTGAGCTTTGTTTTCCCCTTAAGAAGTATTCTCAGATTTTTGTTTTGAGCACAACACAGGATTGTACCAAAAAAAAAAAAAAAAAAAAAATCGGCTTGAGGACGAATGTCTTGTAAAATCTTAGGCTTTCCAGATTTTCCCAGGGTTAATTTTTCTGCTCCAAACTTCACCCGTGGGGTAGGTTTGAGGGTTGTTTGTTTGTTTGTTTGGTTTGGTTTTTAAATTCTGGAACACAGGGGAAGGGAATTCTGGCTACTTCAGCTTTCCATGGCTTCAGGAAACTTCATTTCAAAGCTGTTTGGGGTTTGCAAGCTCAATAAATATACTTTTGTTCCCCGCGCGGGCGATCTGCCTCCTGTTCGTCGTTCCGGACGCCGGCGAGCACCGGGCCCTGACGTCAGGGAGCAGAGGGGACAACACCTGGGTCGGCTGAAGGGGAAGCCAGAGTGACAAAATATTTATACTCCAAGCCAGGCATCTTCTAGGGGCACAAAAACAGTGCTCCTTCCCAGATAGCAGACGAGATGCTTTTACACTGCACACGGTCACACGTTCAAAAAAAAATACTCGAGCCTAAGCGGAGGTCAGGGAAGAGCCAGGGAGGAGGAAGCGAGGGGCAAGGCCACGCACTGCAGGCTCGCAGGCTGCCGGCCGAGGCGGTCACGCGGCGGGGTCGCCCACGGAGCGGGTGGTGTCTGAGGGGCCGGCAGTGAGTGCAGAAGGCAAACAAGGCTCACGCCAGACCCAAGCTCACCCTCCAGAACTTCCTCTAACCAGGTCAGATCCACAGGACGAGGCGTCTCAAGGAGGCACGTGCTGTACTGTCAGAGAGACTGTGGGAGCCGGGGCCCCACAGGTGCCGGGTCCCTTTGGAAAAGCGGTGACGTCCCACGGAACCTGGTTGTGAAGCAGCTGGCCCTCACATGGGGTCGAGGGCGACGCGGCGCCGGCGAGGGCTCGGTGAGAGCTGTGGCTGAGGCTGCTTGTCGTTCAGCTGAGTTACGATTCGTAGAGCATTCTGTTCTTTTTCTGCGGTTTATTTTTATTTAACTCTCACGACGCCCCTGCAAGGCTGACATTCCTAATCTCATTTTAAAGGCAAGACATGGACAATGGGCCCCGGTCAGCCAGCTGGGTCCCAGAGGGGCCGGGCGTCAAGCTCAGGGCCTTCCAAGTGCAAGCCCAGCTCTGGCCAGGCCCTGACCCCACCTCCGGAGTCCGAGGGGGGCGGGGGCTGGTCTGTGTCCTCAGACTGAGGACGGAAGGGAGCTGGCTCTCCGCGCGGCCTCTTCCTGTTTCCTTTATTCTCCCCAGAAGACGATCCAATGGGCTGGTTCCGGCGTCCAGCGGTCCGCCCCCGCACGGTCACTAAGGGCCACGACGGGGCGGGCCGTGCCTCGCTGCGCAGCACAGCAGGAGGACTTACGGCCGCTTCGTTATTCCAAAAGTTGGTCTTCGCCGCCGACCATAAATGTCCTGTTCGCTTGGGGCGTGCAAGGCACTGCGAATCCTCCGAGGTGTTCACCGGCTCACGACGTCGACTCTGGAGCGCGGGCTTTGGGTGGCTTTTGCGGTGCAGGGGGCGCAGGCAGCCGGGGCCAGCGCGCGCGCTCAGAGGGCGCCGGGGCCGCCCAGCGCGGGTGCGTCCGGTGAGGCCCAGGATTGGCACCGCCCACGGGGAGCCGTTTCTGAGCTGGGTCTCTTTGTGTCTAGGGCTTCGCGCTGTCCACCCTTCCCGGCTCCGGGCCTCCCTGAAAACAGCACATGGGCGACCACTGCAGATCCGCTGAGGCATCCGACAGAATCAGGAGTCAGGGCTTCTGGGAAGCATTTGCAAAGTTAAAGGAAGTTCCCCCCAAATATAGGGCTTGTCCAGGACCCTGTCTCCTCAGGGACCTCGGTGGGACCTGCCTTCCTGGATCAGCAGCAGCTCTGGGCAGTTGGTCTCTCGAGGCCACTCAGCTCCTCCAGAGGGACTGGCCCAATGTCACCGTCCGTGCGCCGAGGTCACCGGCCCTTCAGTCCCCACCAAACGCTGAAACACCGGCCCCTGACCTTTCACTTCCGACAGCCCAGGGCGGGCAGAGCGCTATGTTGGGGACAGCCCAGTTCCTTTTTCCAGGCTGACGCAGGTGAATTGTCGAGAGATCCACGCCTGGCCCGCGGACCCCGGGCTGCTCTCTGGCCCTGACAAGTGACCGGC
>NW_011889076.1:398664-401960 GCF_000151845.1 Pteropus vampyrus
CAGTCCCCACCAAACGCTGAAACACCGGCCCCTGACCTTTCACTTCCGACAGCCCAGGGCGGGCAGAGCGCTATGTTGGGGACAGCCCAGCCCTGCAGGCCGCACAAAGCGTGGTCTCCAGCCCCGGCGAGCGGGCCGAGTGCGTTCCTCAGGCGGAAAATATTTATTGATGGCTCTTTATCACAGATGTCACCAAAATAAAAATAATTTTCTGGGACTCAAGTTGGCTAAAACACAGGCCTCAAGACAGAAGCCAATAATTCAACATGAGATATCGACAGCCACACACAACGCCGTCTGTTTTGGAAGGGGTGCCGTTCCATGAGGCGCCCGACGCCATCTATCACCCCACATGTGAGGGAGCCGGGCGATGCCGGGGTCTGTGCTGTGCTGTCGCGGCTCCTGCCTCGTGGCAAATGGCCGCAGCCGATGCAGCAGCAGCGAGAAACTGGCCCGGGCCACACGGCAACCCCCGCAGAACTGGCTGGGGTCGGCACACTGGGCGTCGGCACAGGTGGGCGGGGCCCCTGTGCCCGAAGGCGCGTGCCTGCTTAGGTGAGGCTGCTTCAGCTTCACCGGTGCGTGTGTCTGTGTGTGTGCACGCGTGTGCGGGCACTCTGCTCGCACTTCCTCATCGTGAGCTGCGTGCCGGGAGCCCCATGCAGGACACTATCTCCTACGGGTTCTCACTCGAAACCTCAAACACGCCTTTTGCTGGGGATTCTACAGGAACCAAGTTCAGGTCCTGTGTCAGGAAGCCGGTTCCTTTTTCCAGGCTGACGCAGGTGAATTGTCGAGAGATCCACGCCTGGCCCGCGGACCCCGGGCTGCTCTCTGGCCCTGACAAGTGACCAGCCTCCCTCCAGCTCTCGTGCCTGTCGTCTCGAGGACCCACGTCCCGTTTGGGCCCCAGAACTGGAGATAAGGGGCACCACATCGTCACGTGCCCGTCCCTCCCCCAGCTGGGCTGGACAGTGGCCGTCACCAGTTCCTCACCCACTAAGGACAGGCCAATAGGAATGGCCTTTGGACACCACAGTGGGCAACATCAGGCCTCTCCCCACGTGTCCTGGGAGTTGCAGGTGAGGGTCCAGCAACGCAGGGTGGCCATGGGGTGCTGGGGGGCTCCTCGGTCAGTGACCATGCGAGGGTGCCACCGCCCCTCCCTGTGGGGATGAGACTCGGGTTCTGGAAGGAAATGGGAGCGGTTCTGTCACAGCGATGGCACTGAGCCTCAGGCCGCCCTCAGCCAGGCCGTACCCCCGACTCCCGCAAGGGCATTCGGGACTAAGGCCCGCGGCGCTGGCCGAAGGCTGTGGGTGGAATGACGGGAAAGCATCTTGACCGCTGACATTTTTCCTGCCGAGTATCTCATCGATTTTAGCATAACAAGGCCGCCCCAAATACTTGAATGTGAACCCCAAGCCTTGATTCTTATCCAGCCTGCAAGGGCAGCCGGGGTCCCAGTTCGCGTTCAGCCACCGCGCGGCTGGTTTGTCGGGAGACAGAAGACAGCTGGCGTCTCCCGTCCCGGCGTCCCCACGGGCTGCTGCCCCGCAGGCCTCCTTGGTCAGGGCTCCACTGAGCCACGCCGTCCGCGGATGACAGGCTTGACACGGGCCGAGCTGCCGGCATCTGTAGCCACGAGCCTGGACAGTCGGGCGGCATCTTCGCGGGCATGCCGTGTCCGCCGCTGTCACTGTGGCTGTGACGTCACAGTGTCCCCTTTCCTCGCCGACGACAGCTTCACAGAGGAAGGTGCCTAGATTAGGGCACACGGAACGCACTCCTCAGAACCAGCATAAAAATGAGCTCTTTTACTTAAAATCCGTAAGTGTTCCCACGAGGGGAGGAAGCCTTGCGGGCCGCGTGTCACCGTGTCCACACCGGCTGCTGTCCAGGTGCTGCCCGCCGGCCTCGCTCGCTGGCCTCCTGGCAGGAGGGGGACTTGCTGACACTGTGCGGGAAGCGCCAACATCCACCCTGACGGCAGGTCCCACGCGTGGCCGAGGGGAGGCCACCCAACTACACGCCTTCACCGCGGTGTCCCATAGATCCGGCGGCCTCTTCACTCACGTCCTCGCGCTTCCCCACACGGCCACGCTGGCGGAAAGCCTGCAAGAGGCGTTTCAGGGGGCCTCTGGTCCCACCGACCAGCGCGTCACCCGCACAGAGGACAGAAAGCGGGTGTGAGCACAGCAGGGACACAGCCCTCTGGGGACCCTGCCCCCGAACCGGCCCAGAAGTGCCACTCATGATTCCGCTATTTTAGGGGGCAGCTCAGGCTGCTGTTTCGTTAGCTCCCTTCTTTAATCCTAGCTAAACACACGTGACCTTGGAAGCGCCGTTCGACCGCAAAGCGCACAGCTCTGCGGCTCTGAGAGCCTCACAGCGCGGTGCAGCCATCACCACCGTCAGCCCAGGACCTTCTCCTCGTCCCCGGCTGACACTGTCCCCACTAACCACTCGCCCCTGCCCCACCCCCCTCCATCTCTGTGTGCACAGATTCGACTCCCTGGGGGACGCACATAAATGGAATCGCACAGGCTCCGCCCGCTGCGCCTGCGCCCCGCGCTGAGCCTCTGTCCTCAGGGTCCGGCCGCGCTGTGACCCGCCCCGGAACTTCCTTCCGAGGCCGAACCGCGCGCCTTGGTTCGCACCCGCCGCACGTGCTGCAGCATCGCCCAGAGCTGCACGTCTCCACCACGATAGACATTTGTCCTCCTTCGCAATGCGATCAAGTCCCCGAAAAGATCCCAGGTGTTCCGAGTGCTTTTCCGGGTTCTGTTGATGAGGGAGGAGGCCGGGGGCGGGAGCCCCTCTCCCGGTGCTACGGGCAGGGCTGGCCCTGGACCGGCTGCTCCCTCCGGAGCAGAAACCCTTCGTCCCGGCCTCTCAGAACTGGCTCCTTTTCTAGGTTTTTCTACAAAGGGCGTCGACTGTACCATTAGTGGCCTGGGTGCGCGTTCCGACCCGGAGCACCTGGACGTGTGCGGACACCAGGGGGGCCTGCTCCCCGGCCCCTGCGAGCAGCCAGCGCCTTCACAGTTCGCGTCCCACAGAGCAGCCCGACCCGGTGTGGCCCTAGCTGCCCGCCTGCTGCACTGTCACGCGGGGAAAAGCAGTGTCTTCCCGGCCCCACGCACTGCTCCCTGCAAGACAGCGCAGCTCACAGGACCCCTCCCCTCCCCTCGTCCCTACGGCTCAGCGATGGGCCAGCAGCGCCTCAGGGCAGGGCTCTGAGCGCCCCGAGGGCGAAAGGGGCGCTTCTCCCCCGACCCCCGCGCACTCCGAGG
>NW_011889076.1:402865-406266 GCF_000151845.1 Pteropus vampyrus
TTAGTGGCCTGGGTGCGCGTTCCGACCCGGAGCACCTGGACGTGTGCGGACACCAGGGGGGCCTGCTCCCCGGCCCCTGCGAGCAGCCAGCGCCTTCACAGTTCGCGTCCCACAGAGCAGCCCGACCCGGTGTGGCCCTAGCCGCCCGCCTGCTGCACTGTCACGCGGGGAAAAGCAGCGTCTTCCCGGCCCCACGCGCCGCTCCCTGCCAGACAACGCAGCTCACAGGACTCCTCCCCTCCCCTCGTCCCTAGGGCTCAGCGATGGGCCAGCAGCGCCTCAGGGCAGGGCTCTGAGCGCCCCGAGGGCGAAAGGGGCGCTTCTCCCCCGACCCCCGCGCACTCCGAGGGCGCTGGGAACAGGCTCCAGAGTTAGCCCTGCGCCTTACACAGCCCCGTGTCGGCGGGTCTAAAGGAGACAGCTTTGCGTTCTCACTTTTACTGAGGGTTTTGTCCCGGGAAACGCGTGAATCGTCACGCTGCTACCGTTTACTGAGCGCCACGCGCACCCGGCCCAGCCCGAGCGTTTGCGCCCCCCGATGGCGGTGTGAGGTTTTACTTGAGGAAACCAGCCCCTTGAGGTCCGGCCCCCTCCCTGAGGTCAGAGCAGGCTGTGGCCACCCTCTAGCACCTGTGTGGCACCCACCTTTCACCTGGTCGCCCGGCGAGACGCACCCCCCACCCAAAGACATCTGGTTCATCGAGACCCACTGCAGCTGGTGCCAACCTCGGACCCCTCTCCAGTCCGATCGCAGCTGAGTGTGGCCGGGGTCTCCTCCCTGCCTCCTCGCTGAGCCCCAGCAAGGTCTCCTGGGCGGACGCCGAGAGAGACAGCGCTCAGCCAGGAAAGCCCAGATGACCACAGGACCCCGCTGGCCTTAGGTGTGTGTAGGGGGTCGGGTTACCCAAGTTGATGATTTCAAAGGATTCAGACAAAATAACTGCCATGGCAACGGCTACGAAATAACACCACTTTGCAATTCTGCAACATCGCATTAAGGGTTACAAAGCCCTCATCTCATTTGCTCCTTCTTCCAGACTCTGGAAAGCCTGTGATGATCCCCACACATCAGTCACCCCGGGACCAGAGGCCAGATGACTTGTCCAGTGGCAGATTCGGGGTTGGGCTCGAGTTTTCCCAGGTTTGTCACCAAGTATAGTGGGGACTTCCCCAGAGGGGGACAGGCACAGGGGAGCCTCCTGGTCTGCTGTGGTCACCCAGAAGGGGCCGTCTCATCGCCTGCCACAGCCGATTGTCCCTTAGGAAGGAGACGAGCCAATCAGATAAATTAGGATAGAAGATGGGTGCCTTCATGGACTTGCAGTCAAAGACCCTGAAGCCCCCCCAGCGCATGGCCAGCTCCAGATGGAGCGGAACCCCGCCTCAGACGCCGTCTAAGCATCTCCCATTCCAGCCGCCGGAAAGGCGGTCCTCCGCTGTGTGACAGCACGGGCCAGCAGGGTGGCCCCGGAGGTGGCATGACAAAGGGGGCTGCCACACGCACAGGCGGGAAGGAAAGCCACCACCCGCTTGGGACGGGAACGAAGGGGAGTCAAATGACTGAAAAGTCAGACTTGTAAAATAAAGAGCCGGCCCGAAGTCAGCATAAACGGTGTGACCAAATGGAGGCCAGGCCACCACCACGCTCTGGGAAGGTCGGCTAAGGAACGAGGGCGCTGCACAGTGCGCTGAGGGTGGCTTTGGGATGCGGGCTGGGCTGCCCCACACAGCCCATCGGCACACTGGGGGGAAGGCATCCCAGCAGGGCCTCCTCACCCCTCTGCACTGCCGCTGGAAAGGCGCTCGCCTGCTGTTTGGACGACTTTGGGTCACCTGGCGGCTTTATTTCTTAACCTAAATTAATAAGTGGACTTTCTGCTTATACATCCATCTTGGGAATTTTATTAGCTTGAACCATGCGATGAATCAGCTCTCGAGAAAGTGGTGACACTGATTCACTGGAAGGGTCCTGCATTGTGGTCACCCAGCAAAGGGACTGCCCCCGGGCCCCCTGTGCTCTGTCCTCGGCGTCCAGTAAGTGCAGCCCTCACCCTCACGGCCCTTCCTAAAAGCCCAGCCACAAACGTCTTAAACCAAGTGCCCACCAAGTTAGCAAGAGACCCACAGGCCGCCAGCCAGCTGCGGGACTAGGGCCAGCAAGGCAGCCTGGTGGGTGCCGCTGGGCGCTGTGGCGGGTGGAAACCGCAGAGCACAGAGCAAAGCCCCGCCCTTCCGGCAGTGTCACCGTGGGAAAATTCCTTTTCCACGGGGCGCAGCTCAATTTCCGCGTTCATAAAATGGAGATGACACCAGCACCCACCGACAGGGCCAATGAGAGACTAAAGCGAGACGGCAAATCACTCAGTTCATGGCACCCGTTTGCTGAATTCTCTTTCCTTCACCTGTAAAGTAACGGCGACTCTCACACTGTCCCTTAAAGCCACTTTGTGAGGATGAGTCGGTGGGAAGAAACTCGTGCTGTACCCAACTCCCAGCCCGGGGCAGAAACGCCGCTCGGCTCCCGTGGAGCCTTCAACGAGGCGCAGCCGGTCCGGCCCAGGGCCCCGCCAGTGCGCGGTGCTCCCGCCTGCGGGCGCCGAGGGGACAGTAGGCCCCGGGCCTGAATTACAGCCGAGGGGCAGCTATCTGGCTGTGCCACCCCCGCTGAGCAAGCTTCATGCAGCTTCGGGGCGCGGTGTCCCCTCCTGCTCCCGCCCCTGGGAGGAGGGTTCCAGGAACCCCTGGCCGGAGCCTCCGGCCCGCTCCGCGCCTCGGCCGCCTTTCCGCTTCGGTGATGGCTCCTTTGGCCGTGCAGAGCGTTTCAGGGTGATGTAGCCCGCGCGTTCATTTTTGCCTTTGTCGCCTGTCTTACCCAAAAAGTCACCACCAAGACCAACTATGACAGCATTTTCTAATGCCGAGTCTTCGTCATTTGCCATTTTTTCTATTTCTTTGTTTTCCGGACAGCCGCATTTTATTATATAGAAGCGGTGGTGCCTCCTTCTCTCTAAACCAAAGACTTGGAGAGACGTTACGCAGATGGGACACCGAGCAGCGTGGCCTGTGCGTGCGCGCGTTACTGTAGCTCTCACTTCCCACAGACTGGCACCCTGAGGTCTACTGGGGACGGAGAGCGGCCCCTATCCTGGGTAATCAGGTGGCCTCCAAGTGCCCGCCCGCCCTTCCCCCACTTCAAGCGCTCTGGCAGTGGGGGCCCAGCGCCAGCCCCTAGTTCACTTCTGCGGGTTGCCAGCTCCTGGCCCCGCAGCACGGGCTGACTGACCGCCACAGCGCTGGCCGGGCTTTGCCACAGCGTGCGCCCTCTCGTGCAGACCCCTGTACTCAGCGGCCCTGCCTCTGGCGTCGCTCAGACCGTGGGTGTGTCCTGTCGCACAGAAGAG
>NW_011889076.1:408061-410414 GCF_000151845.1 Pteropus vampyrus
TCCCAGCAAACTACTGTTTTACATCTCGCTGCCCAGATTGGGTATCCTGGCACACGGCTGCACTGCGTTGTGCTTTGCCAGCTTGGTGGTTTTTCCAAGGGCTTTTTCCATCGATGCCTCCCCGGATTGCAAAGCAAGATGAATGACATTGCGCAACCATGCTGCCCCAAGGGGCAAAGACGATCGTGGCAGACCCACCTCTGCCAGCAACCGCCAGTTCCTGCTTAGAGCCCAGGGAGTCGCCAAACATCTCCCGTCTAAAAACATAGTAATTTGAAGCGTGATTTCTGACACTGGCTCCTCTCTCACGGATATTCCTATACAGGCCACTCAGCTTTCTCAGCACGGATGCCAAGACAGAGCTGCCCCAGTGAGGAGGGCACAACACCGTGCTCTGCTCGAGTTCATGGCCTGGGTGACGTGTGGATGAACTCATCACGAAGAGAGAGAAACATCGCATGTCACGTGCGTGAGGACTGGCCTGGGGCAGGCCCCGAGGATCTGAACCTGGTCAAGCTTCCACTTTATTTGCTGGCTTCCATGTGCTCTGGTCCATAGTAAGCTGCCTGTAGTACCCAAACGAGGTCTTAGTCACCATCATCATCTGCTCCCACAGTCATCACCTGGTACCTGCAGTCATCACCTTTACCCGCAGTCATCACCTGGTACCCGCAGTCATCACCTGGTACCCGCAGTCATCACCTGGTACCAACAGTCATCATCAGTGCCCCAGAAAGCAAAGGTTCCACAGCCTTAGAAGCTTCCTTCTGGGAATATTCTTCAGGATGGAGTTTTGTCAGCACATACTGAAAAATTTTAAAACAAAAAGCCCAGCTTGCTGCGAGCATCTTTTGTGAGCCTTCTGTTTGAGCAGAGTCCAAATATATTTTAAAACCTCAAGTTCCATGCATTTTACAAATTACTTTTTGTTGTTGTTGATGTGTGTGCTTTTCTTATTTTTGGTAATTCTTAAGCATGTGGTTCCCTCTATAGGGTTTTTCTAAATCTTGGTCCCTTGAGCTGCCAGAAATTAAAACAAAAAGACTGTATGACTCTCTTGTTCTTACTCCTGAGGCTTCAGAAAGGAAACTATTGTTAACCACAAATTACACTGAATAACTCACTTGGTGTGGGTTTTTCACTCAATTCTAATTATTAATAATTACCCTAAAGTTTTGGAGCTGGGTGTAAAAAGAAATAGTCTTGTTTCTGCACACCAAAAAACCATGCCGCCTTCCTGCTCGCCCCCAGCGAAACTTCCCGAGAAAGGGCAGGGAGAGGGAGCAGTTTATGTACTTTGTTTTATGAAATAAATATATTCATGGCTATTGCATCAACACTATCTTATTTTTAATGACTCTGAAGAATTAACAGGACCCCAGCAGTAAAGCCTTTGACATGGCAAACACTCTTGGTAAATAATCATCCTTTAATTCATCTGCAAGATTTTAATCATGTTTTCGTGTATGGGGTTTTAATAAGTAAGACACCTTCCCAATTAAACAAGAATACAATTCCGTCTGTTGTACAGTTTCATTTGGGAAACGTAAGCCTCAGACAGAGATTTGAAATGAAGGCTGATGCTTTCCCAAACCGCATGTGTGAGGGACCTGGTATGTGTCACCAGGCTGCAGCATCTGCATCTCAGCAGAAAGGTCCACAAAGGCTGCCCTCCGGGGCCGGGTGTGAGCCCACCACAGAGAGTGGTTTCCGCGAGCGCCCTGACACAGTGGTGCTCCGTCCTCAACATCGTGCGGGGCTGGGAGACCGGCACATCCCAGACCTCACTGGTGCCAGACCAAGCTCCAGGACTCCCGACCCCCTGAGCCTCCCAGCTCTGAACAGCCCCATCCTTTAGGAAAGGCGGACTCATCTCGTTTCAGATCTGGATTCTACAAAAATGTAAAGCGAGGTAGAAGTTACGCTGGGTGTAGAATATCCTGTTCTCAAAATTGCTTTTCCGAAAGTGAAAGTATTAGGGTTTGCATTGATAAAGTTTTCCAGGTTTGGGTTTTTGGCTTAACTATGATTTCTTTCCTTTTCTTTTTTTTCTTCCAAGTCGCTTGATCTGAAACAGATAACAGAGGTATAAAAAAACAAGAAGTCACCCAGCAGCTCAGCTAATCGTGGCACCAGGAAAGCAAGGGCCAAGAGAGGCTGCCGCGTTGTGTGAGGCTGACGGCAGCGCCCAACAGCGTCCTGTTTTGAGACCCTCATGGGGAAGTTTTAAAGGTCTGACCTTTTGGCGGGGAGCCATCAGCCGAGGGGCGATGCCTCCCGGAAGCTGTTTCTGGGACTCGCAATGGCGATCAATCCCCCCTGTGATGGGCAGAGCCGGAGTTTCCGGAATGCG
>NW_011889076.1:411724-414124 GCF_000151845.1 Pteropus vampyrus
GGTGCCCCGTGAGCTGCACTGCGCACAAACAAGATTCGTGCAAACATGGACGGACTTCTCACGTCGGATCTGGTAATCGACCCCACCTCTGGTCCCTGACATGAGATTTACAACTGGACCGGAGGACCTTGCAGGGTTCAAGGAGGGGGCCCCCATGTGCGGAAACACTTAAGTGGGCAGCCTGTTTCCTGTCCAAGTAGACACCCCAAGAGACATGGGGACAGAACATGAGCCTTCCCAAGTGAATTTAGGTTCAGCTTCCTGGCCCCGAGGCGGGGCAGCCCGCACCTGCGCGGGGCCCGGCGTCCGCTCCCACAGTGGCGTAGGCCGCCTGCACCCCCTCTGCTCCCCGCACCGCCCCTCTGGCATCCTCTTCACAGATCTCACACCGCGGTCTCTCCAGCTGCGAGCAGACGGCCTCCCCACTCCTGCACCCCACCGCCCTCCGCAGGCACGTCGTCCCGGGCTCCGACCCACGAAAGCCTAAAGCCTCGCGCACCCCAAGGGGTTTCCTGGCCCCGCTGTCACCTTAAGGTTTGCTTTCAGTCTGTTTCTACTTGACTCCCCTGTGTGATCTGGGGTGTGGTTCCCTCCTGTGTCCGCCCCGCACTGTGACACCGTCGCTCCCGCCTGGTCTCCACTCAGCCCGTCTGCCCGCAGGCCTCCTCCGAACCCACAGCTCTGACTACCTGTGCTGACGACCCCCAAACACGCTGTCCGAGCCCCCCGACGCTGTGAGCACGCACGTGTGTAAGACAAAGGTTACGTGACCCACGCGGGGCTGGGAGGGGACACGCTGTGTGCCACCTGGGTGTGAGGAGCGCACACACATCGCACTCCTGTGGAACAGCCAGAGCCGACGGCCGAGCACGCGGAGCCGGCGACAGCTCGGGCCTGGGCTCCGCCTCAGAGCCAGCGCCGCCCACCGTGGCGGGAGAGGAAGACAGAGCCGCACATGGCAGGGGAACCCGGAGACAGGCTCCTTCCTGTCCCAGGTCAGGACCTCTCTGCGTCAAGGCGCTTACGTGCAGAAGGCCTGAAAGCACCCCAACTAGGAACCAGGGCTAAATGAGATAAAACAGGACACCCCGACCAGATGATAACACGAAACGCATCGTCCCCGGAGGCCGAGCGCGTGCGCACGCGGTGACCCCGTCCGGGCGTTCAGGGTGCTTCTGCAGCCGGCTCCCGCATAGCCGGCTCCCGCATGCCCTGCCCGGGGCCGCGGGGCAGTGGGACTCACTGCTGGAAGGGAAAGCTCGGAGCAACCAGCCGAGAAGCACGTGGCGTCCGCTCCTGTGCCTGCCGTCTGTTACACCCAAGCGCTTCTTGATCTCATCAACTCGCTGTCTTTTGCCCACCATTAAACAAACAAAAATCCCAAATAGATTTTTATTTGGGCAAAGAAAACAGGACGATGCGGAGGGTGGCGGCTTCCGTGTTGTTAGGCGCCTTCCGTTCACCTCCTCTGCCTTGGGAGTGGTGAGCAGTCAGCTGGGTGACCGCAGGCCGGTCAGCGGAGGTAGACAAACATCGCCCTCAAATTCTGAGCCTTTTGAAAGCAACACAACATAATTGTCCTGCAGAACATTTGGAGAATCCAGGCTACTAATTAACCGCTAGTGCATCAATTAGCCGTAATAGCTGTAATAACGCGCAGACAATGGCGTGGAGTTGTGTGCTGCTGGGCCCCCCCCACCCCAATGGTGAGCTAGTCTTTTTTCAAGCTTTTGCTTTGAAGATTTAAGTTAATAATTTATCCCTAATGAATTTAGTCTTTTTGTTTCTCCAATATGTAGGGCATTTAAATGACTGAAAGAAACGATGTTATTAACACAATTTTGCTTTCAAGAAAACTTTCACCACTAAGAACAATATTTTCATATGAATGTTTCTAGCGTCCGGTTCCAGAGGAATTTAGCTGGATCGCCGTCCTGGCGCGATGAAGTGATACGCAGTTCCTTTCTCTTGGGCTGGTAATCTGACGTTTCGTGAAAATTTAGTAAACCGTCCACAAAGTGTACAAGCATGTGCAACACAACACATAAGCTAGAATAAAAGCAACTCGCAGTAAAGCAAAATTGTTTATAAGCCTAACTTTTTTTTTGATAGCAGAAAACAATACACAGAAGTAAATCTATTTGCTGAAACAAATTCCAAGTAGTAAAAAACCTTCCAAGATGCATCTCCAGCTGTCCACGCCCCAGACAGATGTTCTCATAAACCCAGCGCTCTGAGCCACGCTCCCGCCTCCGCGTGGCTGGGCCGGGCGCGGTTCCCTCCCGCTCCCTCCCCCCGCCCGCTCCTCCCCCGGCCCGGCCCGCGGGCCGGTTCTGGTTTGCACCCTCACGTCTCTCCGTGGTGAGCCCCATGTTAAAGCAGCGCCTTCTGGCTTCAGAT
>NW_011889076.1:415124-418259 GCF_000151845.1 Pteropus vampyrus
GGGAGAGAAGGAGACTCAGAATGCCGTAACTTAAACCTGACGACGAGAAAAATCTTGGGATGTGATAGACAGGATGAGATGCGTGACGCGCTGTGACTTGGAACCTGCGACCTGTGACCCGCAAACCTGTGACACAGAGACCTGTAACCTATGAAGCCGTGACCTAGACACCAGTGACCTACCAACCTGTGACCTATGGCCGTGTGACCCGTGAACCTGTGGCGTGAGGAGCTGACCCGTGGCCCCAGCTGCCTGCAGACAGCCTCTGCGGCCGACCCTGTGCCTCCACCGGAAGCAGAGACGTGGTCCTCACCCGTGAGCTGGCTCAGGGTGAGGGCTGGCAGTGCAGCCACCTGCCCAGCAGCCCTACAAGGCAGGGTCCCCCTGACCCTGAGGCGTGTACCTGGTGCACGTAGGAAAATGGGGAGGGGGGACCATCCCCCTCTATCCCAGCCCTCCCCGCCCCACCAGCTCTTGGGTTTCCACCAAACAGCTGAGGGGCCAGCTTGCGTCAGCACGCCCAGCCCAGACGGTGAGGCCAGCCCCCAATGCCCTGGGGTGAAGGCCCTGCTCTCCTGGCCCCATCCTCCCCGAGTCTGCGGGAGCCTCCCAAAACCCACTGCTCGCTCCTGGCAGAGGCAGGCGCCCCCATGCGGATCCCCAAGGACCCTGGGCCACCCCCACTGCTACCTCGGGGCACCCCTCCCCGTCAGGAGTTAGCAGCTGCTCCCGGGTGGCTAACTGGGGAAGGTCAGGCACGTGCTTTCCAAATCAGGGAAGGAGGCTGGCTTCCTGCAGTGTCCCAGGCTCCCCACCGTCCCTGGGCCGAGGCCCGGGCAGGGACCCACCCTGGAAGGGCGCCCAGCCGCCTTGCCGAGGGGGCTCCACGGCCATTTCCACACTCTGTGGAATTCAGAGCATTGATTCTATGTTTGATGTGAAAAGAAATTAAAGCCCTGGTCTCATTAGATAAGCCGCTGTGGTTAAAGATCACGGGGAGACGTGCGCCCCTTTTGTGTGACACTGAATGGCCACAGCAGGCAGCCCCTCGCATACAATTGATTTCAAGCCGAGTTTTGTCTGAGATGCCCCCAGATCATGGCAAGAAGGCGTCCTGCGACCCCCCGCCAATGTCGCTGTGCTGAGCAGACACACGCTCCGGTCACTGGTGGGTAACACCGAACTGCCCACGGGCTTCAGCCTCGGGGTGTGGGTCTGCCCCCCGAGAAGGCGCCCCGTGCCCGCCTGTCTGCTGGTGAGTTTGTAAGGGTGGCCGTGTGGGCAGCTGGGATGGATTTGCCATCTTAGCCTGAGGCCTTTGCTGCTGATTCTGTGATTAAGTCAATAATGACTTCTGCTGGGGTCCCGCCGCGAGCCCCACCTCTTGGCGGCAAGTGCCAGCCCCGCAGACCGATGCGATCCTGGCACCGAAAACCCACACGTGGGGGAGAGAAACCTCCTAGGAAGCAAACTAGTGCCTCCTGGCCCTTCCTCTCTGGGACACCAGGGTGAGGCCCAGGACACACACGGGGACACACACATCCCTGCTGTGCCTCTCCCGGCTCCCCACTGTCCTCAGCGGCACCTTTGCGTGTTATAGCAAATGGCCCCCACAATGCCGCGCGTCACCCTTCACGGGTCAGCCTGCCGCCGTGGAGGACCCCCTGCACTGGGGCGTCCCCTCCTGCCCCACCTGCCCTGCCCCCAGGCGCCCAGGGGGCAGGAAGAGCCCCACGGCCCACAGCTTCCCCACAGGCCTGCCCAGCAGGGCGGTCTGGGACAATTCTGTCCCCCAGCGGAAATCGCTGGGACACCAACCGATCTTTTAAACACCAGAACATCTGGTCAGTCACCTTGTCCCATCTGGCAGGCAGAGCCGTGTTAATAAGGCCAAGGCAGCAAGCTGATGGGAGGCGGAGCCAGTTTTAACGGCTGTAGGAGGGCACCGGGCTGAGCGTCAACCCCGCAAAGGCACGCCGCGGTGGACAGCTGTGCCGACCGTCCCTGTAAACAACAGGTGGCACGCAGCGGTGTGGCTATGACTTCACAAAGGCGACGGCCCAGGGTTGTTCATCGGTCTGTCTGCAACAGGCAGGCTTCTCGGGCTCTTGCGTGGAGAGCTGATCCAGTACCTGTCAGGGGAGCATAGCAACCGCCATGACTGTTTATCTACCAGGAATCTGGCTTTAGAAAGCACTATTTTGTTGGAGGAGGGGCAGGCGGAAGGAGAGGAATGTCTCTCACAGTTCGAGAACCCTGCTGAGCAACCCCTTGCGAAAGGCAGGGGACCCCCCGGCACCTCGGGATGTGAGCTGGGGTGCCCTCGGCCTTCCCAGCAGGCAAAGCAGCAGAGATGCGCAGGCCCAGTCACGGGCGGGCTCTCTCACTCCAAGTGGTTGGCGCGCTTCCAGAAAACTCCAAGGCCGTTCCAGACGGCTGGTGGTCAAGCTGTTCTGCCCCACAGCATCGGGTCACTGCTGAGCTCTCTCACACACGCGCACAAGCACACGTGCGCGCGCGCACACACACACACACACACACACACACGCTGCCTTTCCATGCCAAGAAGGGCTGCAGAACAGCCCACTTTGTGACACATAGAAAAGAGCCCGCAGGCAGGCAGTGCTGGCCGGTGCAGATGGGACCGAGTCCAGATCGGAGGGTGGCCCGTCGTCCTCGCCACATTCTCCTCTGGCCCTCCCGGCAGAGGACCTCGCCGCCTCGTGCGTCCACAGCAGCTCGGCCAGCTCTGCAGACGGGCCGCCTGTTCCGGCAGGTTGTCTAGAAGGCTTCTAGCTGAAGGAGGGTGCCCGCGGAGCCCTGGGACAGCTCCAACTCGCACGCAAAAGACAAACAAACAAACAAAAGCAAAGCTCCTCCACCCGTGGACCCAGCCGGGTTTAAAACGCAGGGCGAGTGGGAGATGGGCCCTCCTCACGGCTGCAGCCAGCAGGGCAGGGTGGGGTGTCAACAGAAGGTGATTTCTGAGACGCCCTCACTGGTGCACGTGGGGCAGTGGCACCAGCCTCCTGGACCTGCCGCTGGCCAGAGTTCCCTGCACCGTCAGGCCGCGCGGTGCCACCGCCCACCTGAGGGTTTGGGCGGCGGGAAGCAGCAGGTGATACAGCTGCGAAC
>NW_011889076.1:421282-421694 GCF_000151845.1 Pteropus vampyrus
CACCAGCACCTCTTTAGAAACCCGCATTCTTCCTGCAGAGGCTGCAGAGCCTGCCCGTCCGTGTGGCGCTTCCCCTCAGCCGCCCTCCGAGGAAACCGCGCTCTGCTCTGCTTCACCAAGGACGCCATCGAGAGCTCCCTGGGCTCAGAAAGCAGGAGCCACGACAGGCGGATAGACAGATGGACGGATGGACGGATGGATGGGCAGATGGTCCGGCAGGTGTGGAAGTCAGGATCAGCCCACCCATCTGCCCGTGACCCGGGCCGTTGCTGGGGCTCCCCGCCACCCACCACCCGCCACAGACACCCGGTCCCTGCGCTCACCTGAGAATGAATGTGATCTCAGAGCGAAACTGCACCATGTGATCTGTTTTCTAGTAGAAATGAACTAAATTAGTTTCTAATTTAACTTA
>NW_011889076.1:421771-422368 GCF_000151845.1 Pteropus vampyrus
CGGCCAGCCCCGCGCCGGCCGGGCCGGCTCTCAGCTGCCCAGGAGCCGGGAGTGGCCGCCGCGTCTGCGCCAAGGCCCCTGTAAGAGCCGCGGATCACATACGGCAAACGAGAACAATGGTTTCTCGGTCGCGCGTGCGCGCGGTCGGCATCTCGGACCTTCTCCAGCGCATTCGTTCTGGCGTTGTTTATTTTAAAAGCCAAAAGGCACACCGTTTGACAATTTTGTCACTCCAGGTATAATAAAGAAAAAAGTCTCCCGTGATTGCATGTCATCTGGTTAAGTCTCCATCAAACTCCCTTCCCATTCAAAGCAGCCAGCTCCACAATGAGTAACTACAGCCCAGAATTAGCGATCACGTTTTTTTTCTTCGAGTTAATTGAAACTGATGTGTTTTGAAATCATCGTGGGGGTTTCTCCAGAAAAGAGCTGCGCGTTATTCAATCAGCGAGCAAAGCGCAGGCCGGAGGCGGCGAGGCTCACGCCGGAGGATTAGCCCCCGCGGGCAGCAGCGGCCGAGCGCCGCGGCCTCTCCCGGTGGCTAAACATTTAAATGACACACCTGCGGCGCGCAGAGCACCCTGCGGGAGGCTGCTC
>NW_011889076.1:423733-425247 GCF_000151845.1 Pteropus vampyrus
GCTCACCTGAGAATGAATGTGATCTCAGAGCGAAACTGCACCATGTGATCTGTTTTCTAGTAGAAATGAACTAAATTAGTTTCTAATTTAACTTAACCATCAATCCTTTCCTTCCATTGTCAACCGAAATTTAATGGCTTTTTGTCGTTTGTTCATTTGAGACAAGAGCGGAAGTTGACACACACAGAGTACGAAGGTGGCCCAGGTCCCATTGTCACTGAAAAGATGAGACTGAGACCAGCCGTGGGCGCGGAAAGTCGTTACATCGCTAGGATGTGAGCCTTAAGATGGGGGAGCCCACGCTTTCCAGAAAGTTCCAGGCAGCCGTGGCCCTGTTCAGCGGTAGGTGCAGCAGGAGCCCAGGCACCCACAGGAGACCTTGGGCACGTGCCCGGTGACAAGAAGTTGGTCGCTCTCTTATGTTGTCTGTAGATACCTTCAATTCTGATGTCGTGGATTTTTGTCCTGGATTAAGAACCCATCAAAAGGGCTTCTCTGTAGAACCATTTTTAACAGACAAACTGACGCCCACACATCCACCGCCAGACAGGCCAACAGTCGTGTGATTGTGAGCGAAAGCAGATGTGGCAGGAGACAGTGGGGAGAAGCTGAGGGGCCACCAGAGGTTTCAGAGTCATCTCTCCCCGGTCCCCGAGGCAGCCCACCCCTCTCCCGCTCACGCATGGGGGCCCCTCGGGAGACTGGAGCGGAGTGAGGAGCCCAGTGACGAGGACACGGAGGTGACGCCCCCACGTCTGTGCTGCCCATAGAGCGGCCACTGCGAGCCCTTTCCCCACACACCAACGATCCTGGAGGACGAGAAGGGAGACTCTCCAAGCAAAGTCGCAGCTCGCCAGTGGTCAGAACAGGTCAATAGCACCTGAGTCGTAACCCCGTGGTGACAACGTGGGCTTACGCCCTGAGCCGGCGCAAGCCGACCTCCAAGTGCTCGGGTGGCAAAGCGTCAGCGAGGACCATGGGTTCACAGAGCTGCCGCGATGTCCTCACGGGGTCCCATGGGGCCTGCACTCCGGTGTGAAGCAACGAGCCACTCACTTTGGGGACCTTCAGGCAAGTGCTGCCGGGTGTTTCTATGTATGACAGAACCACTTACCCAAAATGTCTCACTTCCTCTCAGGATAAATATTTAGCAGCTCAGCCTGTTCGCCGGGCGGGTCTCGTCTACAAGCGGTCGTCGGCCTCCGGCTGGTCCTTCGCCTTGGTCTGAGCCTGGGTTTCCGGTGGCAACACCAGACTGGCTCATCTGCGGGCGTCGGCCCCAGTCCCCGCCCCACCGCAGTCACCCACGGCGGGATCACACGTGCGCGAACTCGCACCAGAATCGCACCCCCATCTCGAGGGTCGCCTGCCTCCGCCACGGCCACCACGGGCCGCAGTAAATTCTCAGAGACAGTGGTGCGCATGCCCCCAGCTGAGAAGTTTCCGGAAGGCGGTCGACCCTTTTGGGACAATTTCCATCCAAAGACTTTCCCCCCGTAAGCGCGCGGGGTCCA
>NW_011889076.1:428062-429089 GCF_000151845.1 Pteropus vampyrus
CCTGGCTGGCTCCTCGGGCCCGTAAACGTTTATTGCTTCCTGCACCTGTGTAAGCAGAACACAAAAGGATGACCTAGGACTTCAGCAAACAAAGGGCCCAGTCACGGTTCTCACGCTGAGACCTTCTTTGTTGCTTCTGTCCCCGATGGAACCTAAGTCTCTCCCCGCACACCCATTTTTTCCCTTAGTTTTGTGTTTGTACGTGTATGTGGATACACGTGTGCATTTTGTATGCGTAGATATATGTGTGTGTGAATGTGTGTGCATTGTATAGATGTAGATGTGTGTATGTGTGTGAATGTATCTCTGTGTTACATGTGTAGATATGTGATGAACACACACATGTTGTGAATGTGTATGTGTGTGTGAATATATAAATGTGGTGTGTGTTCATGAATACATGTGTATGGTGTGCTTGTGAATACATGCATGTATGGCGTGTGTAGCTATGTGTGGATGCATGTGTGTTGTGTGTTTGTGAATACGTGCATGTACTGTGTGTGTGGTTATGTGTGGATGCATGTGTGTGCTTGTGAATACATGCATGTATGGCGTGTGTAGCTATGTGTGGATGCATGTGTGTTGTGTGTTTGTGAATACGTGCATGTACTGTGTGTGTGGTTATGTGTGGATGCATGTGTGTTCTGTGTGAATGCATGTATTGTATGTGTAGGTATGTGTGCATGCGTGTGTGCTGTGTGTTTGTGAATACATGCATGTATTGTGTGTGTGGTTATGTGTGAATACATGTGTGTTCTGTGTGAATGTGTGCATGCATCGTGTGTGTGGTTGTGTGTGGATGCATGTGTGTTGTGTGTGAATGCGTGCATGCATCGTGTGTGTGGTTATGTGTGGATGCATGTGTGTTGTGTGTTTGTGAATACGTGCATGTACTGTGTGTGTGGTTATGTGTGGATGCGTGTGTGTCGTGTGTTTGTGAATGCGTGCATGCATCGTGTGTGTGGTTGTGTGTGGATGCATGTGTGTTCTGTGTGAATGCGTGCATGCATCGTGTGTGTGGTTGTGT
>NW_011889076.1:432844-433873 GCF_000151845.1 Pteropus vampyrus
CACCAACGGCCGGCTGGAGCTACACCATAGCCCTGGCTTATCATCACACCTGCACCCCACTTCCAAAATCAGTAGCCAAGAAACCCCAACGTCAGTGGCTTAGCCAGCTCAGAGTTTACGTCTCGTTCCTGAACCCGGCACACTCCCTCCCGCATCTGCTGCCGTCCCCACGGCCACCCTGCGGCCCAGCCCTCCTCCGAGGCCGCTGGCGTCACCGCACTCAGCCACCGTGTGAACACCGTCCCCTCTTGATGCTGGCCCCAGAGAGACGCGCACCTCCCGCTCCCACCCACGGCCGGGGGGCAGCAGAACGGATCCCTATGTGGACACGCACCCCCCGGCCACGGCTGTACCCGGGATGAACACTGCAGACCCTGCAGCCAGCTCTGCAGAAGCAGCGTCAGGAAGCCAGAGGTTTCTGCGAGTTCTCACACGATCGCGGGCACCGGCGTCCACAGGGGAAGCTGCATTAAGTCACGGCCAGAGGTTGGAGTTCAGCGGGGCTGGGTGTAGGGCCCCAAGAGTCTGCGTTTCTAACAAGCACCTGCAGGAGATTCCGCCCAGGGTGCTTCGAAAGCACGGCACAGAGCAGCTGAGGTGACAGGGACCGGCGAAGGGCAGCCATGGGCAGCGAGCGCCTCGGGCAGCACGAAGCACGTTTGTTCCAGCGGCTCCGGCCCCTCCGCTGCCCCAGCCGCGGCCCACGCTGCGTCCCTCGTGGTCGGGGAGCCGGCACTCCGAGGGGCCCCGGGTCGCCCGTCGCTCAGGACACTGGGGCAGCGCGCGTCCTGCCAGGCTCCGTCTCGGGTTCCCGGAAAGCTCGTCTCCACAAAGGCAGCTCCCGCTCCGCCGGGAACCAGGTTTACGGTGCACGGACCCTTCCGCGGGCCCTGGGCCAGCGCCCGCCCGTGTCTGGCCGTCTGCGACCACCCGGCTGGGGGAGGAAAGACCAGATTCGCCCCTGGAAACCCATCTGCCGGGCAGCGTGGCGCATGGAGAATGAACGGCGTGTGACAAGTGCCACGCAGC
>NW_011889076.1:435108-439610 GCF_000151845.1 Pteropus vampyrus
AGGCAGCTACCAGCACCTTCCGCGTCCGCCTGAGGCCAGCCGCTGTCTCCTCCCCCCGGATTTCAAGCCCTGCCAGCTTCACGGCAAGGAATTCGGATTGGTTAGATTTCTCTGTGATTGTTTTCAGTCAAATTAATGGAGAATGAAAGTACAAAACTTTATCTTCTTCTTTTAATGTGATATTTTATGTACAGAATTATGTTATAATAAAAAATTCTCTGTGCTCTATAAAACAACTGATTTAAAGCTTAGGAAGAAATATTTTAGCTTCTTGGCTAACACCAGCTGCTAAAGGGCAGTAAAGCATTTATATGCATAAGAACTCACATTCGAATCACCCAATCTTGCAAAAATATTCTTTAATATGCATGTGTCATTTCTTTGGAAAGACTGAAGAATGCAGATATATAGTGCCTGTAAAGATGTTTTTTCCAAGAGTTCTTACTTTTCCCCGTCATTTCTGAATAGCCGCTTCCACTGATAATTTTTTAGCTTTCTCTGCACTTTTACCATTGTCTCTATTTAAATATACGAACTTATGATAACATTCTACGTGACCATTTCAAAAAACTTGGACTAATACCTGGTTTTGAATCACAATATAGTATTATAAGTGGACAAAAGACTTAAAATGGTCCATTTAATGGATGCTAGTTGATCACATTATTGAAGCCAAAGGTACAAAAAGTACATGAGAAAAGTGTCATGAATTCAAATAGAAAATAAAATAACACCAGACATATAAATATTTCTCAAATAAAAGGTTTAACTCCAACGGACATTTTCAGCGAGGCTTTACACGTGGGCCCGTGATACACGCATCTGGACCGGTCCGAGGTTTGTAATTCCCAGCACAGAACTGAATTAAAATTGAGGGCGGGGGGGAAATGGGTAAAACTTCCTTAAGGAAAAATTCCAGCTAATAGGCGGAGTAGAGACCGGGACTCACCGTTCCACCCCACGGCTCCGACCACTGCAGGCACAAGCCCCATGAGATGCTAATGCTGGTGAGCAGCGGTTTGAGGAGAAACTAAATATTTGTATAATTTCAAGTTTCACCCCCTCCCCAAGCTATATACTGATGACGAAGGGAAATCCAGCAACCAGACTGTGGAGAAGTCCCGCAGACAGCACGTTAACCAGGTGACCAAGGCTACGTTACCGGGAGCGAGACCCGGTGACACCGTGCGTCTTCAGACCCCGGAGTGACACTCGGTGACACAACCTGCCTCCAGACGCAATGCCCTGAAATCCAACATCATCGCTTCTTTGGCTCTCTGGCCTAAAATGCATAACCTCGATATTTCAAAGGAAACGTCAGACGAACACAGAGTGACCGGCTCAGTCCCCGAGGGACAGAGACTAAGGGGCCGCCACGGACTGCAGACGGCGTGACGGCCACATGCGGCAGCCCCAGGGCTGGTGCCCGCGCTGGAAAGGGTGCCGTGAGCACCGCGCAGCCGGCCGGGGCTCAGGCTGCGGGGGACACGGTGCCAGCGCGTGGCTCAGCCCCGCCCTCGGGCCCGGGGCTCCTGGCTGACGTTTGGGTGGCCGTGTGCAGGACTCACGGGCACATGGGGCAGTTGCAACTTTGCTGTGAGTCAAAAGTTACTTCAAAACTATGTTTTTAAAAAGCTACTGCGAGCCTCGTGCTGCGGTCCGCTGACTTCCTGCAGGTCACCAGGGCCGTGCCAGGAGACGAGAGCACAGGGCTCGATTCCGGGAGAAGCGTGGTCAGCGCTGAGGCACGAGCAGGGCCAGCGCCTGTTGGGAACCGCCACACTGCCTCAGGCTCTGAGACGTGCGGAACCTCCGCCCGGCCCCAGCTGCCGAGGCCTGGGAAAGGCAGGACGGCAGCCCACCGACGTGGCCGGCCCACCCCATGCCCCGCAGGAGGCCGCAGCCCCCACTGGCTCCCGCCAGGCTCGGCGAAGGTCAGCCACAGGTCCCCATCTGCGAGGGGCAGGACAGCTAAGCGCAGCCACAGACCCCCAGCTCGCTCACGCCAGAAGCCCCGCAGTTGAGAGGTGCCTTTTCATGCCATCAAGAGGGGTCAGAAGCTCGTCCCTTCCAGAACTGGGCCAGAGGGGAGATGGAGGGGGGAGGTGGCTGTGCAGCAGGACGAGGGACATGTCAGTAGTGACGTCCTCGCAACCCCCAGAACCTTTGCCAACACGTTTCAAACAAGCCCCAGCCACACGCAACCTCCCACACTGGCCTTGGGAGAGGGGACCCATAGCCCGTCCTGAGCGCCCAGGTCAGCAGCCAGCACCCTGGGCAGCGTCAGCCCACGTGACCCGCGAGCCCACTTCCCAGGGGTGGGACTGTGCCCGGCAAACGCTCGCCCTGACCTGGGTCGCGTTTCTGCCGCTGTGCACAGCGACCCTTGGCTAACGCCCAGAAGTAGTGTTCCCAGGCGACTCAGACTCCACCCAGAACCAGGTGACAGACGTCTCAGCCCCCGCGTCACCGTCCCTGCCAAAGCGGCCACCAGGAGGTGCAGCGACGTCGGGCCCTAAGCGGGTCGTGGCCGCGCCCTGGCCCCAGCACCGCCTCCCATCTGACTCACGACAGGAGGAGAAACAGCGTCTCAAACCGAAAGGGGCGCGAGGTCCCAAGCCGGAGTGACAGCCGCCCCCACCGCAGTCGCCGAGACCGTAAAGACGCCGTCGCCGCCTGCAGCAGAGAAGCCGAGACATCCACGCGGTGCCTCGGGAGTCACGAGGACGGAGCCGCCACTGCCCCACGTGCCCAGCCCAGGCCCGCTCCAGTGTCTGTGGGCGCCGCTCCGCCTGGCCACTCCTGCGAACGCCACCTGCCATCTGTGAGTGACAGACGTGCAGCTGGAGATTACCTGGAAAGGTGAAAACGAGACACTTCTACATTTTACACAGGATTTTTTTTTTTTTTTTTTTTTTTTTTTTGCAGAGCAGTAGTTATGTGAAGACCATACTAGATTTGTGGATAAATCTCAGAAAATACCTTTCCTCCTCACAGAAAGATTTCCATGATTATGAACAAGCACAGAAACTGTAGCTACACCCATTCTTTAATCCTGATGCGGTTCCGGGACCAAACAGGTCCCTTGGTTCTTGTCAAAGCCAGAGCTGGAATCTCTGACAGAAAAGGCACATGACCCCGGCAAAGAGCAGCCGGTCCCCAGCCGTGAGCGGTGTACCTCGAGCTGGTGCTCCTGAGAGTCATGTGGATCCCTACGAACTTAAATCGAAGCGGCTCTCCGGGATGAGGGGGGGGGGCAGTGTGCCAGGGAGCCCGGGGGAGACCGCAGGCCAGGGGGCAGAGTGGGGGACACGCGGAGCATTTGGGTTGGTCGGCGTGGCTCAGGCTGTGCCGTGGTGCAGATCTGGCCCCGTTTTGTAATGAACTACGGGGCTGTCACCTGCAAGGAGGTGACAGTGTCTGAGGGTCCTGGAGCACACGGCAGGCGCGGGGACCGTCACCCGGGCAGCTTGCTCTCTCAGGCGGCCCCCTCGTGCACCAGCCGGAGAAGTTGGACAGAGCCTGAGGGTGAAAGTCACGGGCCTCCTGGGCTGACGGGGAGGGGCGAGGTCACCTCAGCCAGGGGACTGCTGGGCACAGACGGACACAAATACCACGGTCAAGGAGCTCGCCCGCCGGGAAGCGCCGTCTGCCTGACGCGCTGTTTCTAACGCTATTGATTGTATCCCCAAAGGGTCATGAAATACAGGAGGGACGATCCTTGAGATGCTCGCTGGGCTCGACGTCCTCCACCGACCAGCCGGCCAGCGGGATGTTTGTTCCTCGGCTGTTGTTGAAAAGCCCCGTGTCCCCTGTAGTCAACCCCACTTCTCAGGGGGTAGGGACGCAGCCGCTGGTGGGGGACGCGCCGGGGACACATTGGACAAACCATGTCTGGGCACAGCTCCAGGACCGCGGACATACTCCCCCAGGGACGAAGCGGGCCACCCTCAGCAGGGGATCGGGTGTCCCGCGTGGGGGCCCCGTGCGGGAAAGAAACGCCAGCATGGGAGACACTTCAGAGCAAACGTGGCCCCACAGGGCCCAGGGTCCTGAAGGCCCAGGCCAGGCGAGCGTGTCGCATGGAACGAGGCCGTTTCAGGCAGGCCACCTGGGGAAGGGCAGGCGGCAGCTAAGAAGCGAGGCCGAGTCACACGCTGGTGTCCACAGGGCCCGTGCTGCCTCGAGTCATTCAACAAATAGTGTAGGAGCAAATGCCCACAGCCAGCGTCGCTTTACACACGCGCGTGTCCTCACCCACGCGCACAAGCAGACACCATCCCAACCTGCCCCCTCGGGCAAGTAAGCGAAGTTGTCGCCTTTACAGTAAGAGGCTCATTGCATTTCTTTCTGTGACCGCTTGAAGCTTGGTAAGTGATACGGCGTCATTTATTATTCATACAGTGTCCTTCGTGCAGAGAGCATCACAAAATGTTTTGCAGCAACAGCAAGACAGAGACGCAGGAAACTGCCCGGTTGGCCAGACCTGCCTGGCTACGGGA
>NW_011889076.1:440470-450300 GCF_000151845.1 Pteropus vampyrus
AGAACACAGGACTTGGGTGAAGGTCAGCCTCAGGGTCGCACCGCGGCCCGGGCAGACCCTCGGCCAAACGTGGCGAAAGGGGCCGGCCCCCCGCGGCGGCGCGGCCGGGGGTCCCCCTGCTTACGTCCACTTTCCTGGAGACGCCGGTAACGCACACGCGGACCGACAGGCAGCGGGAAAGCGCCTGGCGTCATTTGCAAGGACCGAGTGGGCTGAGCGTGCGCCGTGGTCCCCGCCCGTCCCTGAACCCGCGTCCAACGGCCACGGCGTCCCTCCTGCCGCCCTCTGCGAAAGCCGCCACCCACCGCAGCCGCCGTCGGACCCCAGGACGGGCAGCATGGCCCGGGGCAGCCGGGGAGGCCAAGCTTCTGACGAGCCAGCGCAGTGAGGAACAAGCCGGCCAGCGTCCTCGGCTCAGAACTGAGTCCTCGGGCTCCGACGGCCGCCAGAGGGGAGGGGCCCCGGGAAGGGCCACGTCGGTGTCCGCAAACCCGGAGGAGGCTCCTCCCGAAGGCGGGGCGCCCGCGTGGCCGTGTCTGCGTGCTCGTGCTCACGCGGCCTCCACCAAGGTGTCCCCACGGACCGCGGTCACTTCCTGCCGTCTGCACCATCAGACACGGCCGTCCTCGCTGGTCACGGACTCTGTCATCACCTCGAAGCCAACACCCAGGCACTGTGCGGTCCCGCACAGCTGTGCGCAGTCCGAGTCACCCAGCACCTTCTGTGACATCGAGGAAGGCGCCACCTGCTTGTCCGGCTCTGTTTCTGTGAACACTTGTTCCTCCCAAGGCCTGTCCAGTGCCATGTTCTTCACGTTTTCTGTGCTTTTCTTGTGATTTTCGCTGCTTAAAACGTCCCCGAGCGCAGCGCTGGCATGCCACCTCGTGTCCCCGAGCTCAAAGAGGCTGTGCGGTGCCTCGCAGCACACGGAAAATGCACGGGTCACACGAGCTGCGTCCAGGCAGGGCTCAGAGTTCAGTGTCAACGAGTCCACGTTCAAACGACCCAGGCACCCTTAGACAGAAGCGCACGAGGCCGCGCCCCGGGCCGTGGGTGGAAACGCACCCGAGGCCTGCAGGGCCCGACGCTGTGTCCCCCGGGGCCGCGGGTGCGTGTGTGCTGATCAGGCTCGTGACTCGAGAACAGGACTTCCCCGAGTAACACAGTCAACTGCAGTGTGCTTCTTACACAGACGTGTAAAAGCATGTGTTTGTGTGTGCACACACCTGTGACATTCATGACACGGGAACTGTTGGCCAGAACATGGACGAATTCCACCGTGCAGATGGAGGTAGATCGGTGCCCAGCGGAGCGATACCCGTCAGCCCTGACCGCCCCCCAGGCCCTCTCTGCCATTGGGATGCAGATAACAGAGAGCCCGCAAACGGTCCCAGCTGTCCCCACGCGCACGCACACACATGCACGTATGCACACACACGCACTCAGTGCACGCGTGCACACATGCACACACTCAATGCACGCATGCACACGCACATGCACGCATGCACACACGCACGCACTCAATGCACACATGCACACACGCACATGCATGCACACACGCACGCAGTCAATGCACGCATGCACACACGCACATGCATGCACACACACGTGCACTCAATGCACACATGCACACGCACGTGCATGCACACACACGCACTCGATGCACACATGCACACGCAGGCACATGCATGCACACACACGCACACATACACAGCCGGCAGCGCACATTTGGTTTCTCCACTATGTGGCGTGAGGTTTGAAGAAAGCTGGAAGAGCATCTCCCCTCCGTCTATAGTTTATTATCCCCTTAAATTTGCTGAGACACCCAGGTAAGTGGTTCTCAGCCAACTTCCCAAGGCCAGGATCCCAGGTGTTCTGTAATCCCACAATGGGCAACTTGTTTTGCAAACTGACATCGGCCAGTGGATGGATGGCCCCGCTTAATTCGACTGCCACTCGATTGCTGGGTCTCACAGGCAAGCGTTCCGGTGCCTTATCTTCGGTAACGAGGGCCGAGCTGCCTTAGCGAGGATGGGACGTGCTAATGCAGTTCGTTTTTAACCATTTAAACTCGGTTCTTCCTCTGCCGGAGCAAGGACCTTGATTTTAACCCCCTATTTCCACAGAGAGCCGTCTGATAGCTATTCGGGCCAATGAAAACTTGAACTTAAAAAAAAAAAAAAAGCAGGCCCCACACCGTCCGCTGCTGCAGCCCCCAGCGTTTGGGGCGATGGCCAGAAGGCGCCTCACGGTGTCTCACTCGGCCCCTGGTGCCTGCGCCGTCCTGTTTTCCCGCGTGAGATTGGGCACGAAACGTGGTCATCAGGCAAAACCGCACTCCCTCCAGGCGGCTCAGAGGCCGGTGACCATCATAGCGACGGCGTCACGTGCGCACACACTTCCAGCCGGGGAACTGGCTCCGCTTCGCCAGCGGGAGCTGAGGGAGCTGACGGTGCCTCCCAGCGGGCGACAGGGACGTCCGAGCGTCCTGAGCCCGGCCCCGCCAAGCCCCACTCCCCTGCCACAGGCTGTGGCGATGCTCAAGGCTCGTGACATCCATCGCTTGTCAACATGAAATTCTTCCTAAATAGAATTCTATTTAAATTCTATTAAATTCACAGAAATTCTATTTAAATTCTTCTGAGGTAAAGTTATTTTGTTAATGAATAACTGCACAAAGCCAGATAATCCGCAGCTAAATCAGCCCAACCCAAAGGCCGGCACGCGCACCCCGCACACATCTGCACACGTGCACTCAATCACACTCACACGTGCGCATGAGCACGTGCACACACTCACTCGCACACTCACATACACATATAGACATGCACAGTCACACTAATGCATGCACACACCCACACGTTCACACGTGTGCACGTGTACACCCTCACACCACACGCACTGCGTATTCACACTCACATGAATCCACACATACACACGCGTTCATCTGCCAGAGATAAGTCCAATGTTTTCAAAATTTGCCCTGAGAGGTGTCACTTGTACAAAAAAAGGTTTGTGCAAAACCTTAGTCTCCAAGGCCGAGGGGGGGACGCAGGTGGCAGCCTCCCGAGCTGCGCTTCGTTGCTCATGACTGTCCCTGCGTAGAGCCACCTCCCCAAGTCCGCCCGTGCTGGTGCGGCCTTCCCCACGGACACGCGCCCGCGGTCCTCTCGTAGGCAGCAGCGCGGGGACTCGGAGGGGCCCATCCCATGACAGGCCCCCCTCCAGCAGGGCTGCCCTGGCCGTGGGCCACAGGGGATCACGGCAGGCAGCGGAGTCCCGGCTGCAATGAGCGACCCAACGGCCCTCAGCTGAGAGCCCATCGCTCCTGCTTGCTCACTGACGGAGCTACCGCCCAGCATGCCCAAAACGCCCTGATGTGAGGACTGTTCCGGAATTCCGCCAGTGAAAGAATTCGTCACAGACAGCGTCGCAGGACCAGCAGCGAGCACGCAGGGTCAGACCCGGAGTGTGGCGGGAGGCATCGGGGGCCACGCGGCCGCCGCCCCACCGCAGGGAAGCGGGCGCCCTACCGCCCCCTCCTCCCCCCAGACGTCCCACGGGGGGCCCAGAGACCGCTGCTGCCGTGAGGCAGAACTCCAGCCGGAGCTCAGGGGCACCCCATGCAGACTCAGTCCCCAAAACAAAAGACACTCACTCGGGCGGCCGCTCGGCCCCTGCCTGCTGCCCGCCGGTCACCGGGATACTGTCAAGAGCAAGGCTGGTCTGGGCATGTCACAGGGATCTGGTGGCAGAGGCAGGCCAACGTCAGAGCAGGGGAGGGGTGCACACTGCAGACACCCGGGAAGCTGAGAGCCCTCGTTCTTCTGTCTAGAACATGCTAGAACTCTGACGTGCTGCGAACGTGACTTTGCACGTCTGCACAGCCCGCTGCCCACCTGTTCCCACGCTCCGGCCCTTGAGAGCAGCGCACGCTCGTGCCCATTAGTGCGGGCGGCCCCGCTGACACAGCCACCATCGACCTGTGAGGCCGGCCAGCTGGTGCCCACTGGAGACGGGGCAGGACCCCTTCCCCTGGCGGCCCCGCCCTCCCTACCCCACGACACCCGGCAGACACCTGCGTGTGGCAGGGCCAGACGTCACCACGGCCTCCTCTCTCCCTCGCACCTAGACCGTCAGCTCCCTGGGACCAGGACCACAACCTATTCACCCTCAGGCCCCCACAGCCAAGATTGGCGCCTGACACAGAGTGGGCACTCGGCAAACGTTCTCGGAAGGACTTCGGGAATGGACAGACCAGGCCGCTCACCCCACGTCTGGGGCATGGGGACAGTGCTCGGTGCCCCGTTCGGGTGGGGGCAGCCACGGGTGCTCCCTCGCAGGGCTCCTGACCTGTGGGCTCACTGCTGCCTCACGTGACTGGGGGGTGTTTCTGCAGCGGGGGTGTCGGTACAGTGAGCAGGCGACCTTCAGGGACCCTGCAGGAGACGGGATGGATTGAGGAAGGCACACGGGTGTCACACAATGACAAACCACCATATGAGACACGGAGACCCGCGGGGTCACGGGTCGGGCCCCAGTCCCAGCCAGCAGCGACTCCGTGCCCAGGAAGTGCACTCAAGCTCGCCAGGTCCAGCAGGCAGCATTCGCTGCGCAGAGAGCGGGGAGGCCCGCGTCCTCGGCATCCATCTCCCCGCCACACGACATATGTCACCACGTGTCACGTTACAATAAAGTCTCTTTACGGAACTGACCAACCTGCTTGAGGTTATAAATTCAGAGCTCTTTGGACACGAGGCGATGCTGACAACACAGAATAAATCATCGAAGGCTGCGGGCCGCAGGGCAGGGAGAGTTGAGATGTCTGTCCTTTCACAGACCCCGAGGGACACCGGGCCTGGGGCGGGGGCCACGCCTGCTGGTCCTGGCACAGGCAACCCGCCGCACAAGTAACGAACCGCCGCCCAAAAAACCGGCCCTCCCGCAAACCCAACAAAACCCCAACCAACCCCGGGCCGGGCCCCAAAAGCCCCCCAGCCCCAACAACCCCAAAAAACAAAATTCCATTTTCAAAACTCTAGTTAACATATCAAAGAGCAGTAAATGTGCAAATTACGGCCCTGAGGATTCCTTTATGGCCGATACCTCTCAGAGGCCCCGCCCCCTCTGGGCCTGACCAGGTCGCCCTCTGCAGAGGGGGGCGGCTATTTGTGCTCCCCAGATGTTTACCTTCAGAGGAGACACTTCAAAGGGCGCGACACTTATGGCCATCGTGATGGATGGGGCCTCTCCCGGATTTCATAAATACGAGGCTCCCTTCAGGGCAGCTGCTCTGGGGCGCAGCTCATGGCTCCTCACGGGTGGCCTGACTGGGAGCAGCGTGACAGTGGCAACCCAGGGCCCCCTTTCCCTTCTGCCCCAGGCTCCCCCCTCGGTGGGGCTGGAGGCGGTGTGCCACGTCCTCCGCCCAGCAGCCCACAAACTTGACCTCATCTTCTCGAGTCCCGTAAAGATCCCTGGTTCCTCTTTTCATGTCAAGTTGCCCAAGTGGGTTTGCCGAGCGTCCTAATGAAGAACAGAATGTAAATAACCTGAAAGCCACCTCACCAGACACGCGAGTTGCTCGGAAGGCTGATGACATCAGCATCTCCCAGGGCACAGGGGCCAGTCCCCAGAACGGCCGAGGTTTAAACAGTAACTAACGCTTGCATCTTCGCATGTGCCTGAGGCAGGGGGCTTGGGGCATCGCGTTTGTGGGGAGGGGTTGTTCAAGCTACAGATAGATTACGGTTCACATTATACCCAGAACCCCTCGAGACAGCCACTAAGATAATAAAAATAAACAGGGCTCAGAGGCCTTAGGAACCTTGGCAGGGTCACTCAGCAGACTGACTTCCACCAGCTTCTGAACTTCAAAACTCGCTCCTTTCCCCGGCCGCCCGCGGCCCCGCAGCGCAGCCTGGGGAGGCGGCCAGCGTCCAGCCAGCACGCGGCCGGAGAGGCCGCTGGCCGTCCCGCAGCAAATCCAGCCTGCTGAGCCTCGCGCTTGTCCCTGGGAAGGCTCTGGACAGGCTGGCAATCAGGGGTGCCGGCTAGCGGCGAAGGTCGCACCAAGGTCATGCAAGCTCTCCCTCTGGCCAGGGTCACCGGGCAGCTGCGCCCCGGTGAGCTGGCGAGCGAGGCTCCTGGGAAGGGTACAAGCGTCACACCCGCCCACCCCAACCCTGCCAGCCGGGGCGCCGAGGGCAGCCGCAGAGCCCGACCAGAAACAGAAGCGCCTCCGAGCCGCTTCCACGCGGCTGCCCCATGTCACCTGGGAACAAAGCCGCCGTGGGAAAGGCTGGAGCTCCGCCCGCCCGCCACCCTCCTCCAACGCGGGGCAGACGCCCACGACTCCTCCATACAGGGGCCACGGCCCAGGACGAGAGCCCGCGTCCCGTCCACAGACAGGCTTCCTCAGTGACCGAGAGCCGAGCTGCTGACCCAGACTGGGACGGGGCAGGGGCGGGACGAGCTCCCAGTGGCCACCCTCGGGTGCCAGCGTCAAACCCGTTTCTTTGCGTGTGGACTGAGACGTCTTTTTGATTCTTCGAGCAGACACCCCCCCACGGAGGCGGCTTCCCTCTGAAATCGCCTGTGGGGGTCACAAAGACCTCCTGGCCGTGTCCTTCGGGGGCCGCCCCCGAAGGCCCCGCTGATGGACGCGCTGAGCTGACCGGTCCGTCTGGAGTTTGCGGAAGCAGCTGGAACCACAGCTCGTCCCCGAGCACGTGCTGGCTTTCACCACGAAGAAAGAGCCACCGCCTCGTGCAAGGCGGCCCGTCTGTCCGGGTTCCCCCGGAAGGGGGCCAAGGGGCGGCCCCCCACGCACAGCACACGCGCTTCTTTGTTTCAAGGGGGGCCCGTCCACTTCCAGAGGCCACTCCCCACTCACAAAGCCATCGTAATTCAGAATAAAAAATGCAAGAGGGGTGAAATTCTTGCAACCATCGTGGCCACGCGATGCTAGCTTTCCGACTAGAACTTTCTTGCCCGTAACCCTCGCGCCCTGAGACGCCGCGGCGCTATGGCGTCCTCGCTGGAGTCTGAGGTTGAGCGGTGACGATGCTCATCAAGTGGAAGAGCCGTCGGCTGGGCTGCATCCGCCCGACCGCGACCCCGCCCAGGACGGAACCCGAACCCCTGCCCAAGGCAATCGCAAAAACAGGCAAGGACCCGCGGTCGGCGTGGGGGCGGGGAGCGGGCGGACCCCCGCACCTGGGAGCTGCACACCTGGGGCATGAGTGTGCAGCCGCAAACCCACAGGCTGCACCTTCGGAAAGAGCCGGCCTTCTAAACGTTTACTGTTGCTCACTTTCTTTGAAAAACCATCGGCTGCCATTTTGAAAGCCCCGTCTCTGCAGACATGCTGGCAGGTGTCAGGGCGCATGCCTCTGTCTTGGAGACGTGCTGATGAGCTCATCGGCTGGCCCAGGCGCTCTGCGTGCCCCCTCCCCATCCCGTACCCCGTCCCCAGCCGCCGATGACAATTAAATCTATGGATGGAAGGGACTCACCTCATGCCACTCCACTGTAATTATAACTTTGCTGCCAGCATCCAGTTCTGACCGGCTCCATCCCGTCTGCCTCTTGGCGCTGTGGCATTTATTTACAGTCTCCAGAACGTCTCACAGACGACGGACCGCACGGGTGCCGGGGCGCGTGATGGATATACTGCGGGAAGTCGGCAGGGGGCACGTATTGAAAGGCAGAGGCTGGAATCGTGGACAGTTATGTAAATTCCTTAGGAAACTTTGCAGCAGGCGCGGGCGCGGAAGCGCTGGCTGGAGCCGCCGCGGCAAACCGCGGTCAGGCCGGGCCGGCGGGGTCGGGCGGGGTCAGGCCAGTGGCTGGCACACTGGTTATGCTCACGAAGCAGCCCCCTCGCTCCACGTCGAGCGGCCTCTGCACCTGGTCCACCTCAGGCCCGCGGTGGCCGAAGCCTGGAAGAGGCACGGGGTGGCCTTGCGTCTCCCCCCCGCCCTCTCCCCGCTTCTTCGGAATCTCTTCTTCTCTCGGGTCCCTTCGCCTGCGAAGCGTAACACAGGCCTCGGGCGCAGGGTGGTCCTCTCCTTCCAGCCCGAGCCCACAGAATCCCGCCCGTGGTCCGACGCCATGAGATGCCACGGCACCACGAGGAGAGACCGGAGAGAGCTGGTGAGCACAGGCGGAGCCGGGAGCTGGGACGAGCGTGAAAAGGCCGTGGCCGCCACCACTTTTGCTGGGCTGGGGCTGGGGCTGCGCTGAAGTCGAGCTGGAGGCAGAAGCGAGGCAGGTGCCGGCCGGGCATCTGAAGGACGAAACCGTCAAGGCACAGGAAATGTGGCGTTGGGCATGTAACGTCCCGCTGCAAAGAATTTACTCTAAGTCATAAATCGAACGCTTTGACAGTCACTCGCCGTCGTGGAGGTTCACGCGTGGGCCGCTGTCACGCGTGCTGCAGCCGCGTGTGCACACGTGAGCGTGAGAAGGGGACGTAATCCCTGGGGCGATCTGTTTGCACCCCACTACTCCGTGGGCTAGTCCACGATCCATGGGCTGGGCTCAGTGACCCCCAGGCTCCACAGCACAGCGCGACAGGAGGTCGACGTGCCGGGCCGGGCCGGGCCGGGCGAGGGGCAGTGTCCCCGTGGCCGGCGGGCAGTTCTGCGGTCTCGGCAGGGGCCACGCGTTTGCACAGAGGCGGCCCCCGAGCGTGCCGGGGCGCCTCCGTTGCCCAGAGCACAGGGTCCACTGCAGAACCACAGAGAGCACACAGCAGAGGGCGGTGCGGGCAGCACCTTAACGGCTGACACGGGGACCGTCCCTGGTGGGCCAAGGCCCCACGAGGCGCACGCACCAAGACGCTCAGAGCCAGGTGCCCAGCTGTCCAGGGCTACGGTGCTCCCAGATGCCAGATCCGCAGGCGGGGACACCAGGACGTTTTTCCCATGGGCCCAGGCAGCTGGGATGGGCGTGGGACAGCGGGGGGCTCTCAGACCCCCGTGGGACAGACGGGGTCCCTTCCCTGTGGGCTGTCCTGACGTCAGTTACATTCTAGGGGAGGTGAGTGTGCACTGCTGCCTAGATGGTTTATCACTACGGTGAGGCACTGGTCACTGAGCACCCCTCCTCCCTGCGAAACGCCAGGCCAGCCCGCGCGTGACGGACAGCGCTGAGCCCCACGCACCGCAAGCCGGCCGGGGATGCCTCCGGGGGAAGGCGGGGGCCAGGCGGCCGCAAGGCTGGGGACAGCGCCTGTTTTGCGGTCATGCACGTACTGACTTCGCAGTGCAGACTGACCCACCGCGACTCTGGACAGACTGCAGCAGGCCTGTGACCCCTCTCGCTCCTGGAATAGACTTGTCCCAAATCACACGTCAAGCACTTTCCAAGAGGCCCGCGCCTTCGCTGGGGTTTGAGATGCAGTCTGGCTGAAGTGGGCGGGAATGGGCGCCCTGGCGGGCTGACCAGCAACACCCCCGAGCCGCCTGCACACACGCACTCGGCCCGGGCCGTGTGCCGGACACCGGGGTGCCGCCCGCCCTGGCAGCCGGCTTTGCCGCGCACTCATGCGCCTCAAAGCCCCTGCTCTGGGCCACAGTCGGAGGAGGGACGGCCCGGCTGCCCGCTCGCCACCCGCAGGCCCTGCTCCCAGGTGACCACTAAGTATGAGGAGGTGGGGAGGGCCGGGGCACAGGACCGGGGAGGCTGGAGCTGGAACCTCCACGGAAGTCTCAGGGGGGCTTGTCGGGACCCCAGCTCAGTGCACCCCACTACACCCCACACCCTCTGGAACCAGCAAACGCCGAACAGGAAGAGAAGCAGGTGAGACTGGGGGAAAGCCCAGC